>NW_022103912.1:945855-963544 GCF_000313985.2 Echinops telfairi
AGCCTGTAAATAGTTCAAGGTCTGTTTGTTGACCGTTAAGGAGTATTTTCCGGTCGAGTCTGATGGGGTGCTATGCCCTGGCCCCAAAGTCTATATTTGGTACTCCCTCCGGACTGCCTTGCTCTGCTCCCCTTGCTGTTCTGTTGCACGCCCTTAGTGTTCCGCCTCGGTGTGGTGGGGTCGGCTCGGTCGGAATTCCCACCCAATCCACAGCATTTTCACTGGCTGACTTTCCCCCAGGCCTTTCTGCCTAGGGTGTCTTCGCCTAGATGCTCCATGGAAGCCTGTTCAGCATCATAACAAAGCCCGAGTCTCTGTTGACAGCTTGGTGGACAGGGTTCTTTGAAAACAATGCATTCTCCAGGAAGTATGTTGAGAAAGCTCACAAATGACTGAGTATCAGCCAAAGGGAGACTGCAATCCCACAGCAAACTCTTTCTGGACAGCCTGTGCCCAAATCTGTATGCTCTTCTGGTAGCTTTTAGTGTTGCCTTTAAGTATTTACTTCTTACAGGCAGGCCAAGCATTTAAATCAGTGGTTCTCAACGTCCCTAATGCCGTGACCCTTTCATACAGTTCCTCATGTGGTGGTGACCCCCAACCATAAAATTGTTTTCGTTGCTACTTCATCACTGTAATTTTGCCGTTGTTATGAATTGGGCGTCGCCTGTGAAAGGGTCGTTCGACCCCCAAAGGGGTCTGGACTCACAGGCTGAGAACCACTGATTTAAATGCTTCGGCCTGGAAAGTCAGAGCTGGGAGAGAACACGGTGTGCTCCCTGACTGGAACTAACTAGGCAGAGTGAAAGGGGCTCATGCGAGTCCAAGGCCGACGGTCAGAAAATAAAGCTTGCCGTCTCTGAGCCTGGGAGACAAGATGGGGATGAGTTAGGACTTTTGCAACTGAGAGGAGCATGTGTTCTGGACTGCCAGAGGGGGCGGTCCTTGTGATGAGAGGGTCCAGATTTGGGATAACCTAATGGGGAAGAGTCCATGTAGAGACACCTCAGAAGAGCCCAATTGTGACACACGTCAGGTCATTAGGAGATGGGGTGACTTGGGGGCAACAGGTGGCGATGGCATAAGAGAGGATCGTGTCTCCCCTAAGTATCTGGGAGAAGTGGGCAGAGCCTTCCCTTTTATTTGACCCTGGTTGTTGTTGTTTTTGACCTTGTGTGCTAGAATGGTAAAGGATCGAAGTGAATAAATAAACCTCACCAAGCATCTACTGGAGGCTCCTCCAAGATTGCCGACTCTCCCTTAGATGCATCAGCAAAGAGGGACAAAGGCAGTACGCTGGGTCTCGTCTACATGGTTTTCAAAGGAAACTCAAGAGACTTGCAAGCACGTTCACTGTTCACCTGCACAACACAATGTCCCTTGTTGCTGGTGCTCCGTAGCTCAGGCCCATTTACGGTCCCCACACCCCGTGGAGAGCTTTGTCCTTCAGGAAAGAATGCAATCTCAGGTAGTCTTTTCAATACACTCATACCTTCCAGAGTCCTCTTTGTCACAGGTACTCCAAGACTCAATGATTCTTCCTCTCTGAGCCCTCTTGACCCAGACACACTCCTCACGCAGGGAAGACTGGCTCAACAGGTGGTCTCTCTCACCAGGTCTCGGAGCCTGGCTGGAGGTGGGGAATCAGGGGGTGCTTGCTAAGTGTTTGATCAGCAAAGGCAGAGGACCAGAGGACCGAAGGAGAAACCCGAGCCACAACTGACACTTGGAGAGTCCCTCACTAGTGAGACAGGTGAGAATCCACTTGCCCAGAACCTAGCTCTAGCTCTTGGCTCGATGGGAGCCACATGCCTAGACCCTTCACTCAGGTCATCTTCCTGGGCTTCACTGCCATGCCTTCTGACCTCAGTTCTCAGCCACAGAATGGGCAAGAGCCCCCCCATCTGTCCAACCAGGAGGTGACGAGGGAGAGACCGTCAAAACCCACTACAAATGTCGGCGCCTAGACAAAAACCTTAGCAGCCAAAGGGCAGAGCTCCCTCCTTTGATCCAAAGCAGGGAGCTGACTGAGGGCATTCCAGCGACCCCTGACCCTGAAGCCCACGGCTTCCATGAGGCCTGTCCTCCCTCACTGACACTTACTGCTTACTGACGACCATTTAAACTCAGTTAAAAAAAGAGAAAATGCCCAAATTCCTTCTTTCTCTTCTAACATTTTGACAAGTCTCTCTAAGCCAGTGGTCCTCAACCTTTGCAATGCCACGACCCTTTAATACAGTTCCTCATTTCGTGGTGACCCCTCAACCATAAGATTATTTTCGTTCCTACTTCATCACTGTAAGTTTGCTACTGTTATGAATCGGGCGACCAATTGGGACACTAACAGGTTGAGAACTACGGCAAAGCCCATTCTGTGCCAAATCCAAAGACAACTTTGCTCCAAGCTTTTTCTATCAGAAAGGCATAGAAATGAGGGGCACGGATGTGTTTGGATGTGGCTTTGAAACATGCTGATGCCTCCCTTCTCTTCGCTTCTAGCAGCTCACAAGGCTGACTGCCACAGACAGAAGTCAGACAGGCCTCCACCCTCCATCCTTTCTAAATATTATTTTAATATTAATACTCTATCTGACACCAACCACCCCTCCCAGGGATCGCTACTTCTGTGGCTGGGTTCAATAATCTATTTGCAATTCATTGCAAAACTCACAGAAAATGCTCATAGTTCTGCGGTTCATTAGGGACATTAACGGGTTACAATTCAGGTGAAAAATGCCCAGCATACAGTTTTTCCATCAGGACCATTTCTTCCCTCTGGCCCTCGGTATTTGGCCTGGCCTCTGCCCTGCTCTGATAATGTTACACTGCTCTTTTAGGGCTGCAAAAAAAATAATGCCCAATGGATGGACATTCCACCTTGCTTTGCATCTCAACTGGAAGGTGCTCAGCCCCAGCTCTTTGGGCCAGCAAACCCAGCTCCCCCAATTGGGTGCCCTGAGGCACTCTACAAGCTCAGTTTTACTCGCTCTGTGGGCTGAGAAGTCTACCACCGTCTCAGGCTCTGGCTCCTGGCTCCGCCGCTACTGTTTCCTCCGGTGTGAGAGCTGTATCCTCATTCAAGGATGCTCAATGCACAGGGATCTCGGGCTGAAAGGCTGCATTCCACTGCTGGCTCTTCTCTCTTGCTGGTTGTGAAACCTCTGCTTCTGAGATGGCTCACTTTATGCCCAACAAGGCAGCAATCACAATTAGCCCTGTTAGCAATCCCTAACAGTTGAATCATATTGCCCAGTCAGGGTCTTCCCTCCCTGCTTACTCAAGCCCATCAGGAAAATGAAGGCCCTTTGGTGTTACTGAAGGTTAGGGCTAGAAGAAACCTTAAATACTTCACTTCACTGCAGTAGCACTCCTCTTGTCCCTACCAGAACCTGGCTTCATAACCCAAATCTATGTAAATAGCCTCTCCCTGCTCCCAGCACGAAGGATGAGCCCAGCAATAGCACTCCAGGGGCACAGCAGGGAGGGCACCACGGGGGTAACCAGAGCAGGTGCTTCACTTCTGAGAATGGGGCCATTTTTCTTGGGACCTCCCAGTTAAAATACGGATTTCAAATCCATTCCGAGTCTGAGGTCAGCTGGGCTCCAGAGCAACTCTCCTTTTTAGGGGGCTAGCAACGTGCCCAAATAGCCCACTAAAAATGGAACAAGTAGTCGTATGAGCCACTAGTAAAACGATTAAAAAAAAAATTGAAGTGTTAGTGGAGAAACAGGGAGGGTGGAGGGAGAGTGGGTAGGAAGGAGGGAACCGATTACAAGGGACTATATGTGACCTCCTCCCTGGGGGACGGACAACAGAAAAGTGGGTGAGGGAAGATGTGGGACAGGGCAAGATAGGACAAAATAACAATTTATAAAGTATCAAGGGCTCATAAGGGAGGGGGGAGCGGGGAGGGAGGGGAAAAATGAGGACCTAATGTCGGGGGTTTAAGTGGAGAGAAAATGTTTTGAGAATGAAGTACAAATGCGCTTTACACAATTGATGTGTGTATGGATTGTGATAAGAGTTGTAGGAGCCCCTAATAAAATGTTTAAAAAACAAAACAAAAAAGTTAATAAAAAAAAATTTGAACAAGTCTGTTTTTAAAGAGTGCGCAGGATGGAGGAGCCTGGCAAACGCCTGGGAAGAAGTAAGAAAGCGCAATTATAAAGCTCATAATGTCCTTGCTGGCCAGTGGATATTCAGGCCAGAGGTAGAGAGAAAGGAACTAGCTCCCCTGGGGTCTTTCTGGGCCCCCGTAGGCTGGGCAGAACCCCCCAGTGCTGCCCCCCTTTCACATCTTCTCTCTCCACAATGCAGGCTCAGCCCCTGCAGGTGATTAGCATGCAGTGTATTGGGTGGTAGACTTTGTAGCAGTGTAGAGGGGCAGGTCATGGCCAATGTCAGTCCCCTACAATCCCTCCCTCCCAGGGCTGCTTTTGTACTCAGGTTTATGCAAAATAAATAGCTTTACTGAATCTCCCTCCAAACCAGATACACAAAGACCTGGACATGGGAGAACGGAACCAGACCGAGAACCGACTGCTTTCGCCACCCTGCTCCACCGCCTGCGTGTCCAGACGCCTCCTGGGCGCTCATCTTTTCCTTCGTCTGCCTGACGTGGTTTTTCCCTCCTGTGGTTCCTTTTTTCCTTCCTTTCCCTTTATTTGGGGGAGTGGGAAAGGGAGGTAATTCCTCCCAAGACACTCCCAAGGCATGACTACTGTGAACGGATTCTTGTCTGGGTCTGGCTCATTCCCTTCCCTTTTGCTTGAGCCACCTGAGACTTACAATTGCCTGCTTTCTGCAGGGGGACTCGGCCCTGAGGAGTCAACACTGCCAGAGAGGAGTGCGTTCTCAGAATATCCTCACAGCCAGGCTCGCCAATGGGCTGTGGGCGAGTACGGAGCCAGAATCCTAACTGTCCTAGTACCACACACAAACCCAGATTGGGCCGGGGAAGGCAGGGCATGTGTACTTTACTATGATTATTTATTGTGGCAAAATACAGGTCACAAAAGTTGTCATCTTAACCACTTTAAGGGTACAATTTAGTGGCATTAATTATAGTCACCGTGCAGTACGAACGAGCACCCTATTTCTTTAAAATGTCTACCCCTGTTCCCACAGAGAAACTCAAGAGTCCCGTGAGCAGTAACTCCACTTTCAAAATGCATGGGAGGCGAGTTTCACAGCGTTACCCCAGCCTCGGGTAACCACGGAGACACTCCTTTCGCCCTGCCTTTTGTGCCTGTGGGATTTGGAAAACAACCCTCCCTTGGCAGTTCAGTTATGCACCTGGAACCCACCCTGCTCCCCCTGACTTCTGCCTAACAGCAAGGACAGAAGGAGACAAGAAACAGAGGCCTGGCTCTACATGGTAACCCAGTTTTCCTCCCAAACTGTGGGAAACACAAAGATTTCTCCCAAGTTGTCTCCCCGAAATATATGCCAAACTGAGCTGCTTGCTACATGTGGCGAATGACTGTACACTTGGAGGTCATCAGAAGTAGGTCATTCTCCCTAAGAAGTAGGCTATTTTCCCTAAGGGTTATCAGTGATCCAGAGCAAGGAGTCACCACTGTTTATCCCACAAGTAGGACCCACTCCCTTCTGATAAGGATAGTTGTCCTTCCTTGTAGGAGGTCAAGCCCAGCCAAGGGTGACCAAGGTTAGGCTGCCATATTGAGTGTAGGGTCCACCCCTCTTGTCACATGTATACCTCTAGTCCCTCCCCTTCCTATGTGCACACCCCTAGCTCATCCCCTTCCTGTCACGCTTATGCCTATTGTACTGCCCCTTCCTGTGATGTGTGGTTACCTGCAATCACACCCCCCTAAGAAGTTATAACCCTTGGGTAGCAATAAATTTGGTCTCTTCTGCTCTCGCTCCTGGGTCTCCCCATGAGGACCACCAAACGGGGCTGAGGTGAGCATTGCTACATTGCTACCATGAATTGTGTCTGACTCCATTACTTCAATCTCTCTTCTATCTCTCATACTCTCGATGACTCCATTATAATCTTTACTTATTATCGCCACACAATTGCGCCCAGTGATGATTGGTTGGGGGCCCTCCTTCACTACCACCACCACCCCCCTCCCCCAAATCAGCCTGGGTGACTAAAGTACTTAAGAAATTGCTTCCAGACCATTTGGTGGAAAACTGTTTGGTGTGTGTGGGAACTGTGGCATCTCATGGGTTCTAGCTCAGAGGAGGGGCCGACCTGCTGCACAGGGTTCTGAGGTGGTGAATCTTTACTCAAACAGGCTGGCCCATCTTTCTTCTGGGGAATGGCCAGTGAGTTTGAACTGCCAGCTTATCAGTTAGCAATGCCTTGGCCAGCAGCATTGCTCAGACAAGCCACAGGAGACAGATTCACACTGCTGCCTAGTGGTGGTCTACCTGAATCTGCTCCAACTGATCTGGTTTCCCAGAAGCCGACTTGAGACCAGGATGCGGGTGCAAGTGGCTTCTTTGGGAGGCGGAAGGATACCAGCAGTTGTCCGTGAAGTGAGAAGAGCAGGGGAAGAGGGCTTGCTCATGCCCACTCCTTGCCACTCTGGGCAAGGAAACTGCTCCCGGGTGCACCTGACTGAGAAATGTAGCAGCTGTCATTTTACAGTAGCAATTAATTCAAGTGAATAGTTTGGGACATTCCTTTTCTGACATCCTTGTCTGCCCCCTGGGCAGCAGCAAGAATACCAGGCTCCAGTAAAGAAAGGGTTAAGGATGTGGCAGGAAGTCAGGAAAGCTCCCACTGGCAGACACCGGTGGTGCCAAGGTGGGAGAGCAGCCCAGTTGGACTGGGAGGCACACAGCACTCACTTCACAGATGTGAATCTGCACGAGACCTTCCCAAGTCCTGACCCAAGGAGACCTGGTCATTCCTCAGTCCAGCGCTCAGCCCTCTCAGCCCTACAAGCTCAAAGCTCCCCCCGACCCCCGCCATACAAACTCTCCTGAAACACACTTCTCTCTGGCACCTGCAGGAGGGAAAAAACTACAGAGCTCCCTGTCCCTTGAGAAAAGACATTACATCACCCTTCCCTTTTCTTTTCCCACCAACTAAGGGAAGACTGGGGGGTGGGAGATCACAAGATCTCTTTGAACCAGCTTCAGTGCCATCGAGTTCATGCCAATCCCTATCAGCTCTAGAGGCCAGGACAGAACTGCCCCTGTGGGCTTTCTGAGACTGTCACTCTTTGTGGGTGTAGGAAGCCTCCTTTTTCTCCTGAGGAGTGGCTGGTGGTTTCGAACAGTGGACCTTGCTGTTAGCAGCCCAACTCATAACCACTATGCTACCAGAGCTCTTTCATGTAAGTAAACGAGTAGAGCCTCCTCACGAAACTAAACAATTTTAGATTCACATACAATTGAAATACAGAGAGAGCTTTGACTAAACTTCCTGGAATGTGTCCTACAAATCTACAGCAACACGACTGCCAAGATACTGGCATTGATGCAAGCCGTCCATGTTATTCTGACTTCCCCGCTTTACTTGTGCTCATACATGCGTATTTAGTTCTGTGCAATTTCATCAGAGATGCAGATTCGTGTGTTCACTGCAGTGAGGATTTTGAACAGCTCTGTAATGACTCCTTCCTCTGTAACGATATCCACCACTCTCCTGTCTCCTCCCACCTCCCCCACAGTTTTTTTCTTCTTTATAGATATATGTTTATTGACCTATCTTACGCATTCCAATATACCCCTTCCCTTCCCATACACTTCTGTTGTTCGATCCCATCAGTGCTATCAATGCCCCTTTTCCATCCTTTCCCCCCGCCCCCTTCCCTTCCAGCACCCCGAGAGAACCTTCACTGCTGTCCGTGTCTCAGAGGGGGAGAAATAGACTTTTTGCTTAAGAGGGACGGTGAGGGGTTGCTCACGGCACCCTGTGAAAGAAACCAGGCACTGAGCAGGAGAAGAGGCCCTGGGCCCTGGTGAGCTGCAGTACAAAGGGGAGCAGAGCTGTGGGACAAAGATGGGAAAGGACCAGGACCAGAGGAGAGCAGTGTAATTCGAAGGTGGAGGTCAGATCACACAAACCTCTGGTGTTTGGTGATCGCTGCTATTGACATTCATGCATCCAAAAAGGAAACTGGGCTAGACTGTGAGTTTTTTTGGTTTTTCCCTGGCTGAGATAGAAGAAAGGGCTTCTTGGGTTCGGCTTCCATCACCAGGTTGGTGATGGAAAAGCCACAAGCCGATTTGAATAGCTGACCCGTGCAGGTTTCTCAGACTTTGGCTAGCTTCTGTTACATCTCCATGCTTTGACAAGAGGAGGCTTATCAGATTTGGCTGCACATAAGAAACGGGCGAGACTCCTGAGGGCTCCCAGCCTCGAATGACTGTGTTCACGAATGGACATGCTCCATCTGGCTTTCCACTTGAAGTCTAGCCATCGAAACCTCAGCCTCACTTGGTGGTCCACGTGGAGATGGGAGACTGGAGGGCAGGAGAGAGGGGGTGGTGGTGGAAGGAGGACAAGGGGAAAGGGAACAGGGGAATGAGGATGGACGAGAGGAAGGGGGAGCGGACCAGAGGCCAAGGGGGCTCCCCCGCAGTTTTTAACCTCTGGCAACCACTATAATGTTTACTAGTTCTACACCTCTGTCCTGTCAACAATGCGATATAGCACTGATCAAGAAATGAACAACGGGGCATGTTGGCAAGGTTGTGGAGACATGGAAACCTCCATCCACTGCTGGTGAGAATGTAAATAAAAAAATTTAGTCACTGTGAAAAAGTTTGACAATTCCTCAAAATGTTGAACCCGACCCTTCCATATAACCAGAAATTCCAGTCCCAGTTACGTACACCGAGACTGCAAGGCAAGCATGCCAACAGAAACCTGTATGCCACTGCTTGTCGTGCCACTTTTCAAAGCAGTCAAGGGATGAGGTGTCCACCAGCACATGCGTGGATTGAACTGGGGAGCCTTTCTGATCTTTGCATTCTAGAAGGGTTGGGGGCTCCGGCCGAGTGTGAGTCTCTGTTCCTTGGGGAAGTCAGAGGACAGGCACTGCCTCTACATCCCTCTTAGAATTGGTGACGACAGTGGGATTCACTGCAAGGAATGGGACTCGGAGAGGAAGAAAATGGGGCACGCGAAGGGAAGCTTCCGATGACTAGATAATTTGGAGGCAGTTACCTGGAATTGTGGAGAGGATGGTAAGAGAAGCTATCATGCAGCTGGGGGAGAAGAGCTACTTCTGAAGAGACCTGGGCCAAAACCAGACCGGTTAAAAAGGATGACGGACGGCGGAAGGCTTACTGGACCCACACTGCCAGAAGCTCAAAGTCAACAGAAAGACAGTCCAGGGCTGCAGAAGAGACCACTGCCTTTGAATATGTTACAAAGGATTATTTGTTGGGGGTTTCTGTCTGAGGAAACGCTGTCGGGGCCATAGCTGGCCTGCTCGGGCTACCCACGGGGGTAGGAGAATCCGACTCCACATCTGATGATTCCAATGAGGCAGGGTCAGCTACGCCTCCACCCTCCTTATTCCCGGTCCTTTCCCACAACACTCGATGTCTTTTCTGGCTTTGATAATCTACGGCAATAGTCACATCGAACTCCCAAACAATACAACGACAGGGCGTTAATAGGGAAACGATCCGGTTACCACAAGCCCAGATCAGAAAAGCACGATACGGAGACCGGCTTCTTCTTAAGCCTGCTGGAGGCACACTTCTCTCTGGTCCCCAGCCTCTCAGCCACAAGGCCCTCTGGCCTCTGTCCTGCTTGGCTCCACGCTACCAAGCTCGGCTAGAGTTGACAAATGCCCCACGGGCTTCCTACTCTGCAAGCCTGCCCTCTACCGAAAGGCACGCAACTATGTATCACCTTGAGAAGAATGGGAATTCCAGAACACTGCATTGTGCTCATTCTGAACTTCAACGTGGACTGGAGACAGTTGTGCCAACAGAACAAGGGAGTACTGCATGGTTTAAAATCAGGAATAGTGTGTGTCAGGGTTGTATCCTCTCACCACCCTTCTCCCGTCTACATGCTGAGCTTTAAATCATCAGGCTGCATTATATGAAGAAGAGTGTGGCATCAGGGTGGGAGGAAGGCTTAGTACCAATTTGCAATATGCAGAGGATACAACCTTGCTTGCTGAAAGTGAGGAGGAATTGAAGCCCTTGCTAAGGAAGATTAAGGATTGTAGTCTTCAGTATGGATTACAGCTCAAAGTAGGGAAGGCACAAATCCTCCCAACTGGACCAATAGAAAACATCATGATAAATGGAGAAAAGGTTGAAGTTGCGAAGGATTTTGTCTTACTTGGATCCACAATCAATGCTCCTGGAAGCAGCAGTCAAGAGACCAAATGATGCGTTGCATTGGGTAAATCTGCTGCACAGACCTCTGTAGATTCTTGAAGAGCAAGGATGTTTCTTTGCAGACGAAGGTGCACCTGACCCATCATATGCATGTGACAGTTGGACACTGAGTAAGGAAGACCGTAGCACAATAGATGCATTTGAATTGTGGTGCTGGAGAAGAATATTGAAAGTACTATGACGTGCTAAGTGTATAAACAGATCTGTATGGGAAGAAGTAAGGACAGACGCAAGGGCGGCAAGAATTTGTCTCACATACTTTGGACATAATACCAGGAAGGACAGAGAGCTTTTCCAGTCAGGAAATTTCCATTTGAACGTATGTAGACTCACCCAGAACTCCTGAGAGAATAGGATATTGCATTTGAAGGAAGACACTTTAAGGGCAAGTACCACTGATTTGTTTTTCTAATTTCTAGAAGGAGACAGGAAATATTCATGCCCATTAGAGAAAACTCCTGTCGCAATGAGCCAGCACTTGGGTAAAAGTAGGGGCAGTGCACTAGGAGGAGATGGGCTGAGTCTGAACATCACCCCTGGGCACTAGATGGCCAGGTCCACAAAGACGAGAGCCCACAGAGAAGAGAAAGGGCGGACTGGTCTGAAGTTTAGGAAGTTTCCTGAGACTTTGGGCACCTCCCTAGCTCATGGGGGATGGGGGTGGCAGAGAGGGTGAAAGAAGATGTGATGATGTTCAAGTTTGCAGCTCATTTGACTGAGCTTGGATGGCTCAGGCTCAGTTGACCAGAATTGAGCCAGATGAAAAAAAGGTTTGATGCTGTGAGGTGGTGTAAGCTGCTGGAACCTGATGGCTGAACAGGAGGTCCTTCAGATTAGGAGCACGCTTATCTTCTCAAAGGACTGGATTGACAGGCAATTTAGAAATTGGATATTTGAAACAGGGGGAGATGAAGGCATGAAGTGGCTGGCATTGACACTTTCATAGGTGTGTTTAGTCTCAGAATGAGTGGGACGAGGGACAGTCCCCATGGAATAGTTTCTTTTTGCTGGGTCTGGGAAAGAGAAGGCAAGAATAGGCTGATAGAATTATATAAATCAGCTGTGAGTGATGGTTAGTAGGGTTGTGACTGTAAAAACTAATTGCAGAAGATGTCACAGTGAAAGAGGAAGTAAATTACTCTTTGATTAATTACGTTAATAAATGTATGAAAAGAACCATGGGTGGGCTGTGATGCAGTGAATTCCTGGACACAGCTCGTCTGGCCGAAGTCTTTGTACTCACACCAAATGATAGGGTGGCCCTATACAAATAAGGTATCCAGGTGAGGGGCAAATACTGACATTATGATGGACTGCCAGCAGAATAGGCAGACCTGTGTTGGAAGAAGTACGGCCAGAAGTGAGGATGGTGCCGACATCTCAAGTGCTTTGGATCTGTTATCAGGAAGGACTAGTCCCTGTAGGAGGATGGCATAGTTAAGGCTTATTGGTCAATCTGGCCGATAAACACATGAGGGATGAGAGAGCTAAATGGCTCCGTGGGCCTCGCCTTTCTAGTTCTCGGGTCTCTTGCCTTGTGATGGTCCGACCAGGGTGTGGCTGCCTTAGCAGTTCCCTGCTTCAGCTGGCAAGGCTCACTTCCTGCAAGACATCTCCAAGGAGAAGCCCCGTGGACCTACCCCGATGCAGCCCTGTGTGCTGGAGCAGCCGTGTGGAGACCCCTGCCAGTGTAAGGATTGTGATAAGAGTTTTATGAGCCCCTAATAAAATGATTTTTTTAAAGTTGCAAAGGTCAGAGCCATTTAAGTTTCCTTAGAACACTTACCAGGTTAAAATAGCTCCCTCCTCCCCACGCTTTCTGACCTTCCTTCAGCAGCCCAGAGGAAGGAGCAGGAAAGGGTTAAGACAGAGGGAGGGTTTCTCTGTGGGCAATCTACTCTTCTCCCTGAGAGCTTCATGAATTCCATTTCCCTGGGGACACGGGAACCCTTTTCTGGATAGATCCTTCAGAACTATCTAACCTGGCCTGCTTCACTCTACACTTCTGTTATGGGCTGAATTGTGTACCATCTCCCCTCCTCCCCCAACACGAATATGGAATGTGAATCCATAGGTGTGTTGCTTTTTTGTTGTGCTGTTATTTAGCGCAGAGCCCAGGAGGTTGTAAATCTAGTCCCTCATTAGAGAAAAACACACATTTCTGATCTTTAAAGCTGTCTACTTGTGGTCTGTTTATTGCAGTAGCATTAGAAGACTCAGACACCGTCCCACTCTAGGGAGAGGGAGACTTGGTTCGGCGCTGGGCCTGGGCCTGGCAGGCAGCTCAACTCTAACGTCAACAGAGAGACCTGCTGACAAGTCTGAAAAGTGTTTGCTTCACTTGGGAGAAAGGAACTGCTACGGAGGCCTCAGTCCACGCTGGCTGAGGCAAGTCACTGCTTGCTCTGAGGAGTGCGTCCGGATCCTCACTGCAGAGCCAGGCCCCAGACTGGACCCACGGAGGATGGAAATTCGGAACAAGAGAGCCATTCAACAAAAACTAGTGTCATTAACAACAGTTTTCTCACATGGCTCTCAAAAAAATTCAGAAGGTTCCGAGTACTGATTATAATAAAAATGTCAGTGCCTCAGAGAGGGCTGTGGGACTACTCAAGACATGTCCCCTAACTGGAGCAGACGGAGACAGGGACAATAATGGGGACACACGGCGGGGAGACAGTGTGGGAATGGAGCACAGCAGATCAGTAATTGGAGTAAAGCGGAGTCACAGAGCCCCTAGGAGCCCCAAGAATGGACTTTGGATCTCCCTTAGGACCAGGGAGGAGGGGTCTCATGGGGGCCAGCAAACAGACCTGGACCTATGTAGGGTTTTTTTTTAACCTCTTGTCTTCTTCTCTTTCCTTTTCTTTCTTCAGCCATAGGTTTTCTTATTGTTCGGACTAGGACATGGATGGTTTGCCTAATTACATGGGTTGGACATGGGAGGGAAGCCCGGGGAGAAGGCAATGGGGCCAATGACCACGGAATGCACAGGAGGAAGAAGGAGGTGGGGAGAAGGGTGTGGTGAGCAGAGGGCATCGTGGACAGGGGGACAACTAGGGAATGGGAACCAGCATCTAGGAGAAGGTAGAGATCCTGGGAGGATCAGAGCAACACCAAGCTAGTGCAGAGGAAGCCCTAAGAGGTGGAAGAAGGGGCACAGTGATGACGTGATGATGGGGCAGGAGGAGGCAAAAGGAACCAGAGGCAAGCTCTAGGAAGCAAAGGCATGGATAGGGAGATGAACAGAGGTGTGCACTTATGTAAATACATTAATCCATAACAATAATGGTATTGGCCTATGCACATATATTTATAAGGCAATACACTGAAGCTGCAGACAGGCCTTGGGCCTGGGCTCATACTTTCCCTCAATACAAGAACACTTTGTTCTAATAAATTGGCATTCTGTGATGCTCACCACAGGCCCCCCACACGATCGCTGAAGACAAAATGGGTGCACAAGCAGACGTGGTGAAGACGGAGGATGGTGCCCGGCTATTAAAAGATACAGTGTCTGGGGTCTTAAAGGCTTGAAGTTCAACAAGCGGCCATCCCACAGTGAAGCAACAAGCCCACATGGAAGAAGCACACCAGCCGGTGCCATCGTGACGTGTCATCGAGACAGGACAACGGGCATCAGAAGACTCACAACAAACAGTAAACAAACAAACAAACAAACAGAAATGCATTGGTGAGAATGAAGGGGGGTTGGAGCAGAGACCCAAAGCCCATCTATGGACAATGGAACATCCCCCCCACAGTGGAGTCGCAGGGAGGAGATGAGTCAATCAGGGTGCAGTAGAGCACCAATGGATCACACAATATACCTCTGCTCCCTGGAGGCCTCCTCACCACCAACACCAACACCACCCACCACCACCACCCCCGCTATCATGACCCCAGTGCTGCCTCCCAATCTAGACTAAACGGGAGCATGTACACATGTATAGGCAAGAGATGAAACTCACAACACATGGAACCCAGGAATAGAGTTACCAAAATGTAGGGGGAAGGGGGGAGAGGAGGGGAGGGAGGGGGCCACCGATCGCAATGAATGGCACATAACCACACCCCCCCCAGCCAGGGGGAAGAACAACAGAAACCAGAGGGGAAGGGAGACAGCGGTCAGTGTGAGATTTGAAAATAAATAACAATTTACAATCTAGCAAGGGGCCAGAGGGTTGGGGTGGGGGCAGGGAGGGAAAAAAAGAGGAGCTGATCCCAAGGGCTCGATGGAAAGTAAACGTCTAGAAAAGAACGATGGAATATGTGGACTAATATGTCGGATACAATTGATGTATGGATTGTTACAAGAGTTGTCAGAGCCCCCAATAAACTGATTCTAAATTTAAAAATCTCAGTGCCTCTCCTGACCAAACACACACAAGCAGTCCTGTTTCTCTCCTGGACCCCAGCTTCTTCGTGGGTACGCCTCTGTGGCCTGGGTTTCTCCACCTGCTGGGTGCCCTCCCCCGAAATCACACTAGGTCTTTTATAGCCTTGGAGGAAACAGTAATGACAACTAAGGAGATGGACGTGAAGGCAGCATGTTGCAAAAGGAGTGGATTCAAACCATTTGGGTTGATTCCTAATGCTCGGTGGTGATGCTCCATCAAGCGGAAAAATGGTGTCAACAGGTGCTTCAGCCGTCCCAGATAAACACCAGAAGTAAAACCCAAAACAGCTCCCTCCCTGCTGAAAATGACAGCAGCCCCGCTAAATTACAGGGCACTTGAGCAACTGGAACTGTTTACCCTGGGCCTTTCCCTCCCACCTCTTGCCCTGCTCCCAGCCGGCCAGAAAGGAGGCACGTGACCGGGAAGGGAATTACAAGGCATCACGCAAGGCTGGACCCGGCAAGGTCACTTTGGCAAACTTGAACTGTACTGCGGAGTCATTGAGCCTGGCACACGCTCGCTCAGAGGCTGGCTCCTGCTAGCGGCATCTCAGCCGCTCTGCCCTCCCTGCCTGCTTGGGAGTAGACTTGCCGGGGGTCCCCATCTGAGTGAGGCAATAAAAGGGCTAGTGAGCCAACGGCATCCACAGCTTCTTAGCTGCCTGTCATCTTGATCGAGCACCACTTTAGGCTGGCCTGGCTGTCAAGGGCCTGGGCAAACGCAGGTCTTAGTGCTCCCCTTCCTCGTAAGAGTGTACTGAGATACCACTCCACTGTTTTCCAAGGAGGAGATCCCCCGACCCTGGCAATCCATCAAGTGCATGCAAATCGTGGTCCAGACAAAACCAGGCAAACAGCAGCCTGCTTAGGAATACTGGCCCCTGCGGGCCAAGGGCCCTGCCAACAATGATGGCTGTGTACACATGGCCACTAAAGACGCTCACTTCTGATTAGCCTCATAATGACTGGTGTGTGCTCCACCTCCTTTGAAATACTCCAAAGTAAATGCTACAAGTTGACTCAAGGCTGACCTCACAGAGTGGCCTTTCCTGAGTGTCCCCAGTGCCAGGGAGCTGGCTCCACATAGCTTTCACTGCCGTTTACTACGGCCTTTGGGAAAACCAACAGGCAGCCCAGCAAGGCCAAGAGCACTTGGAGAGGTGATAATGACAGGCTCGAGCCTCTGCCTGGAAGCGATCCAATTTGCTGGGCATTATTCACATTCAAGGCTGGGGGCTGGGGAAGCAGAGAGACATTAGAAACAGTGCAATGACATGCTTACTCACATTTGAATTCTGGGGGATCTTAGGGGTCTTGCACCATCCACTACTTGCAATATGTAAGTTTTCAGAAAGGGCCTGGAGCCACCTTCCTTCAATACCCTAAGGAATCCACTGGGGACCAGGTTCAGGGGTTTAAGAAGAGAGGATTGCACGGCTGTGTCGCTCCCCCCTACAGAGACAACTAGCATCATTCTCAGATGTGTATCCTTGGCCTGGGTCTCTGGATCTGCACACTGGGCTCAGGCCTCTCTCCTGAGCCCCAAGCTTGCTGTTCACCCCTCAGGTGAGCCCTCTCTCCTCCCTACACCTAGTGAACTGTGCCTCCCACAGAGGAGGCTCTAGCATCTACCCAGCCCCGTCTCCCTTCTTCCACTGAAGATGGGGCTTCCCAGATGGGGCTTGGGGCTGGTCACATCTCAACACCCTGCCCGCATCACCCAGATACAGCCTCGGTAGTTATGCAGTTGAGTCAGCCCTACGTGGGCCACCGCAGAACTGGGCTTCATGGAATTCTCGGGGCTGGTTTTTCAGTAGTACGTTGCCAGGACTCTCTTCCGAGGTGCCTCTGGGTAACTACCACCCCAGGACCAAAATCTTCCGGATCTCTCCCTAAATCCTGGCAGTCACCTAACCAGCCTCCTTGTATTACCGGTCCTCAAAATGGCCTGCGTGAGCTGTCCGAAATGCAGCTCGCCACGTGGCTCCGGGTCCGAAACTTAGACAAAGTGGAGACAGCCCCACCCACCTCCTTTGACGAGTCTGTGTGTGAACTGCGAGCAGGCTCTGGC
Organism: Echinops telfairi; assembly: GCF_000313985.2. Lineage (NCBI taxonomy): Eukaryota > Metazoa > Chordata > Mammalia > Afrosoricida > Tenrecidae > Echinops > Echinops telfairi. The sequence continues at coordinate 962,677 of NW_022103912.1, forward strand.
ATAGAACAGCTGCTCAGGAAACGGGGATTCCCCCACGGCTGTGCTTTTAGAGCCTCTGACCGAAAAGGCCAGGCTTACTCCTCCTGGTGCCAGTGCTATGTGATAATAATGAGGATCTGGATGCTAATGAGCATGGTCCGCCTCTGAAGCAACCCTTCCCACACAGGACAGGGGTCTGGTGCGCCAGACAGCCACTCCTTCCACGTCTGACTCTTATCCGCCCAACAGAGGGGAGAGGGCGCAGGCTTCCAGGACACACAGACCAATTGAGTTTTACCGTGGATTCTCACGCCTGACACTCTCTCCTCTCCCGCCTGGTGCCTGCCTGCCCCAGCAGCCACCTCTCGAGATCTGTTTGTCCAAGTGGACGCTGAACGCCCTCTGTTGCTATGGCTGCCACCGCAGGCCTTTGAGGCAGCCCGTGAGAGAAACAGGGGCTCAGAAGGGAAAAGCACATGCTGGCCCACAAGGGGACAAGAGGAGCAGGAGGAGAGTGGTGGAGGGAGGGGAAGGGACCAGTCGGAAAGACCTCATCGGCTTTTCCGAGCCGGACAGCCAGGTGCAGCATGCAGCCTGAGGGCAGTTTCTCCAGAGCCCTGACACCAAAGACCAGCAGGCCAGGCCTGAGAAGGGGATGTTCTTGGCACAAGAGGCTGCTCTGTGTGAGATCGGGAGGGTATTTGCGAGGCCTGATGGGGCTGGAAATAAAAGCACAGTTTAAGTGCAGGGAGGGAGCCTGCTGTGGACATGCAGAGACAGGTTCTACTCTCAAAGACCCTTGTCCACCCAGGGAGGCAGACAGAGAACCCAGCGGCTCGGGGGAGGGGGCCCTTTCCTTCCCGGCACCCTCACCCGGGAGTAGGCCACT
>NW_022103912.1:964135-978661 GCF_000313985.2 Echinops telfairi
TATGAGCCCCTAATAAAATGATTTAAAAAAAAAAAAAAAAGAAGGGTCACCTTCCTGTTGGGGGGAAGCCACAGATGTCCTGGAGGAGGTGAAAGTGAAGCTGGGACTTGCAGGGCAGTGGGACCGGTGGCCGGAAAGGGTGGGAGACGAGAGCGGGCTCTGCCAGGGTGAGAGCTGGACGTGGAGGGGGCAGGCGCCCGGCCAGGAAGGGGAACAGGCTGCTGGGGAAGGTGGTAATGGGTGCAGATGCCAGCGAGGCTGGGAGCAGTGGAGCAGACAATGGGGGTCCCGCCTTCCAGCCTCAGTCAGGTTTGGGTCTAGGCGAGGGACTGGCACGGCAGGTATTCACTGCCTCTGTGCTGCCCGCCTCAGCTGGCTCCAGTGGCTATTCGAATGTCACCTGGCTTAAGGGAGGGTGGAGTGCGGGACCCAGTCTGATTCAATCCACCATCTCGACTCAGGCCCCCGGCTGTATATCTCCGTGTGGGAGAAGTGACACCTCACAGCCTGCACACAGCTTCATTTCTGAAAAGAATGTGTGAAGGGGGAAGGTCAGGAGACAGGCACGGTCGTAAATTTGATGGAAGGTTTAGCTGGAAACCCCATTAAATCCACACACGACTCTATGCCGGGCAATGTCCTTCCTCCGAGTCTGCTGAATGGGGCCAAGGAGGTGAGGGACTCACTCAGTAATGCCCTCATTTCTCGGTGTCTCCTATTACCCAGGGGATGAAAAACCCATTACCCATAAGGTTTAGTAGCACCGGGTCCCAAGACCACGGAATTGTCCTTTCCCCGAGCCCTCTCCTTGGCCGGCAAGCACGGCTGTGCCGACGGCTTCTCCGCCCCTTCAGTCTTGGTGCCTCAGGCCTCACCCTGGTGCCCTGAGCTGGGGAGTTTACCAGAAGTCCCTGGCCTCCCTGACTTTACCCTCTGCCCTTCTCGAGGTGCATGCCTGTCTAGAAAGACCAAAGCTGCCCCGGCAGCCACATCCATTCCAGAGATTGGTTGTGAATGCGCAGTCAACTAAACCCCAATGTGGGGTGGACTGTCAAGGCTCCAAGCTCTATCCCCCGACCCTGATGGCACAGTAGGTTACACACTGGGATGCTAGTCACCAGGCCAGAAGTTTAAACCCACCAGCTGCTCTTTGGGAGAAGGAGGAGGCTTTTTTGCTCCTACAAAGATGGACAGCCTGGGAAGCCGGAAGGGACAGCTCTGCTGTATCTTAGACAGTCCTTAAGAGTTGGAATTGATTTGATGGCGGTGGGTTTGGGGTTTTAAAATTTTGTTGATCTCTCTTCTCCACTCTGCATTTATACAGTTGGTACTCTGGGACCATACTGACCCCTATAAATGTTATCCTTGTACCTGGCCTGTATCTTTGGGTGGCTTGCTGGCTCCCTTGTCCCACTCCATCATGCTATAGGTCATGCTGTCACCAGCTCGGCCCGACCCATCCCCCCACATTGCTGAGGCCCAGGGGAAAGGTGGTGGGAGCAGCCTCACGCAGCAGATGCTGGCCGAGCCTCTGCAGCACTTCTGCATGTGGCCCAGGTAACCTCAGGGCATGTGGGAGCCAGGCCCAGGGATCCTGAGTTTGAGATGCCCTTCTCGACAGGGTCACATTCAGTCCATCAAGTGAGGACTTCCGTGGGTGTCACGTGGTGCCAGAGGACCTACATGATTTGTCCAGGAGTCCAATAACCATCCTGAAAGGGGAGTGCTAGTCCATCTGTCAGACAGAAAGTACGGCACTGAATTCATGTTATTGTGGTAACACGGAAGCCCACGTTCATGGACTTTGCTCCCTGGGGGTAAATATTGGTATTTCCGTCAACGTAGCCCTTCAGAAAAGTTCATCTCCACCCTAAAGGTTCTTTTGTCTGACAGTGAAAGTAATTCTTCAATACCTGGAATTAAGGTCAATCTCACCTCACACCCTAAAGTTTTCATTCTCAACAGTTCAAAGCATAATGCTGATTGAGAAGACATCGTTCAGCATATATGAGCCATCTTACTCCTGCAGACGTCACAGCTGTCCTGACCTCGTCCTCAACTCGGCTTTCTTGCTTTCCCTCCGCGGTGGGTCCCAGGCCATGGCTGGTAAAGCGGAAGCCTCGCCTCTTGTGTAGGCAAAACACCGCTTCACTGGTCTCCCTTCCTGGGGGCAGAATTGGGCCCTGGAGAAGAAAGGTGGAGGAAGCCCAGGGTGCAGGGCTGAGATTGTGACTGGGGCTTAGGGAAGGGGTCCTGCCCAGACTGGAAGTGATTGGGGAACTGAACCCTCCCTTGCCTTAAACGTGAATGGAGAGTATTTAAGGATGGCTAAGTGCTAGGCAACCACCCCATGAGCTGCTGCAGAGAGGGCCTCATCAGGCCTGCTACTCACCCTTACAAGCCCATTCTTTCCCCACAGGAAGCCTGCAAGGAGTGAATGGTGTGCATGCACAGGCGACCCAGAGCATTTAAAGAGCTATCTCTGGACACCTCTGGTTCCTGGTGGGACAAGCAATGTGTGCTGGGGTGCGCTGGGGGCGTAGCAGTTATGGAGGGCTGCTAACTGCAAGGTCAGCAGTTCAAACTGCCAGGAGCTCCTGGGGAGGACACAGGCTCTCTGCTGCCACAAAGAGTTCTGTCTCAGAAAACCGCAGGCACAGGTCTGCCCAGCAGGGTGGCCATGAGCTGGAATTGAGTTGATGGCAGGGAGTGAGACTAACCAAAAGGTTGCAGCTCAAACCCACCCAATGGTGCTGCCGAAGAAAGGTCTGGTGATGTGTTTTATGGAAAATGAAAGACCCGTGGGCTTCCAAGAAATGGGAATAGTCCCTTCAGGCCTGGACTCACTCAATCACGGGTTGTTCTTCCGCTGCGCTGCAGTCATCGTGTGCCTCTGCACTGGCAGGGGCCGGATGAAAAAGAACTGTGGAAGGCAGACTCTTTTCTCTTCGGCATTTGGTTGAAAACCAAAACCCAGGCCCGAAGGCACAGTTCTCCTCGTTACACACAGGATGAGTTAGAATCAACTCATGTCAAGGAAGCCCAGTGCTGCCTCCCTTTCTTTGCAGCGCGGCCAGCAAAACTATAAAAATGCACGAGCCCTCGCCACAGGGACATGTTAAGTGGCACGTCCACTCCTCCGTGCTGAAATGTCGCCAGCCGGGGAAGCCCAGCTGGGTGCTGACGGAAATTTCTGGTCTGACAGCTGACCTCGAGAGGCGGCGGGACAGGCCCTCGGAGGCTACAAGGTCCTCCTTAGAGCAGTGCTTGCAGACAGCTTAACCCGTGGAGCTGGAATCTGCTGGTTTTCATCCCCAAACTCGTACGTGGTAATTATGGGGTACTGCAGGTGTGGTGGCCCAGCCGGCCATTAAGTGACTCGGAGCGTCTCCAGCTGCTGAGACTCACCCATGATTCAGTCCATGTTCAGCTCAAGGCAGTAGCCAGACAGCGTGAGGCACGTGGGTGTGTGCCACCTAGGGGTTCGGTTGGCCCTGACTGGTCCTCTACCTCCTGAAGAGAGCTCCCGACCGCCTCCTAGATTTCTGTCTCCGCTCTTGGGCACCTTCCAATTCACCAAAGTGAGCATTCTCAGGTGCACCTCTGGCCTGCCCGCCCTCACTAACCCAATCCACGCTCCCAAGCCCCGGGAGCCCCAGCTGCCAACGTGTCTCCATCCTTCCACGGACAGACCTTGCGAATGTCAGAGCCTTCCCCTTGGGCCCTGCTTCTGTGAGCTCCTCTGGTCTGAGCTGCCCCCCAGAGCCAAAGCCTGCCCAGAGAGGGCCAGCTGTGGAAGGCAGACACGGAAGCCACCGAACGTGGCGCTCCTGAGCTCTCTGGGCGAGGAACCAAATCCACGATGAGATGTCTGCTAGACCTAGGCCTGACTGCCACTGCGCGAGGTCAGAGGTCACATGCACGGCCACCTTGGACGGGCCCACAGGACAGAAACAGGCAGGAGGAACGAGTGCCAGGGCTTCCAGGCCCTGAAAGATCCTGACATCTAGAAAACCTAGACCCGGCATTTTCCTTTGTACTACAAGATGTTAAATGTTAAACGGAAACCCGATACTGTGACCATGATTCTGTATTGTGTTGTTGTTTTTTAAAAAGGGCTAGGTCATTAAGATTCTTCCTAACTATCATTTAGTGCATTCATAGGATCTCATTCTATAGACGAGCATTGATTTACTGAAACTTTCCCCTTTACTCAGCCAGGCCTTTAAACGCTATAAAATGGCTTTACTACAGCCATGATTCTGCTTCTGTAGCGCTTCTTGGGCCTAATTGTTGGTATGAAGAGAGGGTCTTTCTCAGCCCGAGCTGTAATTGACCAGAAGATGCAACGGCGAGATCGGATCGGGATCTCCTGAAGGGAAAGGAGTCTGCCGTCTGCAGCTTTCTCGGGCAGCCCCTGGTAACGAGGAGCCACGCGGTGAACACAGCGGAAGGAAGACCCAACAGGGGATTGAGGGAGTCCGGTATTAAGTGAATTCCCCTAGGACAATTTCTTGGAAGCCCACAATTCTTCAATTTCCTGATCAGGAATCCACGTTCAATCAACACTTTCATACACCCACCTCAACCTGTACAGTGCTCACGTAAAACAAATTCATCAGAGAATAAGTAAGCACTCTTTTCAAAACAAACCCCCGTATCAAAAGGGAGGCAATTGGCCTCGGTACTTATTTCTTAAAGCTACTATACACATAACTTGAGATGCAACAACATCACTCTGAAGTTTAGTCCCAACAGAAATGCAAGTGGATGTTCTTATGCAGCACAGAATAGCCACAGGCAGATTGGAAACTGCCCCATGTTCATCAACAGCTTAGTGGATACATCAGTACCACGGGCTATATTGACACAGAGGAGACAGTGCTGTGGTGAATGGACAGACCACACCTCCATGCAGCACCAATGAATCCCTAGTGCCTTCAGGGCCTCGTCCCACTGGTAATGAAGAACGAACTTGGGAACACTATGCTATGGGGTGCTATCAGAAATCAGAGCAGTCGTTGCTGGGGAGGGGGCGGGGCATGGAAAGGTGCAACACGGAGTGAGCACAGGGAGCTGGGCCTGGGGGGCTGGGGTGCTGGTAAGGGTTTGCTGCTTGATCTGGGTGCTGCCAACATGGATGTGCTCAAATGACAAAAGGCCATCAAGCCGCACACTTAAGGTTCGTGCCCTGTGTGTACTCTTGTTACTTTCTAACGGTGATTTAAAGGCTGGATGGTCATTTACAAACTTCACTAATGCTTAACGACAGTTTTAAGCATCAATGTGCCGGGCACTAGAAACCACTAAGTGACACAGGATTAGTCCTTTGGGACTGTAGTCTAGTCTCAGGATTGTTAGATTGGCCTCAGAAGGGCAGTAGTCAGCAAAGGCCAGCACACAGGGCCCACCAAGCACAGGAGCAGCAAGCCCCAGGAGCTGGGTTTGCAGCAAAAGCAGGCAGGCTGGGTTCTGGGCCAAGGCCCAGCCAGAGGCACGGTAGCTTCCTGTAGCCCTGTGGTTTCCATGGCTGATGTCCAGCCCCTCCCGGGCCACACACTCAATCCTTACCAGGTCTTCTCCAGCCCACATTTGCCTCCACTGACCCTACTGAGGAGCAGCTCCAGGTTCCATGAGCCCCGAAGCTCATACACCGTGGGAGCCCTCACTAAGCACAACCCCCCAAATAAGGAATCTAATGTTAAGTAGAGCGCCTGGGACGGGGCCATGCCACAAGGCCTGAAACATTGCATGTCATTTGCTCCCTGGTCAGTCTGCCTCACAATCCGGAGAGAGTGTTTTCCAGGGCCTGCCTCAGCGTGGGCCAGCAGCACCTTGCTCCTCTTGCTGGCCTTCACTCTCGTCTGACATCCCCCGCCGACCTTATTTCCCTGGCGAACATTTCAAGTATTCTCCCTGACAAGACTGTGGTTGCTTACTTGTTGCCAGGATGCTGGAAACTGGCACCAGCATTTCAAACACCTGCTGGGACACCATGGTAGATAGTTTTCGGAAGAGCTTCTAAATTCAGACCGACAGGGAGAGAGGAGCTACCCAATATACTCGTGTAGAAGCCGAGTTTTTCGGCACATTTTTCATGCCATTTTTGTGGTAAAATTAGGTGCCTCGGCGGATATTCAGGTTGGCTTATCATGGAGTATATACGGTACTTCCAAAAATTAGTCAATGAAAACGCTGTGGATAAAAACAGACTATCGTACAGCTCATTTGCTTGGGGCCCGTTGCCCCGGGGACTTGTCTCTGGGAGAAGATCTCACATTCAATGATGTGGAGGGGCCGTGAGGGCAGAGACCCGGGTGAGGGGGACGGACTGGAACATGCCAGCCACAGGGGTGACCACGCAGGCTGGACTGTGTTTGCTTCTGTTGTATAGAAAGAAGGTCACCACCACAAGTTGGGTCGACTCAATGGCAACTTAGAACATCATCTTTGCAATGGTAGCGGTGAATTGGTGAGCTTTAAGGAGGAGGCGAGGCAGCCTGATCAATACTTTGCCGCACTTTGGCACCGACAAGTCCCTCAAGTCAGAGCCCACGCAGTCGAGGGGCCTTCGATTACTGCCCTGTGTGTGTGTGTGTGTGTGTGTGTGTGTGTCTTACTTTCTAAGGAAGAAATGCTTCTCTTGGCTAGATGATGAGACATCTCTTGGTCACTTCCTGTCAACCCCAAGGAAGGGCTTGCAACTGCCTGACCACTGACCCGTTGCAAAGTATAGCAGCACAGCATTTCCCTGCCTTCTCTCACCCCATTGCCAAGTGCTAGGTCTACTCTGAAGTTTATATTCACTTAGAACATCGAGCATTTGGTTGGCTAGCAATGTCTGACGATGGAGGGTGGCGAGGGAACGGAATGAACGAAGCAGCTATTATCTGCAGGTACCATTTTGACATTACAGAACCGAGCAAATACACTGAACAAGCAATGGCCATGGCACCAGGCGGTTTGGGTAAGAGGCCAGCTTTGCTACATAGCAGTGGTGGGCGCCTGCTCAGCTTCACCCTCCTCGTCTGCCAAATGCAAATAGTAGTGCGGTGCGGACTTGCTGGAGGAGCGAGGACAATGAACGGAGAGAGACAGACACAGCAAGGGCTTGATGAACGTCAGGGTTGTTTTCTTTTAAGTTCTGTTCTTCTCATTAAACAACAGAGTGATTCTGGTTCTGTTTCTTGAAAATGTTTCTTGAAAATCTCTCCGTATCAGAATGAACAGAGCAAATCCCTTTGAAACAAGTTAAGCTGTGAACCACAAGGTCAGCTGTTTGCAACCCCAAGCTGCTCTGGGAGAAAGACCAGGCTTTCTACTCTCGTCAACTTTCACTGTCTTGGAAACCCACGGAGGCAGGTCTACCCTGTCCCCCAAGGTGGCTAAGAGTCAGAAAGTGACTCCCTGACAGTGGGGTTTGCTTTTTGTTTGGGTACCAGTCCACAGAATGGGTGCGTCAGAGAGAGCTTTCCCCTTTCCTAGCCTACTCACAACTGAAGCTGCTCCGTTTTTTGTTTCTGAAAGCAGAACTACAGGGTCCTTGTAGACATGCTTTGCTAGGTGCACGTGAGGCCATTTCTCTGGGGGAGATCCTGAGATGGGAACTTGCTGGATCAAGGGGTAAAATTTTTTAGTACATGCTGCCGAAATCCAGCTGGACCCCACATGACTGACACTGGGCCAACAACCTGAGTGCCCCAGCCTCTGATCCTGCCCAGTGAGGCCCCAGCAGCCTGCTGACTCCTGACTGAGCTGAGACAGAATCCCTGAACAAGAAAGAGTAGCACTTCCAATGCGCTGCCCATGCAGGGACAGTCCCAGTGCACTGCCCCTTTTGTTCTCACTGGGCGCACTTGGCTTTGCTTTGTGTTGTGTTGTTTACATGCAGTGAGTTTTCCTGGGTCGGGGTGCTGTCACTCTGTTGGTGGCACCATTGTAAACAAAAGGGGCACTGGTGAGTCTGTGGGATAAGCACTTGGCTGCCCAGGGCAAGGTCAGAGTTTCAAATGCAGCAGCTGCTCTGTGGGAGAAGACCGAGGCTGGGCACTCCTATAAAGATTCATATCTCAGAAGCCCTCAGGTGGGTTGCTGTAAGTTGGAGTCCCCTTGACAGTAGGAGTTGTTTTTTCAATTCTGTTCACTGGTTTAACATTTTAGTTCATGGCTACAATCTACTCTGTACTACAATGGAGGAGAAGGTGGGGCAGCGGAAACAGATGGCTCCCCAGAGATCTGAGACAGTAAGAAGGGTCCGATGCTAATGTTAGGAAGGAGGGATTTTCATGCAAACTTCTTCCAGCTCTGCTGAATGTTTAAAAGTCCTCATAATAAAAAGATTGGGGTCAAGAATACATGCCATGAGAGACAGTCAGATATATCCATCTTGTTCTTTCATGGCGTGTGCATTTTGTCTTAGGAGGCCCCCAACAGCAAAATGGTTGGTAAATCAAATCACTTATTTTCATAATTTTGGGCTTTAAAAAAATTCAGTCTTGAGTTCATTTGCATTTATTTTGTAAAGAGGATAGGGCATAAGCTTAACTTGATGTTTCTCCATATATATCTTACCCCATCTCCATATCTTAACCAATCCCATCTTAATCCGACCCACAAACAGCCCTGCCTTTCCGTACTGATTCGAAAAACCGTCCTTGCTGTAAACTACCTGAAGTCTCGGGTTCTATCTGTTTCTGGATGCTCCAGCCTGGTCCAAGGAGCTATTTTTATAATGTGCTTGAACAGCTGCGAGGATGGCTTCCTTGCTCATCAAGGTCTCGTTTGGCAAAACAGCCCTGGGTCTTGGCGGACCCATGTCGTGGCTGACAGCAGAGAATTTACCTACAGGTCATAAGTCACAGATGTGTGTGCTGTGTGTGTGTGTGTGTGTGTGTGTGTGTGTGAGTGGGGGGGGCGGCGATGAGGGGGCGAGGGGGGCAGGACACGTCTTTAGAGACCTGTCCCATAGCTTGGGCTCAATAAGTGAATGCTCTTAGTACAAAGAGGGGTTCCTGGAGGCTCCTCCACCCCAGAGAAACAGGCTCACAGTCGTTTTCATGTGCCTTTCTAGCTCCATCATGGCCTGGCCCTCAGGGAGCATTTCCCACAGACAGAACATTGTCCTGAGCACCCCAGGCATGAATCCCAGGTGAAAATGCCTGACCCGTGGTCCTTCCGGACCTTTCCACCCAGCTCTGGTTCCGGTCGACTTTTGCAGGCCCCTTCAATCACACTAGTGACTCTGGCTCAGCCCCTGCAAAGCAGTCATTGCAAACCCTCTGGGAGCAGTTCCTCTCTGACACACGGGGTTGCTGTCCGTCAGAAGTCATTCAATGGCAACTGGTGAAGTCGCCTTTCGGACAGACCCCTGACGGAGCTGTTTCTCTGCATCTCTAGCCACTGCCCTTCCTCTCCCAGAAACCCATGCCGCTTTCGTTGCCCGGACAGCAGCTGCCATGGCGGCCGGCTGTTGACAAAGTATCCAGCAAGCAGCACGCATCCTCCAGAGCAGAGAGATCCCTCATTAGCATGCTGTATTTCAGCCCCGAAAAACAATGCATGCCAAGAGACCATAAACAACAAGTGCACACGCCACAGGTCACAGATGATAGATGCTGCCACAGACGCTCGGTGGGCCACACGCTCCAGCAGGAGAGGGGCTGCTCAGGCACATCTGTCTTCACCGGGAGACAGCGCAGCCTGCGCTGCCACTGCGCTGCCCGCCTCGCCCGGGCATCACTTTTCACATCCACTCCATTCTCTTTGGGCTGCCAGTCCTTTTGATGATTACGATAATGAGGGAGGGGTGGTGTACAGGGCCAGGGAACAGGAGGGTAAGTTGTCTCTTTGAAACATAAAATGTAAAACATCCCAGCCAAGTTTTTTTAGAAGAACTGACCAGCCAGTTGGGAAAATAGGCCACAGCCAAGCCAAATGGTGATTCTTTCACGGGCCCGCTGAGGTCCTGAGAGGCAGGCCTACTAAGGTTGAACACCTTCACTCTGGACCTGGTTGCACCTGTTGGGGCCAAAGCTGGAGCTGGAAGCCTGATGAGAGACGCTGAGAAGGAATGGGGTTCTTCCTCCATGGTCCAGGTCCCCCAGGCAGTAGACTACAGACTGAGCTTGCCAAGTAAGGCAGGCCCCTTGGCTGAGGGACAGTGCTCCCTAAAATAAGGTAGGCCCCTGGCCTGGGGGACAGCGCTTCCTCTTGGAGCAGACTCCAGAGATGGGGTCTGACAACAGTGTGCTGGTGATCTGAGCAAGGAACTGAGAGACCTCAGCCCAGCCAGCTGGTCCTAAAGGCTATGTGGGAGGGTACTACACTGGAGAAATACTGACTGGCCTAGACCACAGCTTGAAGGTCAGAAAGGTTTCCTGTTGGCATTACATCTGGAAAAACAAATCCAATGCCAGTCAATACTGACTCATAGAGACCTTCTAGAAAAGAAGTGCCCCATAGCTCTTCAAAGACTAAGCGTTACAGAAATACCCTGTCACATCTTTCTCCTGTGGGGTGGCTTCTTGGTTCACACTATCAGCCTTTCTATTAGTAAGCGAGCAACTAAATCACTGCACCACCAGGGCTTCTTAGGCATTAAAAAGGGTGCTTACTACCTGACTCGATCACTGAGGACAAAATGGGTGCATAAGCAAATGTGCTGAAGAAAGTGGATGGTGCCTGGCTATCAAAAGCTATAGCATCTGGGGTCTTAAAGGCTTGAAGTAAGCAGGCATCTAACAGGGAAGCAAATAAGCCCACATGGAAGAAGTACACCAGCCTTTGTGATCATGAGGTGCCAACAGGATCAGGTATCAAAAGATTCAAAACAAACAACTGTCAATGTGAATGAGGTGGTTGGAGTAGAGTCCCACAGTCTATCTGTAGACAATTGGACATCCCCCCCCCGCCCCGCCCCCCCCCCCATGGAAGGGTTACAAGAAAGGGACAATTTGACCAGGGTGCAGGATAGCACAACAAAACACACATCATCCCTCTAGTTCCCGAATGCTTCCTCCCCTCCACTATCATGACCCAACTCTACCTTACAAATCTGGCTAGATGGGAAAACGTACATTGGTACAAATAAGAGCTCTCGGCACATGGAATTCAGGACAGATAAACTCCTCAGGAACAGTAGTGGGAGTAGAAATATCATGAAGGTAGGGGGATGGTGGGGGGAGTGGTTGGGAGGAAGGGGAGAAAGGGGGATCCATCACAAGGTTGGATATATACCCCGCTCCCCTGCAGGGGACAAATAACAGAAATGAGGGTGAAGGGAGAAAACAGACAGTGTAAGTCACAAAATAACAGTAATATAAAATTGATCAAGGATTGGCTGATACCAAAGGCTCAAGTAGAAAGAAAATGTTTGGAAATGTTGATGGCCACATATGTATGTACAAGTGTGCTTAATACAATTGAATGATGGATTATCATAAGATTCGTAAGAGCACCCCGATAAATGATACATTTTAAAAGGGTGTCCCTCTACTTTAAGCCCCCGCTCATCTCTCAGTTTGTTCTGTTGTGGGGGCTTGTTTGTTGCTATGATGTTTGAAGCTGTGACGTAGGTATTTTGAATGTCCTTAATATCACTCAAAATAGGCAGGTCCAAGTGGAGCTTCCAGACTAAGACAGGCCAGGCCCAAAGGTCTGGTGATCTACTTATAAAAACTCTATGATCACAACAGAACGCCGCCCAGTGCGATGCTGGAAGATGAGCACTCTCGGATGGAAGTCACTCAGCATGCAGAGTGGCCACAGCAGTGAACTTGAGGTGGCCAAAGACCATGAGGATGCAGTGGTAGTTACATAATCTGATGTCAACTTGTGGAGGGGTGGAGTCTAGTCTGTCAAGGAGGTCGCAGCTTGATGGCCTCATTTGGAGGCACCACAGCGACAGATAGCTCACTGGAGGTGGGACATAGGTACGTTCCCTGCGAGACGTTCCTGTTGACAAGACACATGGAGCTACGCTAGATCCCTGGAACTGAAGGTTCCATGTGGAGAGCCCTGCCAGGACTGAGATGCTTCTACTGCCACTGGATTCACAAGGCTTGGCCTGTGATCTTCCTGCATTCGGCGTCATGCGTGTGTTGTGTGAGTCTGAAGAGGAATCTGTAGGTTGGTATCGGACATATGGGCTAATATCAGACTTATGGACTTGAGCTGGTCTGGGCTGGGATGTTTTCTCAATACTCAACTGCTCTTGTAAATAAAGTTCTCTCTTAGACACACATGAGTGTCTCCCTGGATTGGTTCCTCTAGTCGTCCGGACTAACACAGACTGCACCCTACTGGACAGTGTCGCCTTCTGCTGCATGTGGCATCAGCGTGAGTCGTCCCCATAAGCAACAACAACAAAGCGTCTTAGTGGCTGCCAGGGTTGGCCAGAGAGACAAAGGGGGAGGGCTTGTTTAGGGGCATGGAGCTTCCCCGCATCGTGGCAGAATCATTTGGAAACGAGCAGTGGGAACGACAGCACAGTCTAGAGCACAATCAGCCCACGCGATGGCACACTGTTCTGCTGATATTGTGGATTACAGCGTGAATCGGCAAGTGCACTGTCACACGTGGTCTCACCACAAGGGCGCAAGGTGTGGTCCTGTACAACCAACCGGAGCTCTCAAAGTGTAATTACAGGACCCCATTGGCCCTGAAGACTCTTTCAGAGTATGGGAAAGTGAAACCTGTTTTAGGTTAATACTAAAGCATGAGCTCCTGTTTTCACTTCTTTTTCTCTTAAGTGGTTGAAGGAGCCCTGGTGGTACAGTGATTATGTGTTGGGATGCCAGCCACAAGGTCAGCAGTTCAAAACTACCAGTTGTCCTGCAAAAGAAAAGACGAGGCTCTCTAGTCCTGTAAAGACTTGCAGATTCAGAGCCCACAGAAATATTCCATCCTGTCCTCTGGGGGGTTTAAGTTTGACTCTTGGGGCTGTCAGAGGCCACACGCTTAAGAATGCTGCTTTTGAAGAGCCAGAGAGTAAAAAGATTTATAAAATTAAAGTGAACAAACAAACAACAATGTCATTCTCATTTGGGGATGGGAGGGAGGGGGAAATACAGCTATTTTCCATAAGAATTAGTTATTTATGTTAATATGAAATAGACTTATTACTGTTACTTTAAAATGATTTAAAACATTTAAAATGTTTCCATTTCAATGTCTAAACTGATAAACATCTATATATATGACCTGTAGAAACAAAATTTTGGGGGTCCTCAATAATGGTTAAGGGTGTAAAGGGGTTCTGAGACTAAAGAGTTGGGGAAGCGCTGCTGTAGAAGGATGCTAGTGAAGGGGGCAGACACACCAGCCGGTGAAGAGGGAACAGAACAGCACACAGGATAGCACCCACTGCAAGAAACAGATGCGTATGTATACGCACCTGGGACAGTGGTCATTGAGTGGTAGAAATCTTTCATTCCATGCTGGAGACCCAGGTTCAATTCCTGGCTACTGTACCTCACACACCTGTCTGTTAGTGGCAGGTTGCGTGCTGTAATGGTGCTGAACAAGTTTCTGTAGGGCTTTCACATTGAGACAGGACTAGGAAGAATGGCCTGGCAATCTATATTGAAGAGTCAACCAATGGCTCGATCGACAACCTCTTATGGGGATTGGGCAGTGTTTCCTTCATGGTGCCTGGGGCTAGTAGAGTTGGGGACTGACTTGACGGCAGCTAACAACAGCATGTGTGTGTGCTATAACAGCAATACACCTCAAGCAGAGGCCAAATGTCAACACTGGTTCTTCTGTCTGGGTGGTAGATAGAGGAGGTTCGATTTCCTCCCTGTCGTCATTCACATAAGTTACTATGCAGTCGAAGGAAATGAGCATTTGATGTTTAGAGTTTGGCCTCTCCCACTCTGAGAAAGCCCACTGAACAGTACTTTGAAAGCACACTTGTGAGCCCTGATAAAATGTCCTGGTGGCACAGTGCTTCAGTGCTCAGCTGCCGACTGAAAGGGCAACAGTTCACACCCACAGTCCTTCCAGGGGGAAAAGGCCTGGCAGTCGGCTTCCACGCAGATTTCCAGTCTAGGAAACCCCATGGGGCAGTTCTATGACTTGTGAGCAGCTGAGTCAGCATCGACACGACAGCCACAGGTCTGGTTGTTTCTGTTTGCTTGAAACTAAGGGCTGGGTAGTGCACACCCTGGTGGCTCTGTCTCGGTATGCACTGGGCTGCTGGAGAGAAGTTCAAACCCAGTCACTCCAGAGTACAACGATGAAGCTATCTGAGCCAGTGGAGATTTACAGCCTCAGAAACCCTCCATGATGCTGATCGAGTAAACATCCACTCAGTGGCAGTGGACTGGTTGGTTGGTTGGTTGGTTGGTTGGTTAGTTGGTGGGTTGGTGGGTGGGTTGGTTGGTTGGTTTGTGGGTTGGTTGGTTAGTTGGTGTGTTGGTGTGTTGGTTGGTTGGTTAGTTGGTTGGTTTGTGGGTGGGTTGGTTGGTTGGGTTGTGGGTTAGTTGGTTGGTTGGTTGGTTTGTGGGTTGGTTGGTTGGTTGGTTG
>NW_022103912.1:979025-1005991 GCF_000313985.2 Echinops telfairi
TGGTTGGTTGGTTGGTTGGTTTGTGGGCTGGTTGGTTGGTTGGTTTGTGGGTGGGTGGGTTGGTTGGTGGGTGGGTGGGTGGGTGGGTGGGTTGGTTGGTAGGGCACTGTACTGTTCCAGGATATGAGCTCATTTAATCCCAACAATACTTACACATGACTAGCCCATTTCACAGATGTGAAAATGCAGGTCACAGCAAGGTGAGCTTCTGGGTCATAGTATCAACCATCAAGTGACACAAAACTAGGACTCCAAACTAGGCTGGGACACACCAGGCCTTTCCTGACTCCTCCATGATACTGACCACACAGGACCCACTCATGGGGCCCTGCAGAATGTCTGTAGTAGGTGACTAGGCTGCAAGACCAGGCAACAACAGCATCTCGGAAGGTGTCTACCAGAGGGCACTGACCAAAAGACCCCAGTGCTCTAAGTTGACTGCCTCCAGCCACCACCCTCTGTCAGGGGATTAGTCCCAAATCAGAATGCATATGCTCTGTGTGGCTGGCAATGTCTCAGAAGTGAGATCATGAGTGAGGGGGTGAGCTGGGCACAGAGTTATGCTCCCAGGTCAACTCCACAGCCATCACTGTGGTGGGCTTCGACCAGGCCCAGGGGGCAGGCATCACATCCTAGGGTCCTGCCACCTCCCCCCACTGCTGACCCTGGTCACACCAGCTTCCCTACCTGTGGCCACTTCCCATGTGACAAACTCTGTGCTGCCCCTATGCCAGCTTGTGCAGGCAGCTCCCATCCCCTGTGCCTTTGGCACAAAGAGACCCCGTGAGTCCCTCTTGTGCCCCCTGGGAAGGGCCTGAACACCGACTGATTCCTGAACTGTGTGTTTGCCGTGGGAGTTGAGAAACATAATTAATGGGCCCAGCTCTGTTTGCAGCACCTAATTTGCAATAATATTGAAGTCTCCAACAATAACTCATTTACTCTTATAATAAATATATAAAAAAAGACAAATTGCTACATTGAACATGCATTTTCTTCACTGCAAGTCACAGCTCCCCCAGGGAGAAAGCCCGGTGCTACTAACTAATAGTAAATCCTTTGGAAAATCATGTGTCATCATGATGGACAACCAGGGAAGGGGTATTAAATAGATTTAGAGGTTAGCAACTCCAACCAGAACAAAAGATGTCCTTTGCAAACCCACGCCGAGAAGAGCGCCGATCAGAGTGTGATTCGCACCGCGGTTGGCGAGCCCGCGATGTGCGGGAGAGAGCGCTTCTGTCCTAGGCAAGGCCTGCCTGGCCGTCTCGGGACGAGGCAAAGGGGGAAGCGGGACAGAGGCAGGTTCATCACTGGCGTGAAAGTCTGGCCACGATTCCAAGGAGTCAGTTCCACTGTGGAGCCTCCATAGCACAGGCGGTGGGGTAGCCCTGGGGGAGTCCTTTCAGAGCAGAAACCATGGCTGTGGGAGAAGAAAGGCACTGCGCTTGAGGGGCTGGGTGTACAGGCCACCCTTGGTGGTAGAATCCTCTTGTTCCATGCTGGAGACCTAGGTTCAAGTCCTGGCTACTGCACCTCACACACCTGTCTGTTAGTGGCAGGTTGTGTGCTATCATGGTGCTGAACAAGTTTCTGTAGGGCTTTCACATTGAGACAGGACTAGGAAGAATGGCCTGGCAATCTATATCGGAGAGTCAACCAATGGCTCGGTCTACAACCTCTTAAGGGGATCGGGCAGTGTTTCCTTCATGGTGCCTGGGGCCAGTAGAGTTGGGGACTGACTTGATGGCAGCTAACAACAGCATGTGTGTGTGGTATAACAGCAATACACGTCAAGCAGATGCCAAATGCCAACACTGGTTCTTCTGTCTGGGTAGTAGATGGAGGAGGTTAAATTTCCTATGCAATCGAAGGAAATGAGCATTTGATGCTTAGAGTTTGGCCTCTCCCACTCTGAGAAAGCCCACTGAACAGAACTTTAAAGGCAGTCATGTGAGCCTGAGTACATGTGAAAGCCTAAATGGCCATGGTGTGGAAAAGAACAAGTGGTAAGGAAGGGACTCCCTGTTTTCCTTCATTTACTGGGAGGCTGTGTGCAGTGGTGCGGTCACCAATCTCTCTTTCCAATCTGGACTTGCCTTATGGAACTTGGGGATCCCGGCCTAATGGGCAGAAGTAGACTGCGTTCAAATTCTGATGGGACCCGAACTTTCCAGCCATCTCTTATTTACCTTAGAATTTCTGAGCTGGGACCCGATCACTGTTCCTGAGTCCAGAGATGGGCTTAGGGACTGCAGCCCACACGGATGATCTCTCCTGTTACGTCTTACACATGCTTAGCCTTGTCTGCCACACTCTGCAGGAAAGACCCAAGGAATTGGCTATAAAAGTTATTGAAACCCACACATCAAAGAAGTGTTGGAGATGAGAGTCCTGCTCTGGGCTCTGGGTTCGAGGTGTTGGGCTGCACCTGGAAGGAGATGGACCTCTTGCCCCAAGCCAGGTGTGAAGCTGACTCGTGGCAGTTGGGTCAGCGCAGCAGTCTCAAGAACGGGGTGCCCATGCCATTATGCCTCACTGACGCCCTCTGTAGGTGAGCCTGCACATGGTGTCATGGGTGTGCTACCTAGAAGCTCAGATTCTGGGTGGTGTCATTTCACATGGCTGTGTTGCCGCTTCAGCCCCATTCTGATCTATCGCCTCAGTCCCTTGTGGCACTAAGCCACACCACTCTTCTCTCATGGGACTCAGTTTCCTCACCAAGGCGAGTGTTGACTACACTCCTCACTAAACTTTTCTCCATCGATTCATTCATTCATGGAGCTAAGGAAAGAAACTGTTTCCCCTTGAACTGATGATAGCAGTAATCGACAGAGATCTCATGAAATAACTCATCAAAACTAGGAACAATGTCACGAAAACAATGCTGCATACGCGGCATTTCCCCTGAGACTATTAATATCTCCAGCACCCACTGATACTGCTCGCTCTGACCTTCACTCCAAGCTACCCCAGGCAAAGCTGCTGTGGCGGTGAATTTAGGTGTCCCCATGGTGCGCAGTTGTTGGTCCAAACATAAGCCTAGCGCAGCGGTTCTCAACCTGTGGGTCGCGATCCCTTCGGGGGTCAAAAGACCCTTTCACTGGGGTTGCCTGATCCACAACAGTAGCAAAATTATAGTTATGAAGTAGCAACGAAAATAATTTTCTGGGGGTGGGGGTCACCACAACATGAGGACCTGTATGAAAGGGTTGTGGCATTAGGCAGGCTGAGGACCACTGGTCTGGTGTTTTCCGTTGTTATGAAGTGGCTGGGAAATAGCTGTCAGTGAGTTGGCTCCAACCAGAGGAAAAAGCGTTGGCTGGTCCTGAGCCTTGTGCACAATCCTTGGTGTGGCTGAGTCCAGGAGGGCGTGAACTGCAGCTAAGTCAGTTGGCCTGAAGCGGTCCCGAGATGACCGTTGCTATCGCCGCGTCAATTATGACTCCGGGCAGCCCTGCATGTGTGGCTGTCCATTCCATGGGGTTTGTAAGGCTGTAGCCTTCCAGAAGCTGACCACCAGGCCTGTCTCCAAAGGGTCCTCCAGGTAGACCAGCGCCACCAACCGATCAGCTAGCAGCTGAGTGGTGACCATTGAGTTAGTTTATGGTGCCAACCTGGCCACTAAACACAGGTGGGGCTAATCGAAAGGCAGAGCGCTAAATGGCTCGGTGAGCCTCTCCTTTCTAGTTCTCGGATCTCTTGCTTTGTGGTGGTCGGACCAGGGTGCAGCTGCCTTAGCCAGTGACCAGCTTTAGCTGGGAAGGCTCACTTCCTGCAAGACATCCCTGAGGAGAAGCCACATGGACCTACCCAGATGCAGCCCTGGGTGCTGGAGCACCCGTGTGGAGACCCCTGTTAGTGCTGAGATGCTTACACATTCACTGACTCAGCTTTCCCCCTGCAGCCGGCATCATTGCGTCTGTTTTGTGAGATGGAGGATGACTTTGTGGATTGGTGTTGGACATATGGGTTAATGTTGAACTTGTGGGCTTGGGCAGCACTGGGTTGGGATGTGTTCTTGATGCACACTTAACCTTATATAAAACTTTCTATCTTACATGAGTCTCTGTGGATTTGTTTCTCTAAAGTACCCAGACTAATAGACCCATGTACACCACCCAGGGATTACCTTCCAGAATGTGTGTGGGCCGCATCCAATCAGTTGAAAGCCTTCAGAACAAAAAATGGAGTTTTTTCTGCCTCCAAACTAGCTAGAACTCCTTCACTTTCCCCATCATCTGACCTACAGATTTGAGGACAAAGGCCACCAGTAATCTCCAGCCTGCATCTCACCTATGGATTTTGCGTTTGGCAGTTCCACAATCATGTGAACCACATCCTTTAAAATGTTTCTATACAAAAGCATGTGTCTCCTCTGTTGTCTTTTTGTCGCTCTCTAAAACCCAACAAACCTGTTACAGTTGATTCCATCTGACTCGGGGCAACCCATGTGTGCCCAGTGGAACCATGTCCTGTTGGGGTCTCATGGCTGTTACCTTTCAGAAGTAAAGAGCCAGACCGTGCTTCTAAGCATCTCTGGGCAGATTTGAATTGTCACCCTGCCGGCTAGCAGGCGAGTGCTTAATCATTTGCACCACTCAAGGTACTCCCCAGTAAATATTTGACCCTTCATAGTTCTCTGTTCTCTAGAACAGAGAAGCAACTTATACCTCCCATAGATTGTTTTCCCCTCTAAAACATTAACTAGAAATAAAGTAAGTCCTCTGGTCCAGAAAGCCTCTCATGCCCTCCTGGCTCCACTCTTCTTTCTCAGTGTTGCAGCGGGGAGACCGTGCATCCTGCCCCTGGCTTGAGACCCCTGCCCTGGTGCCTTAATAATCATACCCTTAAGAACTATTTACATGGGAGCAAATAGACAATCATCACTCGAAAGTTTAGATAGCAAAGTTAGGGAGCAGTGAGTTGATGTCAGCGATGGAGGAACAAATCAGAAAGGGGGGATGAGAATGGCTGCAACACTCAAGGAAGGTAAGTTCTGCCACCAAATTACACATCCACCAACTGTTGAATTGATGTACAAGATAATAAAATAAACATCAATTATAAGTATAAAAATAAAGAAAACTTAAGGGGAACAACAAACAGAAAAATCAATACTATATATCAGCCCAGCATACATATTAAAAATCCTGGAAGAGAACTTTCTAGAACGTGTGGACAGAGAAAGACAAAACTAAACCAACTAAACAGATTGAGCCTCGTGGGCCCGGAGCACAGGAGCGATGTCCTTCTACCTTTGGGCGCAGCCCGGCTTGGCTTTCTTCCCCGTCAACCCCCAGCCGCTCCATTGCCATGCTTCATCATACACTGGACAGAGCTTGTTTCAGGGGCGCTGTATGCCTCTGGGGTTGGAAATTGCTCCTTCGCTGGCTTCCAGCATCTCACTTCTGGAAACCTTGCTGTAGTTTAAGCAGCGCAGCGTGATGATTTATGACTATTTTGTGACTGCTATCAGTTTACTATTTTCGCCAATATATCATAAATCAGGAAGAGGAATGCTAGTCCCAACTGGAGAGTGTAGCTTTTGCTCATTACTTGGGAGGATTATAGCCACTTCATAAAATCCATTCTCAAAGGAAAGGATCCCATTGACGGGGGCCAGCAAAATTCATTTCATGCTTCAAAAGTCTGAGATGGGGCTGGCTAGGAAGAAAAAAAACAAACAAAACAGAAACAACTAAATTGTTCGGAAGGTGGACCATGGTGTGTTTGAAAAATCACAAACGGCCAGGGGTAAGCTGAGTCAATTATACGAAGTGGTACTTTGTACTCAAATGCACCAAGCACCGTCATACAGAGGCCGGCCCCTGAGGACAGGCCTGGAAACCAAGGGGCTAGAGGGAGGGCGCCCTGCCCAAGGGGAACTACATTCTACCTCCCCTGCCCTACTCAGCTGGCCATTCTCAGCCCATCCACGTCCCGAGATGCTCTCCATGGCCTCCCTGCCTCTGACCTTGCCCCATCATCCTGTCTTAACGCAGTTACAGCAGAGCTCGCTGTAGGCATTACTAACTGGTTGACCTTGGTGAGTGCAAATGGTTATCACACTCCTTTATGAACATCTGGTGTCTTAAAGGCTTGAAGATAAACAAGCAGCCATCTAGCTCAGAAGCAACAAAGCCTACATGGAAGAAGCACACCAGCCTGTGTGACCACAAGCTCTTGAAGGGATCAGGTATCAAGCATCAAAGAACGAAAAACCATATCATTGTAAATGAGGGTGAATGCAGAGTGGAGACTCAAAGCCCATCAGTAGGCAACTGGGCACCCCCTTACCGAAGGGTTGTGGGGAGGAGATGAGCCAGTCAGGGTGCAGGTTAGCAACGATGAAACCTATAACTTTCCTCTAGTTCTTAAATGCTTCCTCCCCCTACTATCATGATCCCACTTCTACCTTACAAATCTGGCTAGACCAGAGGATGTACACTGGTACAGATAGGAACTGGAAACAGGGAATCCGGGACAGATGATCCCTTCAGGACCAGTGGTGAGAGTGGCGATGCCTGGAAGGTGGAGGGAATGTGGGGTGGAAAGGGGAAACCAATTACAAGAATCTACATACAGCCTCCTCCCTGGGGGATGGACAGCAGAGAAGAGGGATGGGGGGACACGGACGGACATCAGACAGTATAGCATATGAGAAAATAATAATACCTTATGAATTATGAAGGGTTCATGAGGGGGTGGGGAGGGGGAAATGAGGAGCCGATATTAAGGGCTCAAGTAGAAAGCAAATGTTTTGAGAATGATGAGGGCAACAAATGTACATATGTGCTTGACACAATAGATGGATGGATGGATGGATTGTGATAAGAATTGTACGAGCCCCCAATAAAATGATTTAAAAGAAAGAAAGAAAGAAAGAAAGAAAGAAAGAAAGAAAGAAAGAAAGAAAGAAAGAAAGAAAGAAAGAAAGAACGAACAGAGGTCCAAGTTCACCGAGAAAGATTCCAGGAGAAAGGATTGGTGACCGACTTCGGAAACCCCGCCTCTTGGGAAGCCCTTGGAGCACGTTCTACTCTGGCACACACGGGTCATCCTAAGTCGGACTCATCAGAAACCCTGCCCACTGCACCAAACCATGGTCCACGTTCTCGTGGTTTGTGAAGCCACGGTCACAAGGTCCCACCGGCTCTCATCTCGTCTCCCACGCCACTCTCTGCCTCTCCCTACCTCCAGGAATGCTTTTTTCGCTCACGCCCAGAAAAGGCCTCAATGCTGCTGCAGCTCCAGGTACCTGCATGGTTTCCCGTCTCAGCTGGGAAGTCTCCCTGGCTGACAGCTTCTGTACTCCCCATCGGTGGCTTTCCAAACGCACTGTCCTCCTGCGCCCGCCTCTCCTTTCGCACACTCACACACTGACTTGAGGTGAGGTCACTTGCCATGCCCCCAAAGACAGCCGGCAGAACTCCTGATTTTCTGACAGGTAACAAGGAAATGCAGTAAAACTGCGAAAGTCCTAACCTGTGTGGGGCAGCACTCGTCAGAGAAGCAGCACCCGAGTTCTTCCCACTAGTAGAGAGGGATGAGAAAGCTGTAATGGCCTCTCAGAGCGGGGGAACCTGCAAAGCCCAGAAACAAGGCAGTCATGTCCCGATCCGCTGTACAAGTGAGCCACGCCTTCCCAGACCAGGACGAACAAGAACCAGGGTTGAGGGGCGGCCACTACCCCTACCTCCTCCCTCCTCTGGGGGTGCAGTTTCCTCTCAACAGGGAGGAGAGCTGACAAAGTCTTAGGGGTAGCCCCTGGGGCCCCCGGTGAGAAGCCAAAAAGACAGACAATTCAAAAGGGAGTTAAAAGGAACCAGACAGTAAAAGTACCTTCTAGAATCTGCCAAGCCTCTAGAACTCAGGATGACTGTGTCGCCTTCTTCCCTAAACTCGACTTCTCCCAAATTCATTCCTCATGTGAGCAGGGTTTCTTCCCCAGGGAAGCTCAGCTGTAACACACGCCTCTTCTGAGTTGACTCTGAGCTGGGGCTCGGCAGACAATACAGATGCCTGTCTGCAAGTCCTCCGCTTCTAAGACCACCAGGGAATTGGAGTGGTGAAGACAGCGCGCTCAGAAGTTCGTCTTCGCCAGATCTCCGCAGAAACTGTGGCTCAAAGTTCTTGCTCACATCCGGAGAATCTAAGAGACTGCTCTAAGTGAGCAGTCTGCTGGGAGGGGGGCCACAGGAGTTTCCTCACAAATCCACCACTCTCAGACAACCCCCCCACCTCACGGAGCAGGCGCCACTGTGTGCCTTCTTGCAAACGGTTTTCTCCCCAAGCCTCCTTCCCTCCCTCCCATTTCCCCCTCTCCTCCCAGCTCTCCACCCGCCCAAGTTCTTCCTGTCCCTTCCCCTCTCCAGGTCTCTCTCTGGACTCTCCTCCAACTCCCCTCTCCCTCAAGGCCGACAGAGCCCCTCCTTTCATGGCAGCTGCATATTCTAGCTCCAGGTCTTGACCCTGGAGCACAGAGACAGGGGAGAGGGAGGTACAGATGGGAAGATTGAGATCTACCAGGAGGGTGGGGATGGGAGGATTAGGATCATTTAGGGTCCCACTGGCTGGTCTTGGGGGAGCTAGATGGCAGGCTGTCCTTCCTGGGGGGCTTTTCCCAGGCCAGGGAGCTGCATGAGCCCCTCCAGACATCCGATGAAAGAAACTGCCCACCTGCTGGCACCAGGACATGGATCTCCAGCCAGGGGCAGGATGCACGAGCTCCCCATGGCCACCCTGAGAAAGGAAGAGCGAGCCAGGAGGGGCCTGAGGACTTACTCCACGAGAAGAGGCAACTGAGGCCCAGAGAGGGAGAGGGACTTACCCGAGTTGCCCAGCAAGGTTGCAGAAGGTCACTCGCCCTGCATGCTCAGGGAGAATCCGTGCTGTCTGGGGCGCCTGTGGGCACCGAGAGCCAGACTCCAGAGTGGACTGTCCCCTTGCAGAACTGAGCACAGGGGGGACCCTCCCATGCAGGGCTGCTCGGAGCATCTGGAAAGCCCAGCGCCCATCCCTACCTGAGAAGAGTGTTCTAGAACTACCTTGCAAGATCTCAACACAAGAAACCCCATTTTGGGAAAGAAAGAAAGTATATTTGGGCCCAACTTAAATGGTGAGCCACTGCCAAGAGCCAAGGGTCTGAAGGGCCACCCCAGAAAGTCTGGAGGACCCCCATAAGACCAGAATGAGGTCAAGGAGCCAGCTGAACTGTGCATATAAACCCAAGTACAAACCCTGACTCGTCAGAGAGCTGAGAACCAAGCAGACATCAATTCCTGCTCTGTCCAACTCTACCCAGGGGGAGTCCACCGATAAGGCAATGCTTATGGGGACTATGATGCTGAAATAATGATGTAGTGTGTTGCCTCTATACCTGATATTTGTTTGAAATGATATTATCGTTTGAGTTAACAGTAGGATTATCAGATTGTTTGATGTGTGTTTGCAGTGAATAAAACGAGCATTCGAAAATGTCAAAGTGTTAAGTAATTATCGATCGCACCCTGGTGACAGCACCCAGCCTGAAATGTGTCACCCATTGAGTGTCAGGCTTTGGGCAGAGGGATATCTTATGAGGCCTTGAAGCTCACTCCCCACCCACCTTTTCCCCTCTGCAGGGGGGGGCAAGGATCTTGTAGCAAAAAGCTCCACCCACAAATATGGGACCTGACCACCTCCGGGGTGTCCGGATGCACCAGGGACCACTGCACCATGTGGAGCGGGGCAGGAGGCGCAGGGAGCTGTGGAATCAGCCTCACTGTCATTGTTGCCATTTCAACCCCAAGGACATTCTGTATCCCCCTCTCACGTGATCCTCAGAAGTCACTAATAAGAAAAGCAGCTCTCTGTCCCCACACACACGGTCCTATCTAAGTGATGCGCTCAACCAAGGTGAAATGCTTGTAATTCCCCCCAGGCCAGGGAGGGAAGAGGAAAGGGTCTCCACTGACAGGGAAATGAAGGGTCCCGGGCCACCCACCCCTTTTCCTACCCTGGCCGCCCTTGGCCTCACTCCCCTTGAGAGGCCCCCAACTCCACATCTCGACCGGAGATGCTCTTGTTCCCCTTTCAGAAGCACAACCTCGGGCCTCTAAAGCAAGGCACATCTGCCATGTGGAGGCAGGAGCCCAAGACACACCTCCCCCGGCCCCGCAAGTCACAAAGGCAGCTCAGGCATCGGGGGTCCCCCCAAATCTGGATGGAATGTGCACACCCACTCGGCTGACGGAGCGCCATTTGTCAGCCACAGAACAGCAGAACACACCCTTCCCTGCCCACTCGGCCCGTACCCCTTCCACGCCTTCTTTGAAGAGGGAGCGCTGGATCAGTGCCCAGTATGGCACAACCCTCAGCGGGTGTTGTGTTAGCAGAGCCTGGGCAGGCCCCAGGCCTCGTGCTCACAGGCGGATGCTCTTCCGACCACCGCACATT
This sequence comes from Echinops telfairi, assembly GCF_000313985.2. NCBI lineage: Eukaryota > Metazoa > Chordata > Mammalia > Afrosoricida > Tenrecidae > Echinops > Echinops telfairi. Next base: position 989,466 of record NW_022103912.1, read on the forward strand.
TCTTTCCCACCCCACCCCATCCCCAAGCAGCAGCCCCAGTCCAGCAGTGGCCTCGTGGAGAGAGGGTGGGAGAGGCGAGGGCCAAAGCAGACTTGGCTTCAGATCTGCTTCTTTCAGGGCTGGTGGGTTGCCACGGGGGTCAAAGGTTTGCGTCGGTTGATTACGCGGAAAACTCTCCCCAAACTCCTGGGTCAGCAAAACTGAAAAGCAGACCCCTTCTTGGGTGGTATGGCCGCAGATGGCACTGCAAGGCCACAGAAAGAAAACAAGGACAGGAACCAGACTTTTCCTCTGCTCAGGCCCAGCCTCCCCCCCAGGAGGTGGGGGCCTGCTCTCATTCCTCAGGGGGACCTCTGCACCGCGCTTCCCCATGCGCAATGGAAGCTTCCCTTCTACTGCCTTCGCCCACATTCCAGATCATTCTGACAGGAGGCAGCTGTGCTTACGTGGGCGTGAGGGAAGGGAAGGGAAGGTGAACTGGCTATTTGCACGCAATGAGCTCACCAATGGGAATCTTCTCTATCAAGGGGAATGGCCAAGGCCACGCTGAAGCCCCTGGAAGTACCCCATTCCCACCTCCAAGCATTCTAAAAGCTCAAGCCAAATGTATCCCTTCCAGGGGATACATTAGTACCTTGGTACCACCGGCAGTAAGTAGGGAGTTAAGGGGCAGGGTTCCCTGGTGTCCTTGTCACGGTTCCTCAAGGTTGAACTCAGGGCCAGAATCAAGGATGGCCAAGATGGAAAACACTACTGCGCGTGGCTATTCAGTCTTCTAAGCTCTGTGGCTCTGAGGCTGGCTCCTCCAGTCAAAGTTCAAGCCAACTGTCGCTTGCTGTTGTGTAGCGTCTAAGTGATAGCCAGCCTGGTCGGCAGAACAGGAGTTTGCTTGTTTGACTTGTTCTCATACCCCAAAGGGTTGCGATGAATCGGGGTTGACTAGTGAGTTCGGTGGATTTTGTTTTCTAAATCTTTCCAGAAGCAAACTACCACCTCTTCTCCTTCGGAGCAGCTAGTGGTTTCTAACCACTTATCTTGCCATAGTCTTTAGCCACTGTGCCAGCGCGGCTCCGCCAGCCAAGTGTGAAGGGACAATTCTAGCGTACAGGTATGGCTAGACCAGAGGATGTACACTGGTACAGATTGGAACTGGAAACACAGGGGATCCAGGGCGGATGATCCCTTCAGGACCAGTGGTGTGAGTGGTGATACTGGGAGGGTGGGTTGGAAAGGGGAAACCAATTACAAGGATCTATATGTGACCTCCTCCCTGGGGGACAGACAACAGAAAAGTGGGTGAATGGAGACGTCAGACAGGGCAAGATATGACAAAATAATAATTTATAAATTATCAAGGGTTCAGGAGGGAGGGGGGAGCAGGGAGGGAGGGGGGAAAATGAAGAACTGATGCCAGGGGGTTAGGTGGAGAGCAAACGTTTTGAGAACGATGAGGGCAGTGAATGTACAAATGTGCTTTACACAATTGATGTACGTATGGATGGTTATAAGAGTTGCATGAGCCCCTAATAAAGAGATTTTTTTAAAAAGAAACATACTTCTAAAGTTTCCCAATGAGCAGAAGCTGTGCTGTATCTGATCCACAATTCTTCTCTAAGAGAAGCCTAGGCAATCCCTCTGGTCTGTCCCTCTCCACCCTTCTTGTCTTTCTCTGTCTTGGTTTCTCGGTCTCTCAGGGTCCTGCTGGTGACTGCCTGGCTCAGCCGTCTCGCACTGTGATGCTCACTCGTTCTCTGGTGCTGGCTGCCCATCGGCCAGGTTGGCACAATAAACATTCACGATCTCAAAGGCCAACTGAGACAGCCCATCTGTGTGCACCCCACCCTCCACCCCCACCAATGCTCTCCCTTCTCACCCACCTCTCATCAAGGCTTCTCCAGCAGAAGGACTCCTTCAAAACCCAAACCCGGACTATTGCTGGGCCTTGACGGACGCACAGTAACCCCAAAGGCACAGTGGAACTGCCCTGCAGGTTTCCAAGGTGGTCCTCTTTACGGGAGGGAGAAGGATGAGGCTTTCTACTCCTGTAAGCAGTTACAGTCTCAGAAATCCACAGGGGCAATTCTACCCTGTCCTGTGAGCTGTCACCGACCTGCTGGCAGTGAGTTTTGAGAATCTTTATGGGAGCAAAAGGCCTCATCTTTCTCCCATGGGACAGCGGGTGGTTTTCATCTGGTGACCTTGTGGTTCGTAGCCCAATGTTTTACCCACTACACCAAGGCTCCTGCCTCTACCCAAGCCCTTGGAAACCATCTAGCTCTCCAGCCTCCCCTGGACACATGTCAATTTGCTACCAAATTGGCCTGTTCACTGACAGTCAACACACCTTCCAATACCAGCACACCTCTCTCTCCTGCCCACGTCCTCTCCTCCTTTAATTATTAATGCAGGCTGCTCCTAGGAACTCAAACACATCCCTTCATAAGAATAATGCAATGTAAAACGAGTAGTTTTCCAGGTGAGCAGAAACAAATAAACAAACAATGACAACAAACAGCCTTATCCAGTTGATTAAGGCTCGTGGGGACCCTAGTGAGAAGAATTGCCCTGGGGAGTTTCAGAGAGTGTAACTCTTCACAGGAGTAGAAATCTCCATCTTTTTCCCATGGGCAGTTGGACAGTGACTGGGTGGCTGAGGATGGGCTGGACCTCTAAATTTACAATCTCCTTTAATCTTCTCTGCAAGAGAGATACCGTCGCCCCATTTTACAGATGAGAAGCCCGAGGCTCATGATGTTCCTGAAGTCCTGTGGTCTGAGACTCGTAGCAGCTGAATACCACTTCAGGTTCTGAAAACAGGGCAGTCAGCACAGAGTGGCAGATATCATCAGTGCTGAAGGGCAGAGACTTCGTGTCTTTCGTACGATGATGGACAGTAGCCCAGCAGGCCAGATAGGAAGACAGCTGTGAGGCTGTGGGCTCCTGAGTGACCAGTCCCTGGGCGGTGGCCTTTCTTCCCAGCTCCTCAGTGCAGGTGTGGAGGGGCTGGGGAGAGAGGTCCCCGTGCTGGGCCAGTGTCTGGAACCCGCCAAAGCATCCAGTCCTTTTGCTGCTGAGTGCAATAAATTGTAATTGCCTCAGTGAGGTTAGCCCTGCCCGGTCCCTGATACTGCTGCTGGTGCCTAGATGAGCTGGAGCAGGCGTCCTCACACTACGGCCCGCGGGCCACATGCCGCCCGCCAAGGACATTGATCCGGCCCGCTGGGTGTGTTTGCTGTTTGTTTGTTTTTCAACTTCAGAATAAGACATGTGCACTGTGCATAGGAATTTGTTCATAGTTTTTTTAAACTATAGCCCGGCCCTCCAATGGGCCTGAGGGACAGTGAACTGGCCCCCCCGTTTAAAAACTTTGAAGACCCCTGAGCTGGAGCCCACTGAGCTGCTTGTGCAGATGAAAGCGGCATTAACGTGGTGGGGCTGCCCGCCATGGGGAGGAGACTCCATGGAAAGTTTAAGCCTGCAGGTTAAGCGACCTTGGAGCTTGGCTCACTATCTGCCCTGTGTCCACTCTCAGACCACTGACCAGAGGACTCTCAGAGCCAGGCGGGGATTTTGTCTCCAGCCTCTGGCAGCGGGCGGATTTCAATGAGATGATCACTTGTCATTTTTTCTTAATGAGCGATTGCCGGATTCACGATACATCTAAGGGGCAAGCCATGACAATTGGGGAGGCCGAGCCTGGAGGATGTGAGCAACACTGAGGAGGTGACGAGACCCTGTGTGGGAGTCTTTTCTCCTCTTTCCTCAAAGAGGGCCAGTGACAGGGTGCCTGGCTGTCATGCATGTAGCCAGGGACCTGCTTGTTCTGTGGTGGGTGGAGGGGCCACAGAGCACGGAGAGTTGTCTGTGGACACCTTTTCTTGTTTTCTCCGGTGCCGAAATCCTTCTCTGTATTGCCACACTTCAGTCTTCTGCTTACCCGGGTCTCTCAGCAGGGGAAGGGCGAACCTCAAACTCGGAGCTGTACGAGGGGAGTTACTGCATGTGGCTTGGAGGGGGCTGCCACGGAGCTCGGGGTAAGTGGGCTCTGGCCCAAATAATGTCACCTAGATGTTTGCTGATACATGAATACATGTAAGCGATACCCCCAAACAGGGCCATCATTCACGCAGCACTGCATGCCAAGCTCCTTCCTGGGCGCTGAGACACAGTGTTCCCACTCCCTAGGCATCTCGGAGACCCTGGATTATGCCCGGTCTTGCCACGAAGCAGGCCGTCTCCTCGTCTGTAGCGTTTTCTAAGCAGGGTCTACCTACCAGTCTCTCTCGTGAGGGGGCTGGGAGATGTGGAGAGCCAGGAACCTGGAGCAGCCACCAGCAGCCCATGCTGAGCACTTCGTGTGCAGGTGGTTGGCCAAGAGCACCTTGCTGGGCAGGAGGGCCCGAGCTCTTCCGCTCACAGCTCTTAGGAAGCGCTCGCTCTCTTACCCATCATTGCTTCCCTGCGGCTGCGCAGGGCAGATTCTGCAGGAATGACTTTCTTTAAAACAAACCAGATAGACACTGGTACTGATAGGAACTGAAAATACAGGGAATCCAGGACGGATGAGCCCTATAGGACCAGTGGTGTGAGTGGCAAAACAGGGAGGGTAAAGGGAGAATGGGTAGGAAAGAGGGAACCGATTACATGGAACTGTGTGTGACCTCCTCCCTGGGGGACAGACAACCAAAAAGTGGGTGAAGGGAGACGTCGGACAGGGCAAGATATGACAAAATAACAATTTATAAACTCTCAAGGGCTCATGCGGGAGTGGGGAGCGGGGAGGGAGGGGAAAAATGAGGACCTAATGTCGGGGGTTTAAATGGAGAGAAAATGTTTTGAGAATGTTGAGAGCAAAGAGTGTACAAATGCGCTTTACACAATTGATGTGTGTATGGATTGGGATAACAGTTGTATGAGCCCCTAATAAAATGTTTTTAAAAAAAAAAGAAAAAAAAAAATAAAACAAACCAGATAGAGGTGGGCCACCCTGCTCAGACAGGTGGTCCACCTAGCCGGAGCGGACCGAGGGCTCAGGGTTGCCTCAAAGCTGACAGGAGATTCAGTGCATTGAACTGCAGACTTCCTGCGTGGCGCAAACACTTCACACTCGGGGCTGCAGGTTTGAGTCTGCCCAGAGGCGCTTTGGAAGGAAGGCCCGTGGCAGCGTTTGCAAACCCTAAGGAGCACGGTTCCACGCAGACACAGGGCAGCCATGAGTCTGAGTGAACGGAACGCCCACCGGGGTTTAAATTGCATTGCATTTCCTTGGAAGACGAATGCAGGCCACCCTCAGCTTCTCCTGCTGGCTGTGCATAAAACATTAACACTCGGGGGCAACCAAGTGCCTGACAAACGTGTCCAACCTGGGTATTGCCTCTGCCACATTCTAATGCCAAGACCAGGCAACTTCAACAGGCCCTGTTTAATGTGGAGCAGTGGTTACAGGTTGGGCTATGATCCGCACAGTTGGCAGTTCAAAACCAGCAGCTCTACGGTGGAAAAAAACCCTGAGCTTTCTACTCCTCCCAACAGTTACAGCCTCAGAAACCCACGAGTGGTGCATTTTATGAGATGACTGGGGGTGTTCTAAGTGGCCTCGGCTATGGCTGGGCCATTGGAGGACTCAGCTAAGGCAACAACAATTCCACCTGTACCCACGGGGACCCAGAGTGTCAGAGTAGAACTGTCCTCCACCGAGATTGTCATGGCTGGTTTTGGAAAGTTTCTCCCAAGGCACCTTGGCGTGGACTCGAACCAGCAACCTCTTGGTTAACTGCTGAGCACATTAACCATTAGCTTTATGAACACTAGGTTTGTGGACATTTCTTTCATACCTATCTTTACAGACATGCATCAAATTGACACGTGAACAAAAGTGCTTTTTCTTTAAGAAACAAGTAAAACAACATAAGTAAACACTCTTAACGTATACATTGATACTATATGTTTATAATATTTAACATACAACATTTGAAATATTGGGTTCAACCTATCATAAGGGTCGCTTGGGTCAGTGTGACAGTCTTCGCTGAATCATTTGTCTTTACATTTGATGTTTTCTTTCTAAGAACTCTGACTATATTTATGTTTATAATGCTTTCATGAATGAATCCGATTTGCTGAGATCAATACTCAATTTATGTTCATGTCAAATTGACAGGTATGCAGAGAGATTGGTATGTCACAGAGAGCATTCCAAGATTAGGTTTAGAAGAAAATGAATTTGTGTACACATACACACACACATACACACGAAGATACCCACCCCCACCCCCCCAAAATGACAAAAAGCTCCACTGGGTGGAGCTTTTATAGTACACATTTTCCCCACTAGACAGTATCAAACAACTTGCTCTGAGTTAGTGCACCCATTGGCGTCCCCTAAGAAGGCTCTCTCGGGTCACAGTGAATCTTTTTGTAAAAGCAGTTTCACTCAAGCCTTGATTCTTGTGATGGCCGATTGAAGAGAACAGTGTGTGGCTGTGAAATTTTGTTTCCTCCTCAGGAAAAATGCCGCAGAAACTGTTGTGAAGTTGAGCACAGCTTGGAAGGACAACACGGAGGGAAAACCTCAAGTCTACGAGTGGTTTTCTCGTTTCAAAAAAGGTGAAATGTCAAATGATGACAAACCTCATTCTTGACGTCTGTCAACTTCCCAAACAAACAAAAATGTTGACAAAATCCGTGTACTTGAGCTCAAAGACCGACAACGAACCATTGAAGAGACAGGGGAGTTACTTGGACTATCTTGGGGCTCTGTTCAGCAAATTTTAACGGGAGATTTGGGAAAGAGAAGCATTGCTGTGAAATTTGTGTCTCATGTTCGACTGACCAGCAATAAGAGTGTCGAGCAGAAACATGCATGCTTTGAAAGAACCGTTCTGAAGCGACCCAGACTTTTTTACCAAGTCATTACTGGTGAGGACCTGGTGCATTCTTACGACCTTGAAAGCAAACATCAATTGAGCCAGTAAAAGATGCCAGCATCACCTCGCCCCCCAAAAGCTTGTCAAGTGAAATCAAAGATCAACATGATGCTCATTTGTTTGTTGATGTGAGGGGGATAGTGCATTTGGAGTTCATTCCACTAGGTCAGACTGTTCATCAAGCTTTCTATTTAGAGGTTCTGAAAGCATGACAGTGTGTGACAAAAAAGGCCTGATTTGTGGCAGATGAGGGGCTGGTTTTGCCACCAAGACAACGCACCTGCTTCATGCAGCCATCTCTTGACAAAAACCAGCATGCCTCTCTTGCCTCGTGCACCTTACTCAGCTGACCTCACTCTGTGTGACTTCTTTTTGTTTCCGTGAATGAAGAGGGACATGAAAGGACAGCGATTTGACAATGTGGAAGAGGTGAAGGAAAAAGAAGAAGGAAGTGCTGCCATCCAAACAGATGGGTTTGAAAACTGCTTCCAAGAATGGGATCAGAGACTCGACAAATGTATTAAGTGCAATGGACAGAACTTTGAAGGCGATACAGTTGTTTTGTAAAAAAAAAAATTAAATATATAGCTTTGGAAAAAAAATTCAGTCTTTTCAGGGGTGTACCCCCGTGTGCGTGTGTGTGTGTGTGTGTGTGTGCGTGTGTAGTCTTGTTAAGTGGACAAAAGCCAGCATAAATGGTAGGAAGTCAATGTAAACGCCTTCTGTTCTTTTCATTGAGGAAAACGGAAATTTGTCAAAATGACATGTGCTGGAAACCTTCTGTTAAAAACCTTGGAAACAAGGACCCTGCCTACCTCCAAGCAGCATCAGAGCAGTGAGCAGACAATGTGCCTGTCGGTAGGTTGCGAGGGTCACTTAAAGGCCTCTTCTAGAGCCCTCCCAGCATCCACCATGGCTGCTCAGCAGCCCAGCCCCTTCGCTCCAGCCAGGACTCACACGGTCAGTCCAGTAGGGCCCATCCGTGGTGGTCCCTCTTCCCCAGCACAGCACCTGTCCCCACCCCAGCGACTGCACCGCCACCTGCTTTCAAGGCCATCTTCCGTTCTGATTACACAATCTGCACATGCTTCTTCCACGCAGGCTTTATCGCAGACGAGGGGGTTACACACACCAGATGTTCTCTGCTCAATGCCCCATCCTTCTTCTTGAAGCTCGCTTACGCCCTCCCCAGCACAGAGGGGTGTCACGTCCCCGGCCCCCATAGTCCTGGGAGTGAGCTGAGTCTGTGGAAGACCTGTGCATGCGAGAGTCAAGCGGACAACAGCGTGAACGCAGGCCGTGCTAGCACCCGCTTCTTAAATACGAGCCAATTTCAGCTTCCTGTGACAAAGGCAGGTCTGGGGCGTGCTGTGCAGACATGGCAGCAGTTTGGTGACACTGGGCTATGCCATGCCTAAGCTCACATACCTTCTTGGCAGTGGTACTGAAGCCAGAGCCCGGGCCTCGCGGTCTCTTGGGGTGGTTAGGGAGGCAGAAATTCTTAGTCATAAACACGGCTTGCAAGGGGGCAAAACAAGTATGGGTAGTCTTCTAAGCCAGCAGTTCTCAACCTGTGGGTCGAGACCCCTGGGGGGGGGGTGGCGGGATCAAACAATCCTTTCACAGGGGTTGCTCAATTCGTAACAGTAGCAAAATTACAGTTATGAAGTAGCAAGAAAAATAATTTTATGGTTGGGGGGTCACCCCAACATGAGGACCTGTATTAAAGGGTCGTGGACTTAGGAAGGTTGAGAACTGCTGTGATATAGGCCATCCTGGACCATGCTTCCTGCCTCTCACCTGGATTACTTTAACAACGTTCCCCCAATCCCTCGGGTCCCCTGCAATCCATTCTCCACACTAGAGGCTGGGAGGCACAAGACTGACCTCTGGGGAGCAAGGCAGGTGGCACAAGCCTTTCAATTCTACAGCTGCTGCTGCTGTTTAAACTTCAGAAAGTTTGTATAATCTTAAACTAATTGTATGGTTGTTGTAGGCTTAGCTGAATGCATTTCCATATGCTCTCACTTATTCACCCATCCACCCAACACGCCTCTTTGCCCACACCCTACAGAGGGGATACAGGAGCCCTGGTGGTATGGTAGTCAGCAGTTCGAAACCATCCGTCACTCGCTGGAGAGATACAGTCTCAGAAACCCAGAGGCAGTTCTGGTCTGTCCTCTGGGGTCACTATAAGTCAGAATCAGCTCAGTCCCGAGACACAGAGGGGACGGGGCCACCCTGAGAAGCAAGCACCAACGCAAATGAGTCCATTCTGACCCACTTATCTGGTGCAGGGTTTTCCAGGCCATAAGCCTTTACAGAAGCAGACAGTGGCTGGGGGATTTGAACCACACACTTGGGGTTAAGCAGTCCGATTCTAATTCAAAAATGCCAGCGGGGATCCCCGGACCCCACTTAAAAAGGACTCAAAGCTCACCGCCACGGAGTTGATGCCAACTCACAGGGACCCGAGGGGACAGGGGAGCACTGCCCCTGTGGGCTCCCGAGACGGTCACTCTTCACGGGAGTAGGAAGCCTCGTCTTTCTCCCTCAGAGCTGTCGGTGGTTTTGCAACGGCTGAACTTCCGGTTCGTCGACTCATGAGTAACCACTATGCCACCAGGGGTCCTCAGACCCCACTTCCGTCTGTGAAGTTCTGAAGGCAGGCTGGATCACGTGGAGAGAAATATGGCCTGGCAGGCCCGATTCCGGGCCTTCTCACCGTGCTGCCAACACGAGGAATGGCCCTGGGGGGGCGCCTTAACGCCTGCACAGCCTCACCGTAAAAAATGACAAAAGGCTCATCTCATCTCTGACATCCCCCAAAGTCTTAGGGTGGGGCAGGGGCACCCCCCTCTCCCCCAAAATAGTAAGACGCTCAGGAGGCCCAGCCCTGGCACCTGCCTGCAGGCAAACCACTAGAGAAGACAGACCAAGGAAATACTTGTAATGAAACTATTAGCCAGACCACCCTGGGAAGAGGAGGAAGCGCTCGGTGCCACTATTGCCCAGGAAATCTTGGCTCCATGCAGAGCCTCCTCGGGAGGCCGGGGCAGGGAAGGTGCACGCTCAGTCTGGAACATGCTGCAGACAACTGCATTGCGAAACCCGTGGGCTCAGGAATGGAGTCTGTCTTCCGTTAAGAACACTTCCTTAATGAGATCATTGTTGAAGAGGCAATCACTGAAGTCGAGGAGAGGGCAGTGGGAATCACGTTGGTGTCATGACTAGGGTCCCTGGTATGCCGTGCCCTCCCCAGCGCCGAACCTCCTGCCTCTCACCTCCAAATGCCTTCTCACGGCCAGCTCACACCTACCATTTCCAAGCACTGCTAACGAGCCCCTGGCCGCACATAGGCCTGAGTCAAGGGACGCACACACGACCCAGCTCTTCAAATGATCCTGCCCTGGCCGGCGCATCAGCCCGTCTCTTCTCTGTCCCGCCCCGGTGGCCAGCGGTCAAGAGCAAAGACAATGCGATGCAGCAGGAAAAGGATGGAGAAGAGGAAGGCAGTGGGCTGAGGACCAGGGTTGCCTACTGCTGTTCCCTGGGCCGATCCTGGTCTTGGCCGATGGCCTCCAAAGGCTCTACCATGAGGTGGAGATGGGGGAGGCAGAGGCTTTGATAAAATCTATGGATGTGGGGGCAGAGGGCGAAGAAGGAAAAGGGGACAGGACCAAAGTCTAACAGGCATCACCCAGGAACCTGGCGCTGGGCACCGTGTGGAATGTTTCACATGCACACTGAATGGCTACCGCTTTATTGACACTTCACCTTGTTAAATTGATAACAAGGACATTGAGGCTCCAGAAGGCCAAGTAAGTGACTTCTCCAAGGTCACATGAGTAGCAGCAGCCCCCAGAACCAACCCCCCTTTTGCCTAATTCCAAACTCAAACCCTTTCGCCAGCACCAGGCTGTGCCTCAAAGGTGAACGCATGTACTTTCTCAGGCCACCTGGACAGACGCCAGCCGATCCCAACCTCAAGACAAGCACATCTCCACACTTACCTTCTCAAACATCCGCAGCCGCTCTAAGAAAGGGACAAGCGGAATGTACAACCATGACCATAACCAAAGGGGCTCAACATCTCTCGGTGGGTTACACCAGGACAAACGATCAGAACCATAACGGCGAGGGTAACGGTGGTTTGTTTGCAAATGTCCTGATGGGGCCGCAAGTGCAGAGAGAGATCAGAAATGACGAGAGGGAAGGGGCTGGTTCCATGAGGCCCCACGGAGGAGGAGGAGACCTGGATGCACATGGCCAGAGCACAGTAGAGGGTGGGGGCATGGGTGGGTGGTCTACAGTCCAGCGTTTCTCTCATCTGTCACTCCCCCTCATCCTTACCTCACTCTCCTTTCTCCTGCGGAATCACTTCTTCCCACGGAGAATAAGCAGAAGCTGTACATTTCAGATCCACAGCCCTCTACGTCTTGAAGCCCACCATTAAGTCCTAGCCTGGTCTTCATACTACCACGGCTTCCCTCCCAGCCTGCTCCCTGCTTTCCCTCCACCCAGCCTCCAACACCTTGATTATCCCTGCCTGCCCAGGCAGCTCCTAACTCACTAGAAATCAAAGGGCCCAGCTCAATTCAGAGCGCACCTATTCCCCGTAGGCCTGAAAATGAGCCAGGCCTGCCAGTTAGTCCCAGGGGCCTATCCATCTGGATGTTATCTCCATACCAGCAGTGCAGATGCCCCTCAGGAATGCGCCCAGACACTGAGCAGAAGCAGCTGTAGGAAACAGAAAGAAAGGTGGGTGGGGGTGGGCAGATAAACTGATAAGGGCTCATGACCACAGGGTCCGGGGCTCAGAGTCCCAGAGGTTCTGTGCAGTCCCAGGCTGTCCCTCCTTTCCCCCACACAGAAGTTGGTCCCAGGTGGAAGTTGGCCCAGGCACTGCAAAGCAGAGATCTGAGGGAGGGGGCACTCCGTTTTACACTAAAATACCCAACTGCAAAGGTCAACCTCTCTCAGCGTACCCCAATGTCTGCAAGCCACCCTGTCATGAAAGGGAGGCCTGGCTCCCTCCACCTGTGGGCAGGTGCGGAGAAGGTGCTGAGTGGACAGTGAGCTGAACAGCAATAGAGGCTCCAGTGTTAAGAGGCAGCCACCTCACGTCACCGAAGAATCTGAGAAGCTTCAGGGACAGGGGAGCCCTATATACTGGAATATTCCCGGGGAGCTCCTTGAACACCGTCCAGGAGCCACAGGTAAGTGAACTACCAGAAAGGCTTCCACAGCAGAGGACACATCCAGGCGGGTCTCAGAAAAAGCCTGGTCTCGAATAGAGCAGCCAGGGTCAGTTCAAGATCTGCACAACATCTGGATATCAGGAGACTCAATTCTCCGCTCTGTAAAATGGGAAGCTCCCCACGGGTATTTTTAAAACAGAATCATTGTGTTGGGGGCTCATTCAACTCTTATCACAATCCATCCATCCATCCATTGTCAAGCACATCATTCTCAAACCATTTTCTTTCTACTTGAGCCCTCAGTATCAGCTCATTCTTCCCTTCCCTACTCACTTTCCCTCCCTCATGAACCCTTGATAATTTATAATTATTATTTTGTCATGTCTTACACTGTCTGACGTCTCCCTTCACCCACTCTTCTGTTGTCTGTCCCCCAGACAGAAGGTTACATGTAGATCTTGTAGTCAGTTCCCCCTCTCTACCCCACCTTCCCTCCACCCTCTCAGTATCTCCACTCTTACCCCTGGTCCTGAAGGGATCATCTGTCCTGGATTCCCTGTTTTCAGTTCCTATCTATACCAGTGTACAGCCAGATTCATAAGGTAGAATTGGGATCATGATACTGGGGGGTGGAAGCATTTAAGAACTAGAGGAAAGTTGTATATTTCATCATTGCTAAACTGCACCCTGACTGGCTCGTCTCCTCCCCAAGACCTTTCTGTAAGGGGATGTCCAGTTGCCTACAGATGGGTCTTGGGTCCCCAATCTGCACTCCCCCTCATTCACAGTATGATTTTTTTTTTGTTCCTTGATGCCTGATCCCTGATCTCTTCAACACCTCATGATCACACAGGCTGGTGTGCTTCTTCCAAGTGGGCTTTGTTGCTTCTGAGCTAGATGGCCGCTTGTTTACCTTCAAGCCTTTAAGACCCCAGATGCTATATCTTTTGATAGCCGGGCACCATCAGCTTTCTCCACCACATTTGCTTATGCTCCCATTTGTCTTTAGCGATCGTAACGGGATCCCACGGGTGTTTTTGTTTGATTGCTTGTGTTGGCAATATGCACAACCAAACATATACCCATTCATAATTTCTACATGAACAGTCACATCGATTCCACACTTCACACCATGTCACTAGTCTATCTCTACCCGTGTTATTTAATCACCATTAATTTAGACTCTCTGTACACTAACGAGTTAATCTTTAGATTCACTCTTGGTAGGCGATATTCAGATAAGAGCAGTGTGCTCAAGGCAAACATTATTAATTGGGCTAAACTGCTAGTGACACAGTAATGCTCAGATACTAACCAAAAGGCCCATCTCACTGGATCCAGTAAGTCTGGTCAGGATCTATCAACTGCGTCCTATATTAAAGCATGCAGTCGATGTAGCTGGGATCGGTTATCATTTCTTTTAATTATATAGTAATAGATGTAATAGTCCATGGAGGCAATTAAGCCTGAGGTTCATTTCCTTCTCCAGTTTCTGAGTTTTCTTCTTCCTCTGCTGCTCCAGGCAAAAAGAGACCACTGTATCTTGGGTGGCCACTAGCAAGCTTTTAAGATCTCAAGTGCTACTTACCAAACTAGGAAGTAGGACAGAAACTTTAAAACAACAGTATGCCAAATGACTGGATAGGTCCATGAAGCCCTGACCAAAGTGTTTAATTGTACCAACATGTGTATCAACTCTTGCAGATTTTTGTTGTTGTTATTACTGTAGCTATACAATTAAACGAATTACTCTATCGGCAAATTCACACCACCTCCGTTGGCCCTAGCGTACAGAATGGTAACAGCTATCTTAGATTGTGTAACAACTGCCCATAGTCAAAGACAGTGTGCTTGTCACCCTACACAAAAATCACTACTTCTCAGTGAGTGATTTCCCCTTTCCTTATCCCACCCCCACCCCCACCACTACCCCTGGTAACCACTAATACACATGAAGCTCTATAATTATGGTCACTCCATTTGAGGGAAACCATGCAATATTTGTTCTCTTGTGGCTAGTTCCTTCAGCATCATGTCTCCAAGGTTCATCCATGCTATCGCATGTATCAGGATTGCACTTTTCTTTAAGGCTGAGCAGTATTCCACTTTATGTAGGGACCACCTTTTGTTTGTACATTCATCTGTTGTTGGGACATTTCAAATAATGCGACATTGAGCACTGACCTTCACATTTCTGCTGTGTAATTGCTTTTAGGCTCCTACTATAAATGCCTAGGAGTGAAATGGCCGAAACATGTGGTGATTCTTTTTTTTTTTTTTTAGGAATTGCCATACTGTTTTCCACAGTGGTTTTTACCATTTTCAATCCCACCAATAGTAAGAGTCTCAACTTTCCCACACCTTCAACAGCATGCCTTTTCTCTTTTGTTTGGATCTCTGCAGGAGGTATCGCCTTGTAGTTTGGAATTGATTGGTCTAATGGCTAATGACAAAGGGCATTTTTATAGGTCTGTTGGCTGTTTGAATACCCTCTGTTCGTGCCCTTCGCCACCTCTTTTTCTATCAGCTGTTCGCTTTTCGGAGTTTTCCTTGTTTCGGTAGAAGCTTCATAGGCAGTTTGGGTAGACCCTCGTCTGACAGTCAGTTCCTGACCGAGGGTTTCTGCTGGCTAACTATGGAAATGAGATCCCCAAGGCTTCCTTCTTTCAATCAGGACGATGGAGCCGGGCCAGGCTACCAGCTCGGTGGCCTCTAACAACAGCAGCAACAACATGGAGCGAGGCCGGTGGCCTCACCGCTATGAAGAGGAATTGCTGTTCGCAGCTGATGCAGACGTGGGGACCTCCATGCTTTCGAGCGAAGGCCCCGGAGGATCAGGGTGTGCCTAACGACTCAAAGCAGCCATTCCACAATGGCCACGGTATTCTTCTTCTTCGATTCGTTGCTGTCGAATCGGCCCTGATGCATCCATGTACACCAGAATGAAACTATGCCTGATTCGGCACCAGCTGCATGGAGCTGAAGCCGGGGGAGGGGAGGGGGCAGGGGCGGGTGCCCTACCATGCGTGAGTGCACCGCTGGAGCCACCAGAGACCCACCTGCCAGTATTATATCACATACGCTTGGTGTGATACATAGGTTTTCACGGGCTAATATTCACAAGTTAATCAGCAGACCTTTCTCCCTGGTCTTAGCCCAGTCTAGAGGCTGGACTGAAGCTTGTCCACCACGTGGGATCCTGCTGATATTTAAAATACTGGAGGCACAGCTTCCCGCCTCATGCAAGTCATGATAGAAGGATACACCGGCAGATGGGTGGTAGTCAATATTCTTCGGGACTAACATAAAAATTAAAAAGTTAAAAAACAAAGCCAGGAAGTACAGTGCTGATACTGTGCCCTGGTCATTGAGACCAACCCCCACTGCTCTGCCTGCTTTGCCCCTGGCTCCAACAGGTCAAGGGCCTTCTGGGGCCTCAGGCTGCTGGGAACTGGGCCAAGCTCGAGAATGGTCCTCCAAGCTGCAGGGGCTTTCCTGTGCAGCCCCTGCTGGGGAACCACGTCTCAAAGCGTCTCCTCATAGTCCATGAAGGCTCTTCACGGCTTTCATGTCTCTGCGTGCGCCCCTTTCAAATCGCGACCGTCAGTCATTTGCTAAATTCAAATCTCCTGCAATGTCTCTTCTGCTCCCAACAGCCCCACGCCTCCACACCCGTGCTCCTGCCCGCTCTTCACCTGGCATGCTCTCTCCCTCTCGGTTTCTCTGAACAGCTCTGGGCCATCCTTAAGCCTCCATTAAAGCCACACCACGCTTCGCGAAGGTTTGTGCTAATTCCACATGCACAGGAAACGGTCCTCCACGGCCAGCACTGGGCTGGCATTCAACTGCTCTGCAGAGAAAGTGTTGGCCACTCCTTCCATCAGCCGTTTCCAAGGAGGGCAAGGAGGGAAGGAGTCTGCACCGGTACAAGGACACACGGTGGGGAGGAGGCCAGGCTAGGAGGCCCCGAGTCTTCATGATTTTTCACCAAACCAACCTGTTTACCTTGTGCTCCTGCAGCTTCTTGCTAGTCCCTCACATAGCACGTGTCACACTATGAACTTTCCTGCCTGTACCTGTCTCCCCTTAGAGAGCAGGTGAGCTGTATCTGCCCCAGCCCTGCACCCTCAGAGCAGGTGAGCTGTATCTGCCCCAGCCCTGCACCCTCAGAGAGCAGGTGACCTGTATCTGCCCCAGCCCTGCACCCTCAGAGAGCAGGTGAGCTGTATCTGCCCCAGTCCTGCACCCTCAGAGTAGGTGAGCTGTATCTGCCCCAGTCCTGCACCCTCAGAGCAGGTGAGCTGTATCTGCCCCAGCCCTGCACCCTCAGAGCAGGTGAGCTGTTATCTGCCCCAGCCCTGCACCCTCAGAGAGTAGGTGAGCTGTATCTGCCCCAGCC
>NW_022103912.1:1006822-1015554 GCF_000313985.2 Echinops telfairi
GCCCCAGTCCTGCACCCTCAGAGAGCAGGTGAGCTGTATCTGCCCCAGCCCTGCACCCTCAGAGCAGGTGAGCTGTTATCTGCCCCAGCCCTGCACCCTCAGAGCAGGTGAGCTGTTATCTGCCCCAGCCCTGCACCCTCAGAGCAGGTGAGCTGTATCTGCCCCAGCCCTGCACCCTCAGAGAGCAGGTGAGCTGTATAGGTCCCACCTGGCACACTTAGTCCTTGCAATGCATAGTCATGGAACACAGAATGCTGGCTGCCTGCGTTAGAGCTCTGACAGACCTCCCAGGCGCACGGGGTGCTCAACACTCTTGGTGGCTTGAGGTCCCTCCTAACTGGGACACTAGTGTTCCCGGCCAACCCACTGAACTTGTATCGGTGAAATTCCAGGCTCTGTCACCGTGGGCTGGGGAGACGAGAGGTGCTTGCGGGCAGACCAGCTCCTCTCCGTCCTGTGTGCAAACAAGCGCCAGTTCTGTCGGTGTTTACTGGAGACTTGCTTCTGGAATTCTACCGCTCAGAAAACACACTCACTCTTTAGGCAGCCACAGCACGGCGTCCCAGGCCAGGAGGCAGGGTGAGCTTGTCTAGGCACTTGCCCAACGCAGCTGGGGAGGTGGGTTGCAGCATCTCCCACCCAGACCCAGCACAGCTCTGGCCCCACCTAGAAGGCTCAGGAGCTGTCTGGTCTAGAATCCCTCCTGCGCGGAAACAGGCTCCCTGGCCCTCTGAGGCTCATTTGTCCATCAGCCTGGGCAGAGCAGGGCAATTCCTACTCTTAGCGCTGCCCTTCTCCACAGGAGTCTGCCATCCAGGGCCTTCCTGCCTCCCAACTCTAGGCCCTGGCCCTGACTTCCAAGCCCCTGTGCGGCCCACTGCCCACTCTGGGTCCAGGGCTTCGGATTCTACACTTGAAGGCTGCTGATGCCCACCTCAGACACGTATTCCAGGATCCTGCATCCCTGCTTTCCTCCCCAAGGGTCTTGGCTCAGCGTTTGCAATCTCCACTACGTGCTCTCTAACCTTTTCTCAAGGGTTGCTCCTTCACAGCTGGGGGCATTCCCGCATGCATCCGCGCCTCCAACTCTGCAGGCAGGACCTCAAGGTCCCACTGCCACCCACTGCCCAACTGGTACCTCCCGTCCTCCACTTGGAACATGGGCTGCCTTTAGACGACTGTGGGCAGCGCCATGTCTACCCCGCAGTAGGTTTGCTTAAGGTTTAATGAGGTCCTGGCCACAGCAGGCCCTGACAAAGGCTTCCTGGGGCAGGTAGCCATGCTAGAAGGGTCGTGGGCAAAACCAAAATGTGTTGGTGTCTCTCCATGTGCAGGGGCCACTATCGCCTACAGGCTCAATACCCATTTGTTGTCATTTCTGGATATACATGTTCCAAAATCCTAAACCTAAGCAAAATAGCAGAACTGAAGAGTGGGCCCCCTCAGAGACAAATCCTAAGCCTGGGTCCTGTGAGGACCCACAGCCAAGGGCGGAGCAGTGACCCAGGGCTCTTCCGGGGCTTTCCAACTCTGTCCACAAGAGACCACTGAAAGGCGTTTCATTTTCATTTACATGGGGCTCTTAAAAAAGAACTCCAAGTGAGTCTACAGGTGACTGACAAAGACGTAAAGGACAGAGGGCTGATGAGGAAATGCAACAGGTAGCCTTCCTTGCCCTCCTTTCTCCGCTCCCTGGGGTCACCTCTTGCCAGTCCTTTTAAGGCGTTCTACTTTTAACTCCTCCGGCGTTATCGATCTGTATAATTTATGAAAGCACCATGTTCAGAGTTTTAGGTCAGATGAGCCCCTCGTTTTATTTCCTTTACCAACTTAGGGTGGGACCTTTACGGAGGACGATTCCGTTCATTGGAAGCCTGTCCCCTAACCCCATCCCACACGCATCATTTTGTATAAAGACAATCTTTCTGCTCCGCTGTGGGCACCAGGCGTGTAGACTGTGTGAACATGTTTCCCGAAGCTCCCTAGGAGACCTTCGCCCAGGACGCCTCGGCACTGACTCCGTGAGGCTGCAGAGCCGCCCTGGCCTCCTACGATGTCCCTCGGGCCTATTTGTCTCTTAGGTCTCTCTGCTTCTGTCCTGGTTTTACATACAAACATGGTGAGTGAGCTCCCGGGCCAGGTGTGTGCGCACGGGAAACGTGTCCAATCTCTCTTTCCATGTCAGAC
This sequence comes from Echinops telfairi, assembly GCF_000313985.2. Classification (NCBI taxonomy): domain Eukaryota; kingdom Metazoa; phylum Chordata; class Mammalia; order Afrosoricida; family Tenrecidae; genus Echinops; species Echinops telfairi. Next base: position 1,009,010 of record NW_022103912.1, read on the forward strand.
AATGTCTCGATTCTGCACTCCCTGCAGACTGATAGTTTGTCAGACGGACACTGAAAACCACCCCGCTGAGCGCTGGGCTCTCTGCGGTCTTCGCACTCAGAGGAGCTCCAACCCTGTCCTCTATAGTGACCTGGATTTGTTGGCGTATTTCCCCAAAATAATAATTTATAAATTATCAAGGGCTCATGAGGAAGTAGGGGGCAGGGAGGGGGGAAAGGAGGAGCTGGTGCCAGGGGCTTAAGTGGAGAGCAAATGTTTTGAGAATGATGAGGATAATGAATGTACAAATGTGCTTTATACAATTGATGTATGTATGGATTGTGATAAGGGTTGTATGAGCCCACAAAACAATGATTAAAGAAAAAAAGAAGAATCCACTTTAATAGGAGGACTTCCACTCTTGAAATGATTTCTCAAGCACCCTTTTGTCCTTATCTTGTGTTCCTTTATCTGGGTGAGGCTCTTGTTATTAACTATCTTATCATCCCCCTCCCCACCCCACACTTTTCATTTCAGTTTCTGGAATACACATTTGTCCATGTTCCATCAGCTGCTTTACCTATCCCAACTCTCCTCTCTTATGTTTCAGTGCCTTGGTTTTCTAATTAATTGACTCTTTCAGATAGTTACAACTTTATAAGAAAATAGTGTGGAAAATGGAAAGTGCTCCAACACCCCTTTCCCCTGCCCTCAGTCCCCTCATTACTGACACCCTGAATTGGGGTGGTACATCCGATGCAGTCACTGAACCAATGTTGCTAATGTTCCTGCTAACTCGGGTCTGTGGTTTACATGAGGGTATGCTCATGGGCTGAGTTAAGTCATGTGGTCACCATTACAGTCACCTATGAGACAGTTCACTTCGATAAAAAAGCCCTGTGCTCCACCCCACCCGACTGCCCACCCTCCATACCCTAAGTCCTGGCAGCCACTGATCTTGAAAAGAACATTTTCAACCACTGTCTTGACTTACTGCATCTGCCTTTTCTAGGACATCATAGAGTTGGAATCATACGGGTGGAGCATCTGGGGATAGGTAGCTATCACTTAGTAATATGCATTTAAGGTTCTGTCTAGGAATTCCTAGCTGGGTAACTCATGTCTTTTTAATTGCTGACTAATACCTATCGTAGGAACTCAGGTGGCGCAGTGGTCATTGTGCTCTTAACTGCAAGGTTAGCAGTTCGAAACCACCATCCATGAGGTACAGTCTCGGAAACTTTGTGCTTGTGATTTACAAATTTGTCTGAAAAAATATTTTTGATACATATGTCCTTTTGTTTTTTAGTCTCTTAAAGTTATCTTTTTAAAAAAAAATCATATTATTGGAGGCTCATACAACTCTTATCACAATCCATGCATACATCCATTGTGTCAAGCACATTTGTACATTTTTTGCCATCCTCATTCTCAAACCATTTTCTTTCTACTTGAGCCCTTGGTATCAGCTCCTCATTTTCCCCCTCCCTCCCTGCTCCCCCCTCCCTCATGAAGCCTTGATAATTTATAAATTATTATTTTGTCATATCCTACATGTCCGATGTCTACCTTCACCCACTTTTCTGTTGTCCATCCCCCAGGGAGGAGGTTATATGTAGATCCTTGTAATCGGTTCCCCCTTTCCACCCCACCCACCCTCCACCCTCCCCTCCCAGTATCGCCACTCTCACCACTGGTCCTGAGGGGTTTATCTGTCCTGGATTCCCTGTGTTTCCAGTTCCTATCTGTACCAGTGTACATCCTTTGGTCTAGTGGGCTTTGTAAGGTAGAATTGGGAACATGATAGTGGGCAGGAGGAAGCATTTAAGAACTAGAGGAAAGTTGTATGTTTCATTGTTGCTACCCTGCACCCTGACTGGCTCGTCTCCTCCCCGTGACCCTTCTGTAAGGGGGTGTCCAGTTGCCTACACGTGGGCTTTGTGTCTCCACTTCCACTCCCCCTCATTCACCATGATATGATTTTATGTTGAAGCCTGATCCCTGATTCCTTCGACACCTCGTGATAACACAGGCTGGTGTGCTTCTTCCATGTGGGCTTTGTTGCGTTTCAGCTAGACGGCTGCTTGTTTATCTTCAAGCCTTTAAGACCCCAGATGCTTTATCTTTTGATAGCCGGGGCACCATCAGCTTTCTTCACCACATACAATCACATTTAAAGTGATTACTAATACAGGATAACTACCATATTTTAAAATGTTTTTTTATTTTTACCCTTGCCTCCTTTTTCTCTTTTATGATTCTATTTTCTTTCTTCTCTTAGCATATAAATTACATTTTAACAAATGTTTAATGGTTGTCCTGGAATTTGCAACATACACTTACAACTCATCTAAGTCAATTCTCAAATATCACTATTCCTCTTCACAGGTATTGCAGATACCTTATAACAGAGTATTCCAAAATTTCCCCTCCCACCCCTTATTATATTGTTCATTAATTTATCTTGTCCATAAACTATAATCACTTGACACATGGTTCCTATTAGGATTTTCAACAAATGTTATCTGTTAGATAAAGAAGAAAACATTTTTGCAACATCTACAGATATAATGCAATTCCAACATTCTTTGTTAATGAGACACAGAGATTATTCATCATATTTACATGAAAAGGAAAGAGACCCCATGAGCAAAATACGAGGCTTCCTACTTCTGATGTCAAAGCCTGCTTGCTGTCGTGCTAGTTTAACAAGTAAGTCTAGTCCTGGCATAACAACAGACGCATAGAGCAATAATCCAGAAGTATAACCATTTGCCTGTTGACAGTTGATCTTTGACAAAGGCCAGCAAAGCATTAATTAGGGAAATGGATAGTCTCTTTAATAAATAAGGCTGGAAAAATAAATAAATAAAAAATAAATAAGGCTGAGAAAACTGACTATCCTCTTGCAGGAAAATGAAACATGACCCATATCTCATATCATGTGCAAAAAGGAACTCAAGAGTCAGACTTAAATGTACAACCTAAAACTATAAAGACCATCAGGGACAAATTTTGGGGCCCGAGTAAATGCCCTAAGTACACTATCAAATGTGCTGAAAAGATACAGTCAACAAATGTACACTTTGATTTGCGTTGAAAGATGTCATCAAAGGAGTGAAATGCAAGCCCATCGGGAAAAAGTATTTGGGCAATGATAGAGCAGACAACAGACTAAGCGCCAGAATGTATAGAAAACATCAGAAGACAAATAATTCTATTTGGACAGAGGACGTGCATAGACACTTGCCCAAAGAAAACAGTCAGGTGGGTCAACAAACACATGATGACATGCTTATGTTCATTAGACACTAGAGAGATTCAAATCACAGCAACAGCAAGGTCGCATCTCACCCCAACAGTAACAGCAAAGTTAAGAAAGGGAAAGAACTGATGGTGATGGTGTGGAGAAGCTGCACCCTTCCTTCCTACTGTGAGACTGTGAAATGGTGCAACCACTATAGAAAACAGCACAGCACTTCAAGAAGCGATAGAAATACCATGTAAATCAGCAATCTCAATACGTGGACTATGTCCTAGAGAAACAAGAGTCGTGGCTTGAATAGATAAATGTCCACCCATGTTCATCACAGTCGTGTTCACACAGAGTCTTTTTTAAAAACAGTTTTTGCAAGGCAGATTTGCTAATGACAAATTCCCTCAATTTTTATTCCTTGGGGGTACAGGGTGGTAGGAAGGGGCTCAGAAAATCTTTGTTCACACAAAAGGAGAAACAAGTTCAATGCCCATCAATGGGAGAATGGATAAACTATGGTACACACACACAATGGAACACTACACTACAGCTTTAAAATAATCTGAGAAACATCTCACAATGTGTGTGCACCTGGAGGACGTTATGCTGAATGAATTAGTCAATCACAAAAGGACAGATATTATAAAAGACCATTCTTATAAAAAGCAAAGAAAAGCTTTTCATGCTAAAAGAAGCATATGGGGGGGGGATGGTTACCAAGGATTGGAGGGAGAGGGAAGATAAATCGCTAACTGGAGAGTAGACATAATGATTTGAGTGAAGACAAAAACAACATAAATAGATAGATAAAAATAGCTGGCCTATGCTTCTATAATGCCCTTTTCTCAACAGTGTTTTAAATTCTCTACCATTGGCTAAATTACCTTATGTCCCAAGAAGATGATTGATGATGTTCTATAACATGAAATGATAATGATGTCTCTAACGTCTATCAGAGACGTATACAAGTGTATGAATAGATTTGGGGCTCACACTTAAGTTTAGTCTTATTCTCAGAACAATCAGTTCTTATGACATGGCCTTGTTTGATACTGGACCTCATGAAGAGATCGCTGAAGGCATGAATGCTATAGTCAAGTGCGGTGAAGAAAGTAGATGGTAACTAGCTAGTAGGGGAAAAAACCACATCTGGGACTTAAAGGCTTGTCTTCAAACAAGCAGCCATCTGAGTGGCATCCACTGGGCCCACAAGGAAGCAGCACACCAGCCTGTGCGATCCAAGGGCTGGGACAATTTTCCTTCCCCTGGAGTTTGTTTGTTTGTTTAACATTTCTTAGAAGGCAGATTTACTAATGACAAATTGCCTCAATTGTTTTCTTGGGAGGTGGAGTGGGTAGGAAGGGGCTCAGAAAATCTTTGTTGTCCCTTCATTTTAACGGATAATTGGATAATTTCCCTGGATACACTGGTGCGTTGGTTTTTTGTTTGCTTTTGTTTTCTTGTCTTTCAATGCTTTATGTATTTCACTCACTCTTTTCTAACTGACAAGGTTTCTGAAGAGAATTCACCGTCATGGAATCAATGCTGACTCAGCAACCCCACAGGAAGACAGCCTACCACTCCCCTGGTGCGTTTCCAATACTCTGCCTATGGGAGTAGAAAGCCCCATCTTTCTCCCCCCAGTGGCTTAGTGGTTTCACATTGCTGACCCGCGGTTAGCAGCCCCATACATATCCATTGTGTTACCAGGGAGGCGGCATATTCCTTGTTCCTCTCATGGAAAAGTGGGTTTTATATTCCCCACCGGTGGCTGCTCTCAACAGTTTTTTTCTCATTCTTTGATTTTCTGTAGTTTGAATATGCTAGGTTTTGATATTGGTTATTTGAGCATTTATCCTGGTTAGTGTTCTCTGAGCTTTCCGGATCAGTAGTTTGTTGTGCTTAATTTTAGAAAAATTCGCATCATCATTTGGAATATCTCTTCTGTTCATTTCTCTCTTCTCCTTCTGGTATTCCTGTTATGTGAATCTTCAGAAATGGCCCCACAAGTCTTGACGATGTGGGTGGTGGCTGTTGGTTTGCCCATCCTCCCTCCGATCTTTTTTCTCTGGACATTTCCATTTGAGAAGTTTCTGTTAACATAGACTCAAGCTCGGGGAGTCTCTCCTGGATTGTGTCTCCTGTGGAGTCAGTCATTTATGCGAGAGTGGTTCGCATTTCTGTCATTTCTTTGGAGATTCCATCACTCTGTATATTGTCCACTTTTTATAGCAGAGACCTTGGTATAGTAATCACACCACCAAATAAACTCCCTGACAACAAGCTGATTCCGATTCATAGTGACCCTATGCTCATCAGCTACTGCTTTGAATACCCAGTCTAATTCCAAATCTCTGCAATACTGGACTCGGAGTCTGATGTTCCCTTTGGTCTCTTTAGACGATAGTTTGTCTTTTCTCATGTTTGTGATTCTTGTTGAAAAGCAAACAATACCGATATATTTGATCAAAAGAACTGGATCAGAAGGGGATTTGGTGTGAGGTTGGGCTTACCTGGCGAGCTGCCCGGCAGTGCTTACTGTGCACTGCAGCTGTAAGGTATCAAAGGTACGACTTCCCCTAGCAACCTTGGTTTGTCTCCCTGTTGTCTCTGGACTTCTTAAAGAAGGGTTGAGGCTGGAGAGACTAGAGTTGAATATTTCCTTTTCCTCGAGTTGGTAAAGTAACTTCCCAGGATGAGTGGGCCTGGTGAAAGAGAACAGGGTTCTCTCTGAGTGTATTTAGAAATGGTTATTTTCGCTCTTCTAGAAGCTGGGGTTTTTCTCCAGTCTGAATCGTGGGGGTGCTGGAGGTTAAAACTCCTAAAAGTGTGTGTGTGAGAGACGGGGGCTGTTGTTGGTGCTGGTGGCTCCTGTATGTCTGGGCCTGCCTCCAAAGTTTTTAAAATCATCAACTAGCCCACACTGAGCCTCCAGCCAGCCATCAATCACAGTATAAGTGTCCCCGGTTGACCTGGCTCCAGAGGTGCGTTTGTGGGCTGCTTCTGTTACGACTGAGCTGTGAGTCTCTGCATCTACCTGTCTCTCAAGTTTTCAAGGCACCAGTTCGCAAGTGATCTCGATTCTCCGGTCCACCCATGAAGAGCTGTTGATCTTCAGTGTGTTGGACTGTTTTCACATTGTGAAAATGAGACTAATAAACTTCCAAGCTCTTACATGTTGGACTGGAAATTGAATGTTTCTTCTTTCCATGAATTACTTTCAATTTATATCTACCAGTTTTTATAAGTCTGAGATATTCTTATTTCTTAGTATCCAGGAATGCATTCTTGAATCTCTCTGTGGACATCA
>NW_022103912.1:1017056-1082454 GCF_000313985.2 Echinops telfairi
CCCTGTGTTTCCAGTTCCTACCTGTACCAATATACATCCTCTGGTCTAGCCAGATTTGTAAGGTAGAATTGGGATCATGATAATGGGGGGTGGGGGGGAGGAAGCATTTAAAAACTAGAGGAAAGTTATATGTTTCATCGTTGCTACCCTGCACCACGACTGGCTCATCTCCTCCCCACAACCCTTTAGTATCTGGGTGGGCTTTGGGTCTCCACTCTGCACTCCCCCTCATTCACTTTGATATGATTTTTTTGTTCTTTGATGCCTGATACCTGATTCCATTGACACCTCATGCTCACGCAGGCTGGGGTGCTTCTTCCATGTGGGCTTTGTTGCTTCTGAGCTAGCTGGCCGCCTGTTTACCTTCAAGCCTTTAAAACCCCAGATGCTCTATCTTTGGATAGCCGGGCACCATCAGCTTTCATAAAAGACAAATGTCTAGATATCAGTCATTCTACGTAGGGACTTAAGGGGGGACGAAGAGACGCAAACCCTCATTTAAACTTACAGCACTTCAAGCAGTACCTGATGGAGAATGCAGACTGTCAGCGCCGCAGAAAGGCAGGTGCTGGTGAGTTTTCTGGGCAGGGCACCCCAGCTACACTCCTCCTCTCGGGGGCTGCTCCACAATGGGACTGTCCATCTCTGAGTTGGCAGGCCTGGCCACCAGCGGTGCAGCCGAGGGTGACACCTGGTTTCCCCAGTCCCCAAATCACCTGTGTGGGTGGCCTCCTTGACAGAAAAGTCACTATTTTTAGTAGAAAGACAGAACTGACATGCTTTTTGTGGAAAAGGAGCCAAGGAGACATGTTTCCCCCCAATTCCGCCCTCTTCAGCATCTCCCTCCTTCAAGATCCTTCTGCACAAATTGCCAAGAATAGGGTGAACAATGATAAACAGACGTAACTTCTTTTTCCCTGTCCTCAATACGTGGCCACCACCAGACTAGAGAGAGGGACTGGGGAGGGGCAGGAACCCAGGGCAGGGACCAGGTGAGGTGCTTGAGTTGGGGCAACTCCCAGTGTGACCTTCACTGTGCCGGACATCAGTCCTCTTGTCTGAGAAGGTGCGGCATAGGCCTGTCTAACTGCAAGCACCCACAACCTTAACTCAGGGCCCCGAGGACCAACGAGCGGCGGCCCAGTTTATTCCTTCTCAGGCTGCACCAGACTCGAACTGGATTCCACCGGGCTTTCCAGTGGCCGGGTTTTCAGAAATTGGCCACGACCTTTCTTCGGCAGCACTGCTGAGGAGGCCCCCACCTTTCTGTCAGTAGGGACCACCCCCTCCCACAGACACACCCAGGTTCTCCCTGGGTCCAAAGTCATTGCACAGAGCAGCTCTCCCACCCCTTCCTCTTCTGCGGCCCGGCTAATAGACGTGCCAACCAGGCAGGCCAGTGAGCCTCACCCGGGAGTCAAGAAGACCTTTCTCCCCAGTTCAGAGGCCGGGAACATTCAACGTCCCTGCTCCGGTGCGCATGTCGCAGCCTGGCTGCTGCCTGACAGGCTCCATGCCGAAGAGGCCTGTATTATTCATGCCTTCTTCCCCGTCCCCCGCAGCTTCTGACACCATCGCCCCGGTGCACTTGCAAGTGCTGCTCCGAGCACAGCCCCAGCCTAAGCGCCTGCCATTAATAAAACATAAACAAGAAGCATTGGGTGCGGGCGGTGGCGTCTGCTGCCCCCAGGACCCTCCCCTTTCCTGAGCTTCAAAGCCGAAGTGGTGGGGGAAGGGCCTGGCAAGTTCTCCTGCTAGTTCTCCACCTCAGCTGTATTAAAACAGGAAGCACCACCACTGCTCCCCCAGCTCGCTCAGGGTGCACAGTGACATTCCACCGCTCACCATCGCCCTCACAACCAAAGTTCTAGGGCATGGCACACCAGAAACATAGACACCATCACGTCCTCAAGGGCTGGGGCCCCAAAGGACCTGCCGGCCCTCTGTCCTTTTCTCTCTAGCTATCGGATTTCCCTCTGGCCCCAGACAAGGAAACCCAGGACAAGAGTTTCTCACAGGGGCAGTAATCCTCCTCGGGGGTGAATTATGATTCTTGGGGCTCCTGGGCACTTCTGCCTTTGTGGGATCCTTCCTCAACAAAATATTAGATATTATCTTTACAACTTTGCTGGTATAAACAGAATCGAGGCTTATTGGCCAGATGATTATCATTTATTTCCTTATGATTATAAAGCAACATTTCTATGAGACCCTAACATACAAGGTGGTACCCATAAAAAAAACAGGATTTTTTTTTTTTTGGAAAGCTGTGTATTTAATTTTGTTTTACAAAACAACCTTATCATCAAAGTACTCTCCATTACACTTAATCCGTTTGTCAAATCTGCAGTTCTAGTCTTAGAAACCGTTTTCAAACATCTGTTTGGATGGCTGACAGCACCTCCCTTTTTCCTTCACCTCTTCTAAGTCATCAAATCACCGCCCTTTCATGTCCCTCTTCATTGGCAGAAACAAAAAGAAGTCACACAGACTGAGGTTAGGTGAGTAAGATGCGTAGGGTAGGACGTGCATGCTGGGCTGTTTTGTGTTTTTTTGGCCAAAAATTGGCACACTGAGATGCTGCATGAGCAGATGCATTGTTGTGGTAGCAAAACCAGCCCCCCCATCTGTCACAAATCAGACCTTTTCTGTCACAGCCTGTTCTGCAATCTCTTTAGAACCTCTAAATAGAAAGTTTGATTAACAGTCTGACCTGATGGAATGAACTCCAAATGTACTACAAGTCAACATTTTTGTCTGTCCGGGACATTTCACCTTTTCTGAAATGAGAAAATCACTCGTACACGTGAGTTTTTCCCATAGTGCTGACCTTGTAAACTGTGTTCAACATCCTAACAGTTTCTGTGGCATTTTTCCTGAGCGGGAAACAAAATTTCACAGCCACACACTGTTCCCGTAAACTGGTCATCACAAAAAAAAAGGTTCGAGTAGGTTGTTTTTATGAAAAAATTCACTGTCACCAAAGAGAACCTTGGTTCCCAGGTGGCACCACTGGGCGCATGAACTTGCCAAGTGGGGAAAATGAGGACTGGGAGAGCTCCGCCCAGCAGAGATGTTTTCCATTTGTCGTTGTTGTTGGGGGGTGGGCACCCCCTTGTATAGTGGTCCTTGGCCTTGGCCTTGCTTACCTAATGGAGAAGTGTTCTTGACTGAGACTTAGGGTCAGCCTTCCCAGAGGGTGACGTGGTTTGCCCAGGACTGTCCCAGTTTTGGTAGTCCTTAGGGGTGCAAACAGTTAAGTAGCTGTAACTGAAAGGTTGGTGATTCTAACCTACCCGGAGGCACCTAGGAAGAGACATCTAGCGATCAATCACAGCTATGAAAAAACAACCACACCTGTGTAACAACTGTATTCTACACACCACTTCACGGCAACGAGTAGCTGGCATCCCGCCATTACCATTCCATTTCACAGCCAGGGACCCTCAGGCCAGTCACACCCAGACTGAACGTCTTACCTGTGCCTTCCTGTTTCAGGCTCAGAGCCCCAAAGCACAAACAGCCAGGGCAGCAGCAGCAGCAAACACCCCAAGCTCAGAGTGAGATGCACGCCAGGATTTTGCCTAGAGCTGAAGAGATGCAGCTAAAACCCCTTCTGTCTCCAAGGAAGCAGGCCTGTGAGTTCGAATCAACACAAACACATCCTGAGCACCCATACACTTCCTAAGCTGAAGGCAGGGTCTCCTATCACTGCCTGGAGTCTACGAACCCCTCCACCCTCATAGTGACTCCGAGATGCAACTAGGAATCTAATACGAAGAGAGCCAAACAACTCACCCAGCCAAGGATTGAAAGGGACAGAGGGAATGGAGGACCAAGCCTGGGCCGGTCCAACTCACTTGGACCAGGGTACTGGGGGAGGAGGGTAGCACACATGTCAGGAGTCTCAACACCACTGCTGTTTTAGCCTCTTGCCTTTGGACAACACGGTTCCCTGAAACCGTGGGGTTAGACAAAGGCCTGGGCATGATCAAGGAGTGAGGTAGGCAACAGCCAGAAGAGGTATTGTCAGTCTGCGTGGAGCCTTCTGTAGGCCAAAACTTAGCAGCGGCATGGACATTTTTGTGTGCTCTTTAAATACTCAGCAATCCTAATCAAAATTCCAACAGTATTCTTCACACAAATGGAAAAGAACATCTAACTTTTATATAGAAAGAAAAGTGACTCCAAATGCTATAACAATTTTGAAGAACAAAGTAGGAGGTCTCACACTTCCTGACTTCAAAACATATTTTAGAGCTATAATAATCAAAACAGCCTGGTGCTGGTCTCATAATAGACATAAACTAATGGAATAGAGTCAAGAACTCCGAAGCATAGTCTACAGCTATAATAATCAAAACACTCTGGAGCTGGTCTAATGATAACCATCACCTAATGGGAGAGAGTCAAGAACCCAGAAATAAATTCAAGCAATTATGGCCAACTGCTTTTTGATGACTCAGTCAAATCCATTCAAGGAGGGAAGGGACAGTCTCTTCACCAACGGTGCTGACAGAACTGTGGCCTGCTAATGGTAAAGTCAGCAATGGGAAACCATAAGCTATTCTGAAAGAATCACAGAAAAGCTGGAAACCCACAGGGGAAATTCTACTGTCCCCCAGGGTCACTACTGGAATTGACTGAGGGCAGTGAGTTGAGTGAGCTAAGATTAAGTAAAAGGGAAAGTCACACGTATTTGGGGGATTCAGGGAGACTTGAACCCCATCACTGCTGGTGTGGTGGAGGTGCAGAAAGGTAGAGGCCACTGTTGTAAACCATCTGGAGGTTCCTTGAACTTCGAGCTGCCATCTGGCCCAGCAGTTCCACCCCTCTGTACATACCCTAGGTCTCTAATAGAAGTGGCACAAACAGACATATGCACTCCTGTGCTCATTGCAGCTGCTCCCAATGGCAAAAAGGAACTAGGAAACAGCCGAAGTATCCATCAGCGATGAATCAATAAAACGTAGGACGCGCAATCGAATATGCAGCAATAAGAAACATGAGTCCCTGACACATCTTACCATCGAAGGACAGTCTGTTGAGCAAAATAAGTCAATCACAAAAGAACAAACACCTTCCTTCTCGTTTTTATGAAAGGACTTGAATAGGTAAAAACAACAGAAAGGAATGTTCAATAGTGGTTACCGGAGTATGCAGAGAAGTACGTTCAAGGCAGTAATCGTCTTTTAAGATAACACTAAATATGGGTGATGTTTGCACAGCATGACTGACGTAACTGATGTCAACAAGCTGAGCGTGAGGGAAAAGGATGAATGGACAAATGCTAGGTTATGTACGGTTTCACAGTAAGAACTAAAAATGGGGAGGGTGGCTATGTCTACCCCCTCACAGAATTAATTCTCTTGGTTTGGGAACTTAGGATCATGGTCTAATCAGTTAGCAAACTATAGTTTGTTTCCCACTCCCACCACCCACCCCCACCAGTTTCACTGGGTACATAATTTACATAGCATACAACTCAATAGTCCAATCATCCAATCATAACAACGGGCTTGTCCAGTCACCACATCAATCTGAAAGCACATCCCCTTCCTCCCCTTGAGTCATTGCACCTGCCACCCCGGCCCTCATCCCACAGTTCTTAAACTTCATGTTCCACCTCCCAGTAGAGTGATTGGGTATGGGACCTTAAAAGTTTATATTTTGCTAAGATGCAGCTATCTGTCTTTATTTGTCTTGGTCAAAAGAATTAGAAGGAAACCCCAAGAATCACAGAAGGAGCCGGGCTACAGAACTCCATGATCTGCATGAACCATTACCTCCTCCACTCTGAGACCAGAAGAACGAGATGGCGCCTTGCTACCACAACAGAATGTGTTGATTGTAAACACCGTAGATAAATGCTGATACAAAGGGGGAGAGGGGGAACAAAGGACTAGAACTTCCAATGATTAAAGAATCTAGATTTACTGGATTCCCATCGGCTGGCCGTCTCTGAGACTATGACCCGGAGTTGTTCCATGGAAACTCTTCCCTAAAGTCCTCTTTAAACTGAAGTTTGGTCCAAGAGTTAAGATTGCCATGCTTGTGTATTGCAATTGAAAATAGATACGTAAAATGAGAGGCCAACAGCAATTCCACAGCCTAAACGATCCAGTTGAAGAACAAAGAAGTTGAGTGAACAGAAGGGAAACAAGCAGAGCAGAAATAATGAGAACGTGGAAGCCATGCGACGGTTGTAACCAATGTCACTAACTTAGAAACTGGAATGGGCGCAGATTTTACCCTGAAATAAAATTAAGTTTAAATAAAAAATGGACCCAAGGATCCACACCGATCCAAGAGTCTGGACTGAGGTCCAGGAGGGATTTTACAAACCCTGAGCAGCCAGAAACCAAGGATCCAGAATTAACATTGATTTCTCTCTCTCAGGATGCAGGGTCCAAGCACAGAACCACATTGTCTTTTCACTGGCTCTGTCTGGAAACCCAGGGCAATGACTCAAATGGGCGCCTTTTGAAAGTGGGTGGAAAGCAGAAGGCTAGGCTACAACCAGGAAGCAGAGCAGCTGACAGGGGAGAAATGGAATTGTGTACGCACTCCTCAAATGACAGCCCTTCCACAGGGGTGGTCCATACTCCAACGTGATGGCCAAGCTGACCTGTAAGGAGTCCCCATGGAATACCCTCTCAACATTCAGCCAGAACAAACCCTAGCTCAGTAGCAAATCAGCTGTATGAGCTCCACAGATGACTGCATGAGGCCTGTCTTCACATTTGCAAACCGGAGAAGGCTGCTGTGAGGATCTGCAACACTGAGCCTGCTGTCGTTCTTGGTGAGTGCCACGGAGTCCACTCCAACTCAGCAGTGTCCCATGTTCAACCGAACGACTTACTTCCTGGTCCTGCCCTATCCGCCCCACTGTTCCGAGCCCACTGCTGTTGCAGCCGTGCTGTCAATCAATCTTGTTGAGAGCCTGCCTCTTTCTTGTTGACCATCTACTCTACTAAGCATGGTGTCCTTGAGGGACAGGTCTCTCCTGATGACATAACCAATGTAGGTGAGACAAAGTCTCCACCTTATTCTCCCCACCTTATTTCTAAGCAACATCCCAACTGTACTTCTGCAAAGACAGTTTTGTTCATTTGTCTGACCGTCCATGGTATATCCAATATTCTTCACCAGCACCATACTTTAAATGCATCTTTTCTTAAGTGGTCTTTCTTATTTACTGCCCAGCTTTCACACGCATATGAAGCAATAGAAAATACCGTGGCCTGGCTCAGTCCTGAAAGCGACGTCATCTTTGCCTTTTTAACACTTTAAAGACATTATTTGCAGCAGATACAGCCAAGGAAGCTCCTTGTTTGATTGATTGACTGCTGCTTCCATTGAGATTGACCAAGAATCAAAATAAAATTAAAACCTTGGCAGCTTCCATCTTTATTGATCGAGATGAAGTTTATTACTGCAGTTTTGAATAGTTTTGCATTCTTTACGTTTCAACATAAGAGCGTTAGACACACAATGCTCTCGTCTTTGCTCTTCAACAGTAAGGGCTTTTCAAGTTCTCTGCCCTTCCCACAGGAAAAGGTATATGTTTGCGGATAGCAGGTTATCAGTGAGTGTTCCACTTCTGATGCTATATTCTTCTTATAGTCTGGCTTCTTGGATGATTAGCTCACATCAGATGCCATAGGTAAGGTGAAAGGATACAACCCGATTACATACCTTTCATGAGTTTAAACCATGCAGTGTCATCTTGCTCTCTTTGAATGACTTCTTAATCTACATACAGGTTTCCCAGAAGGTCAATGAAGTGTTCCAGAATTCCCTTTCTCTGAAATGTTATCTATTATTTATTACAATCCACAGTGCAATAGCTATGCATAGCCCCAAAATGCACAAATCAACATCCTTTGGGTAGTCTCTGCTTTCTACCAAGACCCATCTGACATTAGCAATAATATCTGTTCTTCACGGACTCATCTGAACATAGCATGTGTTTCTGGCTGTTCTCTGTTGAGATATAGTTGCAATTGTTTTTTAATGATCTTCAGCAATATTTTACTTGAGTATGATATGACTTATATTGTTTGATGTTGCCAAAGTTATCATTTTGGCATCCTGCAGAATCACTTTTCTTTGAAAGGAAACAAATATGGATTTCTTCTACTTGTTTGGCCAGGTAACTGGCTGTCTTCCAAATTTCTTGGCACAGACTAGTAAGCACCTTCAGCACTGCATCTATTTGTTGAAACACCTCAAAGTGGTATCTCATCGATTCTAGAAGTCTTATTTTTGCCACTGCTACTGTACATTTGGGCTTGGACTTTTTCCTTCAATATAATAAGTTCTTGATTGTATGCTACCTCCTGAAATGATTCTTTTCAGTAGTGACTCTCATGCATTTTTTCCACCTTCTTTTGATATTTCCTGTCATTGTTCAATAATTTGTCAATAGAATCCTTCCATATTAACACTTGTGTTAGACAAGGCTCTCTAGAGAAACAAAACAAGGGCACACGATTTTAGATAGTAGATAGATGTGGATAGATATATACAGCATGAAGGAATATAACAGCTAATTAGTCCACACAGCAGTACAGAGGGCTCAGTTCAACTCACTTCTGTGGAACAGTTAATATACTGGAAGTCCTTCAACTCACGAGGGCTGCTGGGTCCAAGGTCAAGGGAGCAGACAGCTGATTCTTCCATAGGGCAATGCAGGCAGTCTGGCCACAGGCAGCAAACAGCAGGGCATGTGAATAGTCAGCAAGACAACAGAGTCTGACAGCCCCAAGCTCATGCAATGTGTACACCAGCAGCATGGTGAAGCAGGTCTTGAAGGAACCTCAAATTCTAGCGACATGATCCATGGGTTGGGTGTCCCACAGGCAGTGTGGCTCACAAGTTGAGACAGAGAACTAGCTAAGGCAGCCCACGCTGGTCTGATCGCCAGAGAGCGAGAGAGAGACGAGACTTGCCAAGCAGTTTGCACTCCAATCAAACTTCAACCTTATTAATCCCACGTTTCTATTGGCCAGGTTGGCACAATAAACCTACCTATCACTACACTCAAGGCTTGAATTTTTTTCTTCAATTTGGAGAAATGCCAACTTTGCTTAACCTTTTTGGTTTTCTAACTCCAAGTCTTTGCACACTGCATTACATTCTTTTGTCTTCTTAGCTGCCCTTTGAAATTTTCTGTTCAGTTCTTTACTTCATCATTTCTTCCATTTACTTCAGCGACTCTATATTCAAGAGCAAGTTCCGGTCTCTTCTGACATCCATGTTGCTCTTCTATGTTTCTTCCTGTCTTCTGAGTGACCTTAGGCTTCTTCAAATGAAGGTTCTGAAAACTGCTCAATCCACATCACTAACAGTGACTGGACTTTGACGAGGGAGCGCTTCCCTAGTAATACAGCGCCTTCCAACCTGACGGGCTCATTTTCTGGCACTTTATCAGGAACTGTTCTGCTGCTGGTCGTAATTTTTTTCAGTGGCTTATCTTTTCAAAAGCGGGTCGCCTCTTTGACGTTATCGGGGCCGTTAGTCATTGGTGCTCCGTTTGTCAAATTCATTCTTGAGATGGTTCTTAAATTCAGGTGGAATGTACTCAAAGTTGTATTTTGGCTCTCATGGATTTGTTTTTATTTTCTTAAACTTCTACTTGACCTTGCATGTCAGCAAAGAATGGTCTGTTCCACAGTGTGGGCCCTGACCTTATCCTGACTGATGTTGTTGAGCTTTTCCATTATTTCTTTCTACAGATATTTGATTCCTGTATGCCATATCTGGTAATGTCTATGTGTATAGTCACTGTTTGTTATGAAAAATATATATGCTCCATGAAGAAGCTGGTGGTCTTGCAAAGTTCTATCATGTAAATTCCAACATAGTTTCTCTGACCTAGGCCATATTTTCTAATGATTGATCCTTCTTGTTTCCAATTTTCCCATCCCAATCAGTACAAATGATCTTAATTGCATGTTTGATCAATTCAGACTGCAGAAGTTTATAAGAGTCTTCAATTCCTTCAGCTCTGGGATTCGTGTTTGGTACATGAATGTGAGTAATAGTCGTCTTAACTGGTCCTGTCATTGTGTTCGCCATACTTCACAAGAGATCTAAAATGTTCTTTTTGACAATAAATGACACCATTCCTCTTCAATTTGTCATTCCCAGCATAGACTCTGTGACTGTCTGATTAAAAATGGCCAATACACATTCAAAATAGCTGACAAAAGGTCAACATGGCTGACACAAAGTCTGGTCCTGGCTTGATGCAGTCGGAGTAAGGCCATATTTTGTATTAATGGAATAGTTTCGATAAGGATTAAGATAAGATAGATAAGGATTGAACTTGATTGTTTTAAGAATTGAGTTTAGGATCTGGCTGTACTAGGTTTATACTGTTTTCTTCTGCCTATTGTTATTGGTATAAAGATTGATAAAAATGATTAAGAGGTAAAAATAGTTTGTAAGCCTACTTGCCTTTAGTCATTAAATTAGATCTTAAATGGATGCAGGACACGCCTGCAAAGAAAGCTCTGAAAAGATAAGCCCCACCCAGTGTCCTGAGTGCTCAGGACATTCAATGATGCCAAATGCAGGAAGATCACAGGCTGGTGGGTGGAAAGTTCTGTAGATCTGATGGTGGTGGAAGCATCTCAATGCTGGCATGAATCTCCACGTAGTTCCCCCAGCTCTCTGAGTGTGGCTCTTCAACACAGGTCCATGTAGCTTGTCAACAAGAGAGAGAGAGAGAGAGGGGATTCCAGAATCCTCATGAGAAGGCCTTGCCCACAAGGAGGCCTCACCAGGCTGTACACTGATTGAAAGCTAGACTCCACTCCTTCACTCTTAATATAGTCAGGCTGAGGGGAGATTATGTAACTACCATACATATATATTGCATTCCATGTTCCCATTATTAAATAACGTACACAGTTGTTTCTTCTCATTTTGAATACTGCCACATTACAAATGAAGATACTGAAAGTTTTGCTCCATCCACATCACTAAGGTTGACTTAATGTTGAAGAGGTGCCTCTTCCTTGGTAATATGTGAGTCCCCTCCATGCTGAGAGGCCTGTCTTCTGGCCCATGTCCGACAATGTCTGCTGCCGCTCACACAGCTCTCAGTGGCTTCTTTTTCAGAAATCGATAGCCTCTTCCTTCTTCCTACTTTGTCTTAATTGGAAGTTCAGCTGAATCCTGCCCATCATGAATGACCCTGCTGGTTTTTCAAATGGCAGAGCTTTCAACATCACCACAACATACAAGTCACCACGGTACAACAACCTAAAAGACGAATGATGGAAATAGTTAACTAGATGCCCAACCATGAGGGAAAACTCAGCCATGCTATCTGTAATGATAGTCTGCTACATAAATTCCTGGCACAATTCCTAGAACATAATCAATAATGTTTACTAAGGGAATGGTTTACTGTGGAAAGTCTCAGTATCAACACGGACATTAGCCAGCCCATGATTCAAATGCACAGAGTAGAGCTCAAAGTGTTCAATTAGTGAGTTTATTAATATCAGATTCAGCCAAATCAGCACGAGAAGCCAATGGGGCTCCTGTTTGCCATGTAGTTTCCTTTCCAGCTCTCCCAGGAAGCTCCTTTCCAGCTCAAGGCCACCCAAGGTTGGGTGGGGTGTCTGAGAATGAGACTAGAGGCAATCAGCACAGTCCAGCTGGCAGCCACTGTGTGCAAGCACCCAGCAGAGAGGTCTGCCCGAGGGCATCAAAGTGTTCCTGGCCTCTGCTTCCCCAGGAATGTGTGCAGTCCTTGGGTTTGAGAGACATTGCCTCTACTCATAAGGATGGAATGCAATCTCGTAGGCTTGGTGCAAGGCTGATTCCCTTAGTTCCTGAGCCAAAGGGAAACTAGTTCCTCTTCCCATAGCTTCAGCCAGAACTGCCCTGGCTTTCAGAATGCTTCTACCTGTCCATAGTAAGGTAACGGTTACAAGAAAACGTCAGCACCATTTGGATTTCCAAAACTTCTCTCATATTTTGTCTGACAAAGTCTAGGCAGGGGTCAAGTTTAGGCAGAGTAGGGGTAGGTCCAGTGGGCAACATGAGGCTACGGAGGGTAACGGCTCCTCCATCTGAGATTACACAGTAACACGTTTACATGACAGCATACAGGTGGAGGCAGCAGGCTCAAGAAGGTTTAGGGCTCTGCTACGATCGGGTACTCTGGGAGGCAAGCACCTCTTGGGGTGCAGACTACAACATGAAATATTCTACCCACTTTGTTGTGGTGACCAAAGTCACAAATGGAAACCACAACTTCCAGGAAAGGGAATACTCATTTCTTTACCAACTAGGATCTAGCTATTTGGGGGCTAGAAGAAACATGCAAAATCACAATCCAAACATTCCCATTTTATAGATGGGAACAGAGAACAACAAAGGCCTTATTCCAGGCCACTCTTCCGGCTTCCTGGCTAGCACCACGGCACTTGGTAGTGAAGCACTGCAGCACGGTGGGGGCCATCTGTGGTCAGCACGGTGGGGGCCATCTGTGGTCTCCGCCCTTCCTATTGATGCCACAGAAGAAAACGAAATGCGGCCGATACCGAAGTCAACCAGGTTTTCTGTAGCTTCAGTCGAATGCAGTTCTACCATTAGTCTCGGGGCCAGCAAACTCCAGTACAAGGGCACTGACAGCTGTCTGCTTGTTTATGGGAACGCAGCTCCCTTGTTTGTGTGCACAGGGAACTTGGCTGCCTTTGGTACAATAGAGGACGTGAATATGAGTGTACCTCATTTCATTTCCTTTGCTCTATTTTGCTTTGCACATATTGTATTTTTTATAAACTTGGTTTGTGGTGACCTGCACCGAATAAGTCATCAGTATCATTTTTCCTAACACCACGTGCTCACTCTGGGTCTCTGTCACATGTTGGTAATTCTCACAACATTTCGCGCGTTCTCATAATGTTAATACACACGTTCTAGGCTACAAACCAAAATCACCACTCTGCTATAGAATCAATTCCTCCTCACTGAGACTCCAGGCTACAGTATAAACGTAACTTTTATATGCTGTGGTGTGATGGTTAGGATTAAGTCAACTGCCATGCCTGAGCAGGGGTAGGGGGCGGAGCCCAACTATCAACACCTTAATGTCATAAGCCTTTTTGTATGAGAGAGAGACTACACTCCTGACCCGAAGTCCCTTTGACATTCTCTGGGAGAGTAAGGGCCCCACGAGGAGCTGCTGCAGGGTCACTTCATGAAACTGGTCCTAAATAGGGCAGATGGGGGTATGAGTTTTCTTTTGCAAAATGTCTGCATGGAAGAAATGGGGAGCATACATCCTAAAATGGGACCTCTGTAGCCCCTATACTAAGGTGACCAGATTTTAACATTGGTAAAGCAGGACACCATTGATAAAACTCATCTCCTGGTGAAATAGCCACATGGAAGCCGAAAACAATATACCCTAGCTTGTCGTGCATTCTTTCCAAAAATGGGACTTTTAAAAAATGCCGTGGGATGCGGGGAAAAATGTTAAAAATCTGGACTGTCCCGCCAAAAGCCGGACGTCTGGTCACCTTACCCTGTAGTCTCCTGTTTAGAATTACTTTAACAACATAGTGTGGCATGGCGATGTGTAAAGGTGCAGACAGATCCCAGGTTAACCCCCACTTCTTGCCTGATGGCTCAGGTTGGTTACATCTTTCCAAAGACCAGCAGGGCCAACCATGGTGGACAGGTTTTCCTGGGGCTTGTTGACCAAGACAGAATAGGGGAAAGGCCTGGAGCAGCTGAAAGCTCACAGGGAGTATTGTCCGATAGACAGGTAGGAGATAAGCCCCCAGGTTGGAAGGCACTACACCATGGCCTAACAGTGGATTCAAGCATGCCAGGCATCCTGAAGATGGTGCAAATGGGAGAATCGCCATGAGTTAGAGCCAATTCGGTGACTATAAAAAACTGCCCCTTCCAACCATTTTGAGTGAGATAAATCAACCACATAGGACAAATAGTGTATATTCCTTCTAAATAAAATATCAAGTGTATAAAGACTTGAGTCTATTAGTGGTTAAAGGGGCAGGAGGGAAGTGGAAGAGGGAGTCGAAGCTTAGGTGACACTGAGCTTCAGCCAAAAGTGAGGGGGAAACATGGAACCAGCGATGATTATAGACTATGATGTATGTCATTCATGCCACTGTGCTGAGCTTGTAAAGACTGTGGAGATGATTGTTTTATAATTTACCACAATTTTAAAATCCTGCCATCTTTGAGGCTCCCATAAGCCCTCCTCTTCTTTCATTTGATAAGCTTTTACGACCCAATTAACAATCCTCAACTGGATTTCGACCTGGACATCGGGCTCATTAAGCTGCTTTCAGGAAGTGTACTGATTTAAAAAACAGTTCAAAAGCCCTGATCTGAACTGTAAAACTTTGGTTCTATAAAACGGACAGCATAATTTCTTGTGATCTGTAAGAACTGAAGTTTATTGAAGTCTAAGTCTTTGTTCATTCATTCATTCCGAAAGTATAGATGGTATATTTGAGGGTAAAATTAAGGCCTGTGGGAAATTCCTGTAACTGCTGGTTCTGCCGAGGGAAGCCCGGGCCATCACAGCCTGTGTCACGCGTCCCGGCAGCCTTGTTACAGAGCATCCGTGATTAGCTCTGAGCGCCGGGCGCTCCTGGAAAGCTGTGTCGGATACCCTACAGATGTGCTCTCCGACGATGAACGTATGTCCAGGGCTATTTCCTGCATTGTTTGACATCACAGAAGGCTGAACATCTAAATGTCCACCAGTGAAGGGTCTCTAAAATAATGTGTGGTCTGCCACTATAACAGAATGGCAAAGGACCCCAGAAGCAAAGACCTGCTTCTGGTGCTGATGCGGGACAATTCTGGGATCCACCGTCAAGCCAGCAGAGCTGGATGCTGAAAACAGCACTAAAGACACCGTTATGGGGGGTGGTGGTGGTGGTGTAGATTTCTAAATATGTACACAGCTATAAATATTCACAAGTATTCTTTAAGGAGCCCTGGTGGTGA
Organism: Echinops telfairi; assembly: GCF_000313985.2. Taxonomy (NCBI): domain Eukaryota; kingdom Metazoa; phylum Chordata; class Mammalia; order Afrosoricida; family Tenrecidae; genus Echinops; species Echinops telfairi. The sequence goes on from NW_022103912.1 coordinate 1,032,072, forward strand.
GGTTGGGTCAAGCGCTTGGCTGTTAACCAAGGTTAACGGTTGGCCATTTGAACCCACCAGCAACTGTGGTATCAGCTTCTGGAAAGAGTTATAGCTTTGGAAATCCGATAGGGAAGTTCCACTCTGCCTTATTGGGTGGCTGTGAATTGCGACCAACTCCAGGCCAGTGAGTTTGAGGATGAGCGTGCTTTGTAAGAACACACCTAGACTCTTTCAGAAAGAACGGGAGGAACTTGTCACTTCAGCCCTCCGGGGAGAGGAACCAGGTGATTGTCCAGGAGACACAGGTTGGTGGGAGGATTTTTACCCTCGAGGGAACTATCCAATTTTGAATCATGTGCTCCTCTGTTTTAAAAAAGTGTTGAGCTCTTTCCAGCCAGCACCGAGCGATGGGCATCTCTCGGGACAACTGGCACAAGTGCCACAAGACCGGGGGCAAGAGAAAGCCCTACCACAAGAAGCGGAAGTATGAGCTGGGGCGCCCGGCTGCCAACACCAAGATCGGCCCCCGCTGCATCCACACAGTTCGTGTGAGAGGGGGCAACGAGAAGTACAGGGCCCTGAGGCTGGACGTGGGGAACTTCTCCTGGGGCTCCGAGTGTTGTACCCACAAAACAAGAATCATTACATCTACAACGTATCCAACAATGAGCTGGTCCGGACCAAGATGCTGGTGAAGAACTGCATCATGCTCGTTGACAGCACGCCGTACCGCCAGTGGTACGAGTCCCACTATGCGCTGCCCCTGGGCCGGAAGAAGGGGGCTAAGCTAACTCCTGAAGAGGAAGAGATATTAAATAAGAAGCGGTCAAAGAAAATTCAGAAGAAATATGATGAACGGAAGAAGAATGCAAAAATCAGCAGTCTTCTGGAGGAGCAGTTCCAGCAGGGCAAGCTTCTCGCCTGTATTGCGTCAAGGCCAGGCCAGTGTGGCCGAGCAGATGGCTATGTGCTAGAGGGGAAGGAGCTGGAGTTTTATTTGAGGAAGATCAAAGCTTGAAAAGGCAAATAAATCTTCCCATCCTAGCACATGTATTAAAGGTGTTTATTCTAAAAAAATAAAATAAAATAAAAAAGTGTTGAAACACAACGAAAAGCCAAATGCCTCAAACTGTGCTGCTAGGATGCCCGAAGTAAGAGAGGAGGGGCGACATTTCTCTTTCCCAGATCGCAGTCCATGCACACTGGTGGTGCAGCCACAGCTCCATCAATAACTAGCGTGCACACACACACAAATAGACTTACACACTTACAAGTGCACACACACTTCCTTTCCCGCTGAGCCTGTCTACCCCTGCCTCTTGTGCTGCTGATGGCCCAGAGATGCTCGGTGCCCCTCGACGCAGCCTTCCTCCACTGTGGTCTGCACGGGAGCTCTGTGGACAGCCTCTCCACCACCGGATCAGGCCATAAGGCCAATCTAGTGCTTCGCTGGCTTCCCAGCCCCTGGGGTACCAGAGGACGTGAAGAAATATCCTAAATGGTGCCTAGCACAGCACCTGGCCCACCACAGACCTTGAGGAAACACTGAATGGGTTGAAGATAAAGATAAATTCAAGAAAAAATAAATCAGAAGGCAGAATTCCCATTGATGTCGTGAAGGTCGTCTGAGTCTCTGTATCTGGGCAGGATTAGTTAGTGTAAAACTGTAGGTCAAAAGGTTGCAGAGGGACTTGCAGGATGACCGAGCAGCCTGCGAAGATAACACAGCGAGGCAGCGTCAGGGACGAGACTTCTGTGAGTGGAAACAGGTCTCTCCACCCCCGTCACTAGAACCTCTTTGGAGTCCTCACACCCTGGGCCTCTAGTGTAGAGCTCGTGAGCTCTGAGGCACATCAGTTAGCTAATGACTTAGCCAGTGGATTTGGGGGAAAGACATGCGTCAAAGACTCCTGTCCTGAAAACCAACCACTTCACAGCTCTTTGCCTGGAGTGACAATAATTTCAGCTCTTTTCCAAGCTGTGGGTTTCTTTCCCCACCAACTTCATTTTCTACCTTGAATTGTGCACGGGAAAAATACTGCCTCGATGATGGCTGGTTTTAGCAACATGGCTGACAGGGCAAAGGCAAAGGTTTCGGTTTCGATCAAACAGGCATCCTGATATGTGTAGTGGAGCCGGCAGGAGATGCAAAACCTACTGAAAACAGAAAATGGAACGGGAACTGGGGGCCAGAGCCAGCACAGATGAGCAGATGTAAGGCTTCCTTAGGGAGAGGAACGTGGTGGTGGATGTTTGGTGATCTCACAGAGAAAAGGCAGGCGGCCTAAAGCTAAGAAAGGAGGGGGTAGCAGCTAAGACCCCCGTGGACAGTCAAGGCTGCTGAAGGAATGGCTAGGTTAGCCACCCTTCCGTGTCCACCAGCTCAGGAACCCGCAAGAATACAGTCACCTTTGCCTGGGAAATTAGTGGAGTATTTTAGCAGATCTGCCTACAGAGTTTAAAACCACATGCTTGCTTTCTCATTCAGGATGGTCCAAATTTAAAGTTTCCATGTGAGCCAGGAACACAAAAAATAGGCCCAGCACCAACGTTTTTTTCCCTAAAGAACTGGGCAGGTCACAGAAAATTACTTTGGAAGGAGAGAGCCTCAAGTGACATAGGTTTCCTGTAGACTATTCTTTACCTGTGACCAGAAATGACAAAAGCTCACCCAGACCCGGCCATGAGCACGAGTTGTAGGCACAGGAAGGACACATCAAACTCAACTTAGAAGCGAATTACTGGCAGTATAACAGAGAGGTAAGAAAGTTGAACAATATGAAAAAGCGTTGAAGAGACAAAGAGGAGAGGGCACGAAGATGTAATATAGATGCAACTGTAGTGCTGTACGTTGGGAATGAAAAGAATAGAGGAACAGTATCGCTTAAAGATAAGAAAGGTAAACTTTTTCCCAAACTGAAGAAAAACAGATTCATAGTCTATATATAAAATTGAATATATAATTCCTGTATGTCCAAACTTGTGAATAAAGTCAAATTCTTTCAATATGCACTTCTATTAGGAAGAGTAGAAGGAAAGGAGGGCTGAAAACCAATTGACTAGGTTTTCGACAAAATAATTAGAAATATTACACCAGAGAAGCTTAGAGAAGGAAGAACAGGGTAGAATGATGATACAGAAGAAACAAATAAACCATAAAGCAAACCAGAAAGAGAATCATCCACTCTCAATAAAGTAGACAAACGCATGCCAGGACTGATGAAGAAATAGAACAGACACAAACAGAATTAGGAAGAAAAGGGGCGTCCTGGTGGCATAATGGTTATGCCTTGGACTGCTAACTGCAAGGTCAGCAGTTCGAGACCACCAGCTGTCCTGCAGGAGAAGACGGGGCTTTCTACTCCCATTCAGAGTCACAGTCTTGGAAGCCCGCAGGAGCAGTTCTAACTGTCCTTAGAGTTGCCCTGAGCCCGCTTGATGGCAGTGGGTGTTTTTTTAACCAACCCCTTTTTTTGGAAGCAAAAAATGGCTTATCCATAAACACAGCTGACAAATTCGAAGAAGAGAGAAATGAACACATAGTCAGAAAGTATTACTATGCAATCAGGCAAAAATATCCAAGAATGAAGCTCTTCTGTCTCAACATATGCTCTATGCAGTTCCAGTCTGTACCCTTCTGAAAGCCATGTCTCTGTCCCCATAGCCCTTCCCCCAAAGAAGTCTGCACCCCTCCGTGCTTACACCACACCAACAGGGACTCTGGGTATCGCTGAGGGCTCAAGCTGTGTTCTTCTCAAATGTTCTTTGAGTTTGGCCGGGACAGCAGGGCAGGTGGGGTAAGGTGTCCCAAGGGAATTCTCAGGGCCAGCCCTGGCCGTCCTTGAAGAATATGCAGGTGCTTTGTGATGGAAACAATCCCTCAGCCCGCTCCTCAACTGTCTTAAAACCTCTTCCTAATTCAACCCCCAGTGTCCTTTGAAAACGTCAATGGTTTGGGAAGATGCCCACTTGAGTTTTGTTAAAAATGTGCTATTTGCTCTGACTTCAAAAATCATTGTTCGTCCTATGGCACAGAATATATCCTTATTAAAAAGACACTCTAACAAAATTGAGACATGTATTACTGTGAGAGCTCATCTGCAGCCATCCACCAATCAGCAAGACCAGTTTAAACACGTTTAGTTTGGAATACAGCCATGCATTCATAAACAGGAGCCCTACTAGCGGTACCTTTTTACTTACTCCCATAGATGACTTCAAAAGAAAATAGAATGGAATGATCTGTAAACATTTAAAATTAATTACCCGCTAAAATAACTATGAGGTTCTCTTTAAAAAAAAGAACATGCTGGCGAAGATGTAGAGAAATTTAAAACCCCATTCTTTGCTGGCAGAGATACAATATAAAATTGGTACGATGGCAAACAGAGGTTCCATATGACCTAATAGTCCCAATCCTAGGTATACAAAGCACCCTTCCCCTCAAAAAAAAGAAGCAGGAACTGAAAGAGAAAGGAGCACCGTGGTTGATACCAGCACTAGTCTCCTACAGTACACTATTCTCAACAGCCACGAGGCAAGGAGGGTGCGAATGCCCCTCAACAGATGAATGGGTAAATACAATGTGGTGCATACATCCAAGAGACTATTACTCGATCACAGGCAGAAACTAAGCCCTGTGACCGGCCATAACACGAGTGAAACCTAGAAACATCATGCTGAGGAAAATACGCCAACTGCAAAAGGACAAATACTGTATGATCAATCTTACGTTTATGAAATGCAACAATTGGTAAAAACCAAAGTTATTAATGGTTACCAGGAATGAAAGGTGTGGAAGGGGAGGGGTTTTCAAAGAAGGGGGCCTGAGTTTAGGTTAATGGTAGGGGAATGATTTGGATAGAATTTAAAATTAAATAGAGAGTATACTTCATATTTCTATTAGACAGTACCATTTTAGATCATACAGTACGATGTAAGAAAAGAACTGGGAAAAGTGAAAGAAAAACTTGCACAGTTTGTAAATGACATGAGTCACTGGATTAATTAATGCTCAGAGAGATTGCTGGAAAATAGGATCGATATATATAAATAAATTATAATACGATACACTATCAATAAAGTACTAGAAACTTAATTTTTTTAACTGTGACTTTAAAGCAGTAACAAGAACGACATGATGCTTAGGAATAAATGATCTCGATCACAATAATTATAAAACAATTAAAAGAAGCACTGAAAGGGAAGAAAAGCCTGTGGTGATGGGTGAGGAAATTCAGTAAAGGAAGATGGCATTCTGCGCAAATTAATCTATCATTCAATTACGATTAAAGTCCCAACAGGTTCACATGAGATTTAACAAACTGAACTTCAGCTTCTCAGGATAGAACTAGGAACAAAGAATAAAGACAGCTTTAGAGAGAAACCAATGCGGGTTTCGTGCTATCAAACAGTCAAACTTAATATTAAGTAACAGTAACTAAGACCCAGGGGCACGCCCAGAGGTGCAGCTGAAGGAGACAGGAGAGAGGCCAGACACAGATACACAGATGAGGTCAGGCACATGCAACGGCTTTGGCATTCAAAATATCAGTGAAGGAAGGCAGTTAATGGGCTCAGGACAATTAGGCATGATTCACGCCAAAGACAACATTCAGTATCAGATTGATGTTTAAAACCAGTATGCAAACTCCCCCTTCGGAGTGGCCAATCCCTTAAACAGAACAGCATGTTTGTAAAAGTGGAAGGTCAGCAAAGGTCAGGGAACCCTGGGTGAGATGGTCGACCCCACAGCCCCCAGAGCAGACAGCCACATTGTGTCTGTAATTGAAACCGTCTGCACGGACGCTAGAGCCGCTATAACAGCACTCAGGCTGAGCTGAAAGGCTGCAAACCTGCTGCTGCTGCTGCTGCTGCTGCTGCTGCAGGCAGAAGTTGTGTAGGTTCTGACTCCTACAACCCCACGGGACACAACTGCCCCATAGGTTTTCTTGGCTGTTACCTTGCCAGAAGCAGCGCACACCAAGTGGGTTCCAACCACCAACCTTGAGATTCGCAGGGGAGCCCTTACCTGTTTGTGCCACCCAGCTCCTTCCACGCAGACCCTCCGATGCAGCAGTTCTACTCTTGCGTATGCATCGGTGGTTGGGCTCTCGAGCCATTCTGCTGCGGCACCAGGGTGCAACCACTTCTCCCAATTCAGCACAAGGCAAGCACTACTTCTCGCTTCTGCGCACGTGCACACACGCACTGCGAACAAGTGTGATCAGTCAGTGCCTCACGTATGCACTGTGCATAGATGTGCATGTATTCATACAAACCCCCCATCAAATCGGTTGCTGTTGACTCAATTCTGATCCGTAGTAACTTTCACAGGACTGAGTAGAACTGCCCTAGAGGGTTTGAGGCTGTACGCATTTTTTTAAAAAAATCATTTTAATAGGGGCTCATACAACTCTTATCACAATCCACACATACATCAATTGTGTCAAGCGCATTTGTACATTCATTGCCCTCATTATTCTCAAAACATTTGCTCTCCACCTAAGCCCCTGGCCTTAGCTCCTCATTTTTTCCCCTCCCTCCCCGCTCCCCACTCCCTCATGAACCCTTGATAATTTATAAATTATTTTGTCATATCTTGCCCTGTCCAACGTCTCCCTTCACCCCCTTTTCTGTTGTCCATCCCCCAGGGAGGAGGTCACATGTAGATCCTTGCAATCGGTTCCCCCTTTCCACCCCATCCTCCCTCCACCCTCCCAGTATCGCCACTCACACCACTGGTCCTGAAGGGGTCAGCTTGAAGATAAACAAGCGGCCCTCAAGCTCAGAAGCAACAAAGCCCACATGGAAGAAGCACACCAGCCTGTGTGACCACGAGGTGTCGAAGGGATCAGGTATCAGGCATCATCAGAACAAAAAATCGCATCGTTGTGAATGAGGTGGGGCGTGCGGAGTGGAGACCCGGAGTGCACCCTTTCCCGGAATCGGATTGCCATGTCTTTCTCCTGAGGCCCAGCCAGGGAGCCTGAACGGAGATGGTCTGACGCACGCAGGCGGCAGCTGCGCTCTAACTGTTGTGCCACCAGGCTCGTCTGTACCCGGGGCATACAATGGCAGCGCTCACCAGCCACATTCCTAGAAGCAGAAAGCAGGAGGGGACCTGGGAGGAGAGCAAGGTATTGTTTGGTTGGCACGAAATTTCTGTTTGGGATCAAGAAAAATATCTAGAAATAGTGATGCCGGTTACGCGACATTGTGACTACGGTCAATGACACAGAGCTGGTCATTCTGTGCTGCGTATATTTTACAACACAAACAAAACATGCCTGAGGCTAATACACATGAAACCCGGCACCTGGTTGTCCTGGAGGAGAAGGGAGGCGGTAGCATCAGTCTGTTCCAACCGAGGATACGGTATCCCAGCATGCGGACGATTGACGGGGCATGGTAATAATAAATAAGACGTGGACTGGCAGTGGTCCGTGCAACCTTCTGCAGCCACTGCTCGCGCCCTTACTGCCCACACCCAGGGAGAGGCACCGCATACCCTGAGACGCCATCAGCCTAAAACTGACAGCATGCTAAGGCACGTGGAGAAGCTATGCTTGAAATACCATATACATTTGATATTTGATATGTATGTGGATGCAGCGTTTGTATAAGGATTGTACATATATAGTACATCACTTCCCCCAAATCGTACCAACCAGGACAGGCAGCTCAGCTCTCAGTGCCTGGTGCTGGCTACGAGCTGAGACCTGGGCCGCCATCCCCCCAGGAAGCCAGGCAGGCCTACACTGGGTAAATTTGAAACAACATTCAACAGTGCTCTACGGCTCTATCTAACCAACTCCCTCCAGAACCTCATGTTTTCTGGGTTTAGCTTCTGGGCACTTCTGTGAGACCTGTGGTGGGCTCCGTTTCTGCCTCACCTTTCTTTGTCTGTCTCTGTGCCAGGACCCAGAGAGGACAGGCCGGTGGGCAGCACAGCTCAAAGGGAGAATGTGCTGGTAGGGAGTGGCCCCACAGAGGTGGCGAGTTACAGGCACCTTGGAGATCCGCCAACACCTGCTAAGTTGGCACAACAGGACCCACTATGCATACCAAGCTCCAGACCTGTCCCTGATGCCATCTCCCTTTCCCAGCCCCTCACGGCTGGTGCTATCACCCCCATCTTACAGATGAGGAAACCGAGGCTGTAAGCACTTCCCGTAACACACGCCAAGGTCACATAAGACTCCGGTCTTCCATTTAGGATTCAAGGCAGAGCCCTTTCACCCTGCCTTAGCTACTTCAAACTAAAAGCCCACTGCCATCCCTATCTACCCAATGTCACCCCAAACCTTGCCATCAACATTTGACTCTGCAGACAGAGTTGCTTCTGACATGCTTGCTTCGAGGAAAAAGCACACACCATCAGCATACCCATCACTTTGCTCCAAACAGGAAAGGGCTGTCTGGAGAGTGCCAACTGCCTCCAGGTGCCCCTCGACCCAGCAGGGAACAAGCTGAAGAGCGAGGATCACATAGGTCTGTCCAGGCAAACCGGGGACCCGGGGTGACTGACATGGCAGGGGAGACACACAGAGCACGCCCTTCCGTACCATAACCCCCCAGCCCTGGAAGCCACCAAGGCCATGCAGAAAACAGAAACTGGCAACATGGTAAAAAGCCGGGCATGCTAAAGGCCTGCCAGGAACAGCATGATCGAGTGACTTGGACACCATCTCCTAGCTCCAGATGCCATGTAATGTACCCCAGAGGGGGTGAAACTGCCCCTTGGGGGCTACTGGGATGATTTAGGGGCGGCAAATATAAAGGGGGGGTCCCCTAAAGAAAATGGAACCCCTCCAAAATCTATGCATTTAAATTCTTTACAGAACAATCTTATCACCTTTAAAGTACTCTCCATTACACAATACATTTGTCAAATCTGCAGTTCTACTCTTGGAAACAGTTTTCAAACTCATGTTTGGTGGCTGACAGCACCTCCCTTGTTTTTTTGCTTTGCCTATTCTACACCGTCAATAGCTGTGCTTTCAAGCCCCTCTTCATTCATGGAAGCAAAAAGAAGTTGCACAGAGCGAGGTCAGGTGAGTAAAGTGCGTGAGGCTAGAAAGGCATGCTGGTTTTTGCCAAAAAACAGCTCACTGAGCTGGCGGTGTGAGCAGGTTCACAGGTATGGTGGCAAAACCAGTCCCTGTCTGCCACAAATCGGGCCCTTTTGTCACACACTGTTCTGCAATCTTTTCAGAAACTGTAAATAGAAAGCTTGATCAATAGTCTGACCTGGCGGAACAAACTCCAAATGTGCTATCCCTCCTCACACCAATGGAGCTTTTAATCCGGTCTTTTTGATTTGGGGGGAGTAGGAGTGGGGGTGGGGTGTTGCCCCTTGAGTGAAATTCCTCAATTATCCTGAGTTCTGGATTTTAAAAAGCCCATGCCAGACTCCCAAACTTATTTGGCCTACCACAACCCTTTACAGAAGAAAAATGATACTCAGTTCCCCCACGGCAATGAAAACCTTCCATCCTAATGTCTGTAACCCAGTGTGGGTGTCTGCTTTTATAGCTCTCCTGGGTCCTTTCAGTGTCCCCAGGAAGCACTGCTGTAGAGTGTGACTACGTGGACGAAGTGGGTGCTCCCTATATTGGGGGGGTGGGGGTGTCACTTGAAACTTGGCTGAAAATCATGCCAAACTGCTATGTAAGATAAACCACACAGGCCCATAAAATGTGCAGGTTTTTAAAGCTGCAAAAAGATGGCTTTGGAAGACCCGGGAATTGCTATTCAACTGAAGTGTAAACTTTCATTTGTGGATTCTATTGAAAGAGAATCTGAAATTCAAATTCCCAGTGTCCTCGAATGTCCTGCAATCATTTCCTAATGACCTGGTGGGGAGCTGGCTGCAGGCATCCTCAGCTCCGGGCTGGTGGCCAGCAGGATGGCGAAGGGGTACAAGTGGTGGGAGGTGACCCTCTGATGTCTGTGGAGCTATGTCCACAAGGAGCAAGACTCCAAGGGGGGCCTCACAGGAGTCTGCTCATCTACCGTGGGTGGGATAAAACTCCCAATCAGTCCTCATGATGAACCTGCATCTTCCAGACAGAAGACGACGTTGGATTTTCAGTGCCTTGCCCAAGACCATCCTGGGTAGATGTGAAGTGCAAACCCAAGCCAGATTAATCATATCAGGTTCAGTGCTCAGAATTTGCCAATATAAACCCTGACCCTAGAGCTGCAGCTCAGAGTGGGGAGGGGAGGGAGTGGCTGCCCTCTTGTGAGAGGGGCTGTTCCCGGGTCCATCGACAACCCACACCAAGCCCTGCCTCTAGGCCCCAGCTGCCCCTATGGCCTGAGAGTCTCCAGTAGGAAAAGGCTCACATTCACAAGCCATGGAGACCTCAGGCACAGAAAGGGAAGCAGGATTCCTGGAGGGAAGTACAAGCTGTGGGTAGGCAGGAGCGGCAGGGACAGGTGAGATGGTGAGAAGGTAGGCAGGAGAGGCAGGTAAAACTGAGATGATTAGCAGGCTGGGTTTGGGCTGAGTCAGAAAGCCTCCTTATCTGGTCTGAACATACACTAGGTTTCAGGGAGCTTCTTGGGCCACTCTGAGTTCATGTGAGTCACAAGAATGATTGCACCAGGAACTCTGGCTCCCCCCAAGGATCAGGCAAATAATCCCTCAAAGGAAAGGGGCCCAGTGAGCATGAACCATCTCCAGGTCCACATGACCCCTACGACCTGCCACCAAGAATGGGAAAGAGGGGGCAGTTTCTTCCCATCCAGGTCCTGGCCCACATTCCCAGCTGGTCCTCAGTGAAGCAACAGGACAAAGGTGTAATAGATTGATATTGATGATGACGATGACGACGACAATGTTGGCCAATGTTGACCAGAATTGAATGGAAACTGGTTACTGTGCTGTGAGTCTTACTTATTCCACACAACCACCCTATGAGCTCAAATGTGTGGTTGTCTGCAACAGGAATGGGGAACTGAGGCCAGGGAACTCATTCCGCTGGCTCAACATCACATCATGGGTCAGTGGCTAGGCTGGGCTCCATCTCAGCACTGCCTAACCTCTACACCAAGATCTGAGTCACCAACCCGCCTCTGAGCTGAACTAGCCTCATGAAATCATGACCTTTGCTCAGCAGGAGCTCCAGAGGCTACCACAATGTGTCCTCTGTAAAATGCATACAAAGACCACCTGTTGGGCTGTTGGTTGTTGCTGCTGTGGTAAGTGTACCCCACACGTACCCCACACACTGTGGTAGCAGGCCAGAGCTACTAATGCGCTTGGAAGCATGTTCTTGATTGGGCTCCACACACATATATGTGGACTATGAGAGTATGTGTGTCTTCGTGGGACGTGTGTATGTGGGGCACCGGATGGTGTAGGTATCCAGCAGGTGACGGTTTGTGTGTCTACAGGTGAGTTCATGGGCTTGCATGTGCATGAGGTGAGAGGATGGGATCCTGCAGGTGTGGGTGCACATGAGAATACCAGTGACGGCCTGGGTTCAGAGCATGCTGACAAGTGTGGCTCCTAGGGTTCCAGTTCATACGCGCACAAGGTGTAGACGTGTCTCTGTGTGCTTACAGACAAGTTCTCTCCATCTGCCATCAGTCTAGTCTTGTAAGGATGCCTTCAAAGAAAAGGTCCAGGAAACAAAGGCTCCCGAGGGGGGCTGCTGGGCCAGTTAAACTCGAGGCAGACAGGTCAGTGTGGGAGGCTTTTTTTTTTTTTTTTTTTGGACACTCCATAGCGCTAGTCTTGACAGATTTTCTTTAAATACAAGTTGATTATGAGGATTTATAAGAAGTTCTTTAAAAAATCCTTTTATTAGGGGCTCATACAACTCATCACAATCCATACATACATCAATTGTGTAGAGCACATTTGTTCATTCATTGCCCTCATCATTCTCAAAACATTTGCTCTCCACTTAAGCCCCTGGCATCAGCTCATTTTCCCCCTTCCTCCCGCTGCCCCCTCCCTCATGAGCCCTTGATAATTTATAAATTATTATTTTGTCATATCTCATACTGCCCGACGTCTCCCTTCACCCATTTTTCTGTTATCTGTCCCCGAGGGAGGAGGTTATATGTAGATCCTTGTAATAGGTTCCCTCCCTCCGCCTTCCCGGTACTGCCACACTCACCAGTGGTTCTGAAGGGAGCATCTGCCCTGGATTCCCAGTGTTTCCAGTTCCTATCTGTACCAATGTACATCCTCTGGTCTAGCGAGACTTGCAAGATAGAATTGGGATCATGATAGTGGTGGTGGTGGGGTGGGGAGCATTTTAAAACAAGAGGAAAGTTGTATGTTTCATCATTTCTACACTGCACCCTGACTGGCTCTTCCTCTCCCTGTGACCCTTCTGTAAGGGGATGTCCAATTGCCTATAGATGGGCTTTGAGTCTCCACTCCACGCTCCCCCTCATTCACAATGCTTTGATTTTTTTTGTTCTGATGATGCCTGATACCTCATCGCTTTGACACCTCATGATCGCACAGGCTGGTGTGCTTCATCCATGTGGGCTTTGTTGCTTCTGAGCTAGATGGCCACTTGTTTGCCTTCAAGCCTTTAAGACCCCAGACACTTTATCTTTTGATAGCCAGGCACCATCAGCTTTCTTCACCACATTTGCTTTTGTACACATTTATCTTCAGCGATCGTCAGGGAGGTGAGCACACAATGATATTTTTTGTTCTTTGATGCCTGATAACTGATCTCTCGGCACCTCGTGAGCACACAGGCTGGTGTGCTTCTCAGGAAGAAGTTTTAAGAAAAATTTTAAAGTGCACTGGTGAGGAAAAGGCCAGCAAAATTTCTCTGAGAAACATTTTTCCATTGTGACCACGTACCTGCTCATTCTCTGCAAGTCACAAGGGCTGTCCTGTGAGAGTGATGTTGGGAAATCTCACTGCCTGCACTACTGCCCTAATCTTGCCTCTTCTGATTTCTTTCCTCAAATTCAAAGGACACTTACATGGAATATGATGTGAGTCTCTTGGTGACTACCACAGCCGTTTTGATGTGGTGTAAATCAAGTCTTTGCAAAAGGGCCAGAGAAATGGAAACTTGACCTTTAGAAGTGTCCAGACCTAGCTGAAGGATATGCCAAGAAGCAACAGCATCAGAATCCGATACTTCGGTTTAATGGCGGTTCTCTAACTTGGCAGCAATACTTTTCACGTACTCTTGTGTCCTCCTTGCCAGAACCATAGACTCAGGCTCAGCGCCGTGGAGACAGGAGTATTCTTCGGAGAAACAGAGGCACAGTGACCGTGGACAGTGAGCTGGAAGTCCTGGCTGCAGCAGAAAATTCACTTCAGAAACAGGAGAAGTGGGATGACGTGGCAAATTACAGTGTCTGACCAAAGAAATGATTCCTTTCATTTCCCTTTTGTTTGGCGGAAGCTTTAAACCTCCTCTCTGAGCATACTCAGCAAGTGCTTACTGAGCAGATTTGGTGGTAATTAATATGAATGTAACTTTCTTTTCCTTCCCAAGGGCTGGAGCTCGAGGGGAAGTGGAGAGAGAAATCCCCAGCGCTGTGGGCTCGGTGAGATTTCACAGACCTGGGTGAGCGGCAAGGGCAGGAGGCAGAAGGAAAAACATCAAGCCTTTCATTGCTACTTCCCAAAATAACTCCAGCCTGCCTATAATAAGCTTGTGCTGGATTTTAATTCTTTTCACAGAGAAGGAAAAACCATAGATTTAAATTTCAAAAAACCAACATATTTTCCAGAGGTTCCACCCTCAAGCATCTGTCAGGGCTCGAGAAAGCAAATGCAAGGGAAGTCCTGCGGCCCCGACGACGTGAGGCTGATCATTCGGTCACAGAAAAGGCCAGACACAGAGCTCAGCTCCAAATCAACACCCCAGGGGGGCCGCTGGCAGGGGACTTAGCCCGGTGGGCGCTCCCCCTTCACACAATAAGGTGAGGGTTGGGTCAGATGGCCCAGTTTCCTACACCTTTAAAAGCCCCTGGATCTTTAGAATGAAGACCTGTGCTCACTGACTCATCACATGTAAATGCCTTTCCCTGATCATGGAACAAAGGTGCCGGCCTGGGTAAACCGGGCTTCCACCCAGTGAAACAGCAAGAGAAACTCCTGTCGGGTTGTGGCTCCCTCCACCTTCCCGCAAGCACATGCTGAGTAGCTGGCAGAGCTTTGCCACGGGTCTGAAGTAGGGAACAGTGGAAGAACGCATTGTGTCCGCAGGTCTGTTCTGGGTCTGTTCACTGAGTTGGATGCACGCAGGTGCCTGGCTAGACAGGGAGGCAAGGATGGTGTTTCCGTTCCTCCCTGGCATCACCCACTGGTCCTGCCAACACAGCAAGCACCGCGGCTGTCCCCCACGCTGGCGCAGGCCCAAGGCTCTGCTGTCATGACAAAGGCAGCCATCACTGAGCTGCCTCCCACCAGCCTGGCATGAGGAAACCATGGAGTCCTGTTCTTCTCAGGGACACCGCTGGGCCACAGCTGGAGCGCAGAGCTCTGAGCGGCAGAGGCTCCTGCCAGGGCCATCTGTGAACCAGCAGCAGCAGGAAGAATCCTCCACAACGTCACTCATCCCTCTAATGTCTGCTGGCCAGCTGGACATGGGGCTCTTTGACAGGACAGCCAGCCTCGGTCCAAGCCTAACGTGGGTTAGAGTGCGAGAGAAGAGTCTTCAGACACGAGATGCACACGGGACAAAGGGTGGCAAGAAGTACCAATGAGAGACAGCCAATGGCAAGGGCATTTTGATCATGGAAGGCTTCCCGGAGTGGACAGGCTGTGGGTCCTGTCCGGTGTTGGGTTGAAGTGGGGCAGTGGTCTAAGGTAGGGGAGGAATCATCCCATGGGCCTGTACCCCTAAACCCGAGTGAAAAGACAGGCATCATTTTAGAGTCCAAGTAGTGGGTTCTAATTTCTAAGACTCCCAAAGCACACTCCTGCGGGAATGGAGGACCGTCACACTGCTGGAGGAAACACGATAGAAGCCTATTGTTCAGGTGGTGGGCCTGCACTTTACATGCCATGCACCTCTGAGGAAGGAACACCTGAGTGGGTGTACATGCTCAAAGACCACTGTGGACACCTCCTCAGAGACAGCCCAGGAATCTACGGGAGAGGCTTCAGCCAGAATAACAGTTTGCTCTGGGGGCTACAGCTTTGCCATTCTGGACGCCCAGCACGTGTGAGGCACAAGGGCCAACAAAGCTCAGAGGGCCATCCATCGGACCAGCAGTTTCCCGGGACACTGCCAGGTGCTACCCCAAGCAGTCACTTGGAGCCCAATGAAAGGGTCTGCCAGCAATCAAGATCATGTCCAATACAGCTCCACACTGCCTTTGTGCTCAGAGAAAAGACACATTGCTTTGGGGCCCAGCCATTTCTCTTTCTCAACTGCCTGCCATCACCTCTTCCCCGGGTCACACTGTCCTCAGCGTACACGCCTCATCTACTCCCCACCCTGTGACATGGGGCCACTGACTCGCCTTCTCTGAACCTGAGTTCCACTAGTGTTTTGCTACATTGCTGTTTCCCACTGTGTGATAGGTAGGCTTATTGTGCCAACCTGGCCAATGAACACATGTGGGATTAATTGAAGGGCCGAGAAATAAAGGGCTCCACGAGTCTCGCCTTTCTTGTCTCTTGTCCTTTGAGGATCGAACCAGTGTACGGCTAGCTGTTCTCTGCCACAACTTGTGAGCTACACTACCTGTGGGATGCCTAACCGGTAGACTCTGTTGCTGTAGTTTGAGGTTCCCCTTCAAGAGTATACATTGCTTGAGCTGGGAACTGTCAGACCCTGTCATCTGGCTGACTGTTGGAGACCTGCCTTGCTGTGTGCTGCCTGTGCCCGATTGTCTGATTTGCTCTACAGAGGACTCAGCTGTCTGCTTCCTTGACTTGCACCCGGAGGCCCTCAGGACTTGAAGGACTGCCAGTGTATTAGCTGTCTCAGGGAAGTGAGTTGCACGGATCCATTTGTACTGCTCTATAGACTATTTATTTTGTATGTTGTATAGATCTACATAAATATATATAAAATCATAAGTGTCCTGGGTTTTTTTTCTCTAGAGAACCCTGTCTAATATACCCTGTTATAAAGTTATCCCGATATATGTCACTCCTGACTTAAACAGGTCAATTTCTATACCTGAAAATCAGAAATGTCTGTATTTTTTAAAAGATCTACTTCCCCTAGACTCCCATGCCTCTGTGCCCATCAGGTATGAATAGTTGTGACGTGTGCACAGCCTTACAGGGATGGGGTGGGTTACCCAGAGACGTGGAAAGTAAGGACCACCACACGCATGAATCCATCAGTGGGTGAAGATGGTGGGTCTCTCCAGGGAGGGCTCAGAGAGGCGAGCCCCTCCCTCAGCCTGGGTCTCTTCCAGCCCTGCCGGTGACACTCCTGCAGACATCACTTCTGCAATCCCTAGTGTCTCCGCCCTCCGGCATCACCTGAGGCCCCATTTCTCCTCTCCAAAGCTACTGTGGGAACCAGGGGCAGTCAGATAAGCGGCTCCTCCTGCAAAGCGCCCCGAAACCACCTACCAATGCCCCCCGGGCCACCCACTTCAATGCACTCCCCAAGTCCTACAGCAAACGGCTACAAGCCAGGCAACCAGAGAGGACGTGCTTTACAGTTGTCCTCGGGACTAGAGCAAACGTCAGGGCTTACTGAGCCAGTGGTGTCCCTGACCACCTCGTCTGTTCTCCCCCAGGGGCGGGGATGTGCCCCGGGAAAGAGAGGCTCAGGCAACACCGTGGGGCCTCTCTTCCCTGCACTGCTGAACAGCCCAGGTCCTTTCCCCCCACGTGTATGGCTAAATTTATAGATTTGAGATTGCTGTAAATTATAATGTAATTATACCACCACGCCAGGGGCAGCTTCCCACGACAGAAATTAAAAGGCAATTCCAGTAAATGATTTTCAGCTACAGCGCAGTGTCCCTGCAGAACTCATTAAGCCCTGGGCCTAAACTGCATACCAAAGATGGTGGTGCGGGGCAAACAGGCCCACCTGGACTACTCCAGGCCACCACACGGTGGCCCACAGGTCCTCACCCCTGCTCAATTCCCCCATCACGTACCTGTCCACCCTGTCTCCCCCACTCAGAGGCATGCTCTCTGGGAAACAAGAGGGGACTTTGGGGGTGCCTGTAGAAGAGCCGGGGAGCCCTGGGTCATAATGCTTATGTGCTGGGCAGCGATTCTCAAGGGGCACAGTTGGAAACTAGCTGTACTCCTCAGGAGAAAAACTGGGCTTTTTACTTCCATCAACTCTTCCAGTTCTGGAAACCCGCCAGGGGCAGAGGGTGTGGGCAAGGGCTCACTGGCAGTGGGATAGACAAGCCCAGGCAACCGGTGGAACGTGCACTCGGAACGTATTTAATTGAAAATAAAATCAGAGAAAGTGACCATTTTCACTGGTACCGTTTCTTCGGGCTCTTTCCTTTTCAAAAGCCCTGATAACTGCCTTGAACCTCCTTAACGGAGCCTAACACTGAACAGAGAAAGTACTGGATGGAAAGAAACTACAGACAGAAACACGCTATCACATGAATGACCTTCATCCCCGGGAGGCAGGATTAGGGAAGCGAGGTGTTGCATTCACTTCCACTTTCTGCGTTAATCAAGCTTTTAGATACTGTAATCATTAGAGAAACAACAAATATGTAATGCATAGGAGCACTGTGCTTGCTGTTCTCCAGGCCTGCGGTGTACATGAGGGATTCCCATGATGACGGAAATCCCCAGTTCAAGAGTTCAGTGACAGGAAGGTGCTGGAGCCTGGGGGCCATGTGACCATTCCCTAGGATGCTTCCGGGAGACCATGTTGCCCAAATGTCGTCAGCACGGTAGCTCCCGCACATCTGCCTGCAGTTCTTCGAGGGACATGTCACGAGACTGGACCACCACACACGCTGGGGTCTGAGGACGCACTTGACCACTGTGGCCCCACAAGCTCATCTGTGGGCTCCACAGATGGTAACCCCGTGAGTGGGTGCTCTGCCGATGAGGACACTGTGGCCCAGAGAGGAGGAGCAACAGGGTCAAGGTCCCGCTGGGCTGGTGGGAGACAGAGGGAACAGGAACTCAACTTACTGCTCACCTGAGCCACAGCCAGACACGTGTGCTCCAGCAGAGGCCTGTCTGCAAGCAGCCCGTTGCCCTGACGTCCCTCTCTCACCTGTCAGTGAGGGATGGCGCCCCAGCGCACCAAAGGCAAGACCACCTGGAGCCAAAAGGCTCCGCATGATTCCCAGTCACTGCTGCCCAGCTGGGTGGCTCGGCCCCCGCTGACGGACAGCGTCGTGGCTTCCCGTGTGTTCAATGGGGTCCTGCCTGTGGTTCACACAAGGGAACCAAAGAGAGTTGGCTGGGCCAAAGCAGAAACAGCCGCAAAGAGTCTTTCCAGGGAGACGCCAGAGTCCCTCCCTTGGGGCCTCCCTGCCATCTGAGCAGAAGGAAGGGCAAGGCTGCTCTCGGAGGGGGGCCAGACTGCAGTCACCCCACCGCCTCCTCCCACCACATGGTGGGGAGCCAAGCCCAGGCTGCCAGATGGGCCGCTCGGCTTGAGCAAAGGAACAAACTCCCTGCCCAGCCTCGTCGGTGCAGGGCCCACCCCAAACAGGACGTTTCCCCCACTATGCTGTCAACACAGATCAATACCTTCCATACGAGGTCTTCTCGTTGGAGTCCTTGGACCTCAATCCACGCAGCCCGGGCGCCCATTACGTGGACCTCACGCCCGAGTGTCTGTGTGAGTCACAAGGACCGCGCGCCGGAGCGCGCCCGGAAATGCTGCGCTGGGAGGTGGGCTCACCACGCCCGCCAACTGGGCCTTGGGCACATGCTCCACATGTCCCAGGAGAGGCCCTCGTTTGGGCCAAACATCGGAAACCACCAGGAGGCCACACAGCACATGGCAGCCCCCAACACAAACAGATTCCCGGAACATGTACTCAAGCCACCTCAGCAAATTGTGCCTTTGGCGCTGGGCCTGGGCGCCCTGGGGAGGCAGGCCCCCGCCCTGAACACAAAGCAGCAGGGTGGCCTTCCTCCTGGCTGCCCTGCTGCTTAACAGGCCAAGCTGAGCAGGGCCGGGACACATGAGTTTGTCCAGCCCATACGCTCCCCACCAGGCAGCCCTCACAAGAGAAACGCCACTCCTTTCCCCAGAAAGTTCCTCCACGCCTTTCCCAAGGCAGTTTTGCTAAGGATCTCCCTAGAGGGAGAAAACTCACCAGAAGGGCTCTCCTCAGAAGGCATGGAGACCCTCACAGTGAGATACCCACTCCAGGCCACAGCCTGCCCACCTGGGTGGCAGGGCACCGTCCCAGGCTGGGTGTCCCAACGAGAGCCTCCAGGCAGCCCTCAACCAGCCCCTGCCGCCACGCCCTTTGCCTCCTGCATTGCCCCTCTGGAGAGGGGACGCATGCTCGCCGCTGGCGTGGTAGTTTAGTCCATCGGAGCTCCAAGGATGGCCAGGTCCACAACTGGGATGAAAGCCAAGAGTTTCCCTATCAACACCCCAGAGCCAAACTGCTGCGAACGAAGCAGATGCCAAGGCGGCAGCAGAGAATTCAGATTAGCAGAGAAAGTGGGGCTTGGAGTAGGTGAGGGAAAGCCAACTGCGCCAGAACTTACCTTCCCACCACCACCCCACTCCTCGGGGAGCCTGGAGGATGGATTCAGCTACTGGAAGGCAGAGAAGCACCTTTGCCGAACTGTCCCCATCTCCCCAGCCTTCTCGAGTTTTCCTCCAGCAAAGCAGCTGACCACTTCCACGTTCACACGGCCTCTGCATAATCATGGGTCCAGGGACTGCTGCCACCCCATCCCACTGCCTGTGCTTGGGTTCTGTTCTTTATGCCCCACGTTTCTGCCTAGTGAGCTCCTATTCATCCCTCATGACCCAGGTCATGCATGCCTACCCCAGGAAAGCTTCCCTGCCTCTCCTCTCCCCGAAAGCAGATCCGGTGGATCCCTTACCACTGTCAGATGCTCTCGCTACACTCAGCAGTGTCTGCCCCAGGCCAGTGAGCTCCGAGCTCACCCAGGAAGTGAATGGTCTGCTAATTGCCCTAGCTCAGTGACCGACTGATGCAGTGACCATGAACACCTGCATCTAGATGAATCATCCACCTGTGGCGAGGTCCATGCCGTTTACAATTCTTGAGAACAAGGCTCATGTCATAGAATTCTGTGTTCCAGCCTGGACCTGGACTGGGGGATCAGGAGCTAACAGATGAATGTCAAGGGGGATTTGAAATAAGGAGGGAGGATAGAAAAGTAGTTTTTAAATTATTCCTAGCATGCTATCGTATTGGTTACCGACTATCAGTATTTGTAAAGGGCATCGCAAACCTCAATCAATTGGAAGTTACTCACCCCACAAAGTCAGCTCTCTAGTAACTGTAGTGAGGAGTACCTGAAAGCCCCAAGCCTATGCCTCAGAGGCCAGGCACTCAATAAGCACGTCACTCACCCTGCAAACATGGAGCAGGCCCTTCCTCGGCACCAAGAACCCAGCTACTTCAGAAGCAAGGCCTATTTCTCAAAGATCGCAGCCATTGACCATTCTCTGGAACACATTTCTACTCTGATACGCATGGGCCGCCAGGAGCCACAGCTGACTCCGTGGGGCCCCCTGATTCTTGGCTCAGCAACACTAACACAACTATGCTTCCCCGGCACAGTACCTGGCCAGGGTTGTGCCTGTGTGAGCTAATGCAGCTGACGGGTCGAAGGCAGGAGGCAGCATTCTGGTGGAAGAAGCATCAGCTAGGAGCCAGGCATACTCAAGTTCAAATTCTGACGAAGCCACTTAGTAGCTGGGTGGCCTTGGCAACATGCTGCCAGTAGGCTGTCTATAAACATCTACATTCGTTCTGAATTAAACAAAATTGACTGATAGATTTGGCCTTGAAGAAACTTTGGGATTTGAAGAGGCAGAGGATGAAGAGGAAGACATTGGGTGGGGGGGGTGGGGTATTGGGGATAACCTGAAAAGACTCGCTTGGGGGCGCACACCAGCTCAGAAGGCACTGGGTGTTGTGTGTTTGGGTTGGGGTGTGAAGTGTGGCTAGTAGACGCCAAAGCTCTCTTCTTCCTGCCTCGGCGCTCAAGCCCCACTGCAAGTTTTCAGCCAATGCCTGCCCTCTACATTGCTGACCTGGCACTGGACGGCATCAGCAATAAATAAGCCTATTACTCATCTCCTGAAAATGAACATAGGCCCTTCCTCAGCATATACAGTCACGATAAACTGGGAAAGATGGAAGGCATCCAGGATTTCGTCTTGCTTGGATCCATACTCAATGCGCATGGGAGCAGCAGTCAAGACATCGAAGGAGACATTGCGTTGGATAAATCTGTGCACACAACCACCTGCAAGTGTTGAAAAGCAAGGGTGTTACTCTGAGGACCACGGTACGTCTGGCCCAGGACTCAGTGTTTTCAATGGCCTCGTTGCACCTTGACTGGGAAAGCCCGAAGAAGAATCGGTGCACTGGACGGATGGTGCTGGTGAAGAATACTGAAGCTGTATGGACTGCTAAAAGAACAAACTGGGGTGTGGGGGCAAACTGATCTGTCTTGAAAGACGTGCAGACAGGTTGCTGTGCTTAGAACCACCTTAGAACGCACCCTAGAGGGGGGACAGTGGGCGTTGGCTGCCCTACTTTTGGACGTGTCATTCGGGAGACCAGTCCGAAATGAGACACCACGCTGGGGCAGCGGGCAGAGAACAAGAACAATCCCCCTAAGAGATGGATTGACACAGTGGCTGCCACGATGACAACAGTTGTGAGGATGGTGTCGGGCCAGGTGGTATTTCCTTCCGTTACTCATAGGGCCACTCTAAAAATTGGCCGGAGGGCCCCTGGCAACAACAGCAGAATCCCCGTGTGCCACAGAGCAGCGAATGCATCAAACCACTTGAGTGGTTTAGCCCTACACTGGTCCAAGACCCAGAGTGAGCCCATCCACCTGTCACCTCCCTAGAGACTTGCAAGAAGCCCTGGTGGTTGTGTGTGGTGTTTATGAGTTGGGCTACTATCCACATGGTCAGCTGTTCAAAACCACCAGCCACTCCATGGGAGAAAGATGGGACTTTCTACTCCTGTAAAGATGGGACTTTCTACTACAGTCTTGGAAAGTGATAGGCCAGTAGCTGTGAATCAGCACCAACTCCATGGTGCTGAGCTCGGGTTTGAGAGACCCTCAGTGATCCAGCGTTGACTCAATGGTGGTAAGCTTGGCTTGGTTTTCTTGGGTTCAGAAAGTTTATTGTGCCAACCTGGCTGATAAACACCTGTGGGGTTAATTGAAGGGCAGAGGGATAAATGGCTCGGTGAGCCTCACCTTCCTAGTTATCGGGACTCTTGCTTTCTAATGGTCGGACCAGTGTGCAGCTGCCTTAGCAGTTCCCACCTTCAGTTGGCAAGGTTCACTTCCTGCAAGACATTCCCAAGGAGAAGCTGCATGGACCTATCCCAGTGCAGCCCTGGGTGCTGGAGAAGCCGTGTGGAGACCCCTGCCAGCACTGAGATGCTTACACATTCACTGACTCGGCTTTCCTCCTGCACCTCCTGCAGTCGGCATCATTGCGTCTGTTTTGTGAGATGGAGGAGGACTTTGTGGATTGGTGTTGGACATATGGGTTAATGTTGGACTTGTGGGCTTGGGCAGCAGTGGGTTGGGATGTTTTCTTGATGTGCACTTACCCTTTATATAAAACTCTCTTATACATGAGTATCTGTGGATTGGTTTCTCTAAAGTGCCCAGACTAACAAAGAAGGCTCTCAGGGGCATGCTCCCTTCCCAGAGGCTGTGGCAGAGGCACAGAAACGCTTTCTCGTTTTTTCCCCAAAGCATTCTACCTATGTCTTCATGGGCGAGATATCACCTGAATTTACTGGCAACGCTGAATATCCAATTTATATCTATCAGATCTTGCCACTATCCACTGCCTGTTAGGGGCAGGAAGAACGCTGGGCCTCCTTGAGGGTTCTGGCTCTCCCACCACCTCTGAAAGCGGCTGAAACTTATGGCTTGTACAGCTCTGCCTTCACCAGGCTCAGCCCAAGCCACGCAACTAGATGCCTAGGAAGGCTCTGGACCTGGGTGCCCCCTCAAACTTCAGACTTACCCCTGCTCATGGGGAGAACGTGGGAAGCGAGGGGACCCCTCAGGGCTTCCTATGTAGCACAGAGACAACACCTTGGGCGCTAAGGCCTCGTGGGACTCCAGCCCTTCTGCCTTGGTGGACATCACTTTATCCTGAATCTTGAAACGGACTAGGGCAGCAGTTCTCAACCTGTGGGTCGCAACCCCTTTGGGGGCTGAATGACCCTTTCACGGGGGTCTCCCGATTCATAACAGTAGCAAAATTATATCTGTGAAGTAGCAATGAAAATAATTTTATGGTTGGGGATCACCACAACATGAGGAACTGTATTAAAGGGTCAGGGCATTAGGAAGGTTGGGAAGCACTGGTCTAGGGGAAGGCATTTCTCACATTTCTGTTGTGGGCAAGTAAGTTCTTGATAATGATTTTTGCTCCAAGGAGGTTTGGGGAGCATTGTGTGTCCTCCAGGGGGCACAGGGCATTTGAGGGCACTGAGAGGGCAGATGGGCCCTGGCATTCATATATGAGTCTACAGCTCTGGGAAAGGGCATCAGCTCACAAGAGAAGTCCCTGGAGATCTGGGGGTGAGTTCAGTTCCAGACCGGAAGGGGCACTGAGTGGCATCGTTTTGAGGCTTCCACCATTCTGACCAGTCAGTCTGTTTTCTTCTTTGTTCCACAATGTCCTCCCACTCTATCCGGGATCTTCCAGTTCCTTTCAGAGCAACTGTGGCTGCTGGGTACCAGTGAGTTCTGGTCGCCGGGTCATGGGGACTGATGGCTGCATGGTTCATTAGGCCAGGGGACTAAGTGCTTCTAGGTATGTTCGATTTGTATCATTCTTCTTCCCTCCGGACAGGGAGAGACCATTAGTTCCACTATATATGACTACTCACAAGCTTTTAAGACCCTAGTTATGAAATATGTTATCCCAATTGACCTTGGCATCATCCCCCAACATTAGGAACAGCGGATTTCAATGGACAAAATATTAAGTTCTTTAATACAGTTTTAGATTCTACCTGGTTTCCCCCAAAATAAGACCTACTTACAGTGTTGCCTCTCGCTGAAATATAAGGCATCCCCCTGAAAATAAGACCTCCCTGAAAATAAGCCCCCCCCCCCAAAGCTATCATAACTCTGGACTCTGGACCATAGCGGCAGGTGCTGCTGCGCAGCTCACTGTTAGCATAGCCAGAGCACACAGGAAGTGTGAGGTCTCTTTTAATAAACCAATAAACAATTAATGTGTACCGCATTCTTCTTCATGGAAAAATAAGACATTCCCTGAAAATAAGACCTAGCGCATTTGGGGGAGCAAAAATTAATATAAGACACTGCCTTATTTTGGGGGAAACAGGGTACTTCACAACTAACATTAAGAAACTACCACCCATCATGTTTTGGATTGTTAGCAAATACTAGTACAATGATCTGAAAACGCTGGTGCAGGGTTCCCTTTCCTTTTTCAGTGACAGATCTGTGGAAGGTACGA
The DNA here is from genome assembly GCF_000313985.2 of Echinops telfairi. Classification (NCBI taxonomy): domain Eukaryota; kingdom Metazoa; phylum Chordata; class Mammalia; order Afrosoricida; family Tenrecidae; genus Echinops; species Echinops telfairi. The sequence continues at coordinate 1,056,668 of NW_022103912.1, forward strand.
TGTCTCTTCACAGATTTCAATCAGAGCAACAGATTGCAACACACTGAATGCAGAAGAGGGATCTAAATAATCCTTTTTTAAAACCAGATATTAAAGAGAGTTACTAAAAAATATGTAAAACCATGTCAGTCACTAAAATGTTTGCTTTGGAAAGTAGCTATTTTTCATAATAGGTCTGTCAATGTTCTACTACTTGTTGTTACCCTGTTTCCCCAAACGTAAGACATCCCCCCAAAATAAGAGCTACTTACAGTTTTGCCTCTTGCTGAAATGTAAGGCATCCCCCCCGTAAATAATACTTCCCCCAAAATAAGGCCCCCTGAAGCTACCATAAGACTCTGGACCGTAGTGGCGGGCGCCGCCGCGCAGCTCACTGTTGGCCGCAGTGCAGCCGGAGCAGACAGGAAGTGCGGGGTCTCTTTTAATAAAATAATAAACAATAAATGTGTACCGTATTCTTCATGGAAAAATAAGACATCCGCTGAAAATAAGTCCTACCACATCTTTGGGAGCAAAAATTAATATAAGACACTGTCTTATTTTCAGGGAAACAGGGTAGTTGTTAATACTATGCCACCAGCATTTCAAACACCAGCAGGGTCACCCCAGGTGGAGAGGTACCAGTGGAGATTCCAGATTAAGACAGACTATGAAGAAAGGCCTGGTGATCTATTTCGAAAAGTGCCCAATCAAAACCTCATGGATCAGGAGGATAGGGGGAAAGTGGGGGGGAAAGGAGGAATCGATCACAAAGATCAACATATAACCCCCTCCCAGGGGGACGAACAACACAAAAGTGGGTGAGGGGTGACAGAGGACAATGTAAGATATGAAAATAATGATCTATAACTTATCGGGGATTCATGAGGAAGAGAGGGAGGCAGGGGAGGGAGGGGGGAAATGAGGAGCTGATACCAAGGGCTCAAGTAGAAAGAAAACACTTTGAAAATGATGATGGCAACATAGGTACAGATGTGCTTGACCCAATGGATGACTGTCTGGGTTGTGATGAGAGATGTGAGAGCCCCCAGTAAAAGTGTACACGAAAAGACAAACAAACAAGCAACCTCATTGATCCCAGCGGGACATTACCTGACTCACTGGTTTTACACGTGTCATCCGAAGAGATAGTTGCGAAGGGAGACTATGAGGGACAACAGGGAGAGGGGGGCCCTTAAGATGGAATGAAACAGTAGAACAGGGCGTGCACCCATTAGTGACCACGAGCATGGCACAGGACCACGCAGTGCCTCATGCTGTGGTCACCATGAGTTGGAGCTGAAGCATGCTAACTACCAATCTGTGTGTCTCTCGTCACTACTTTCAAATGCTTCAGGAAATAAATATTTTTCATTCCTCGGCTTAAGTGCCCGTGAAGTGAATATCGATAGAGCCCACATAAATGATAGAAAAGCAACGCCTCGCTGCCATCGCGTTGATGCTGACTCACAGCGACCCCGTAAGACAGGGTAGGGCTAGTCCTGCGAGTTTCCCAGACCCTCATTCTCTCCTGGAGTAGAAAGCCCCTCCACTCTCCTGAGGAGCGGCTGCTGGTTTCAAACTGGTAACCTTGCAGTTAGCTGCCCAGCAAGTATCCACGACACCACCAGGGATCCTTTTGGGCAAAGAGTTTTTGGATCGATGGTAGTTTGTTTCATTTTGCTGTTGTTACTGAGCATATACATACTAAGTATAAACCAACTCAACCATTTTAAAAGTACAATTAGGGGCCACGGATCGCATTCTTTGTTGTTCTTCACCCGTGACCATAAGCTCACTGGCCCTCGGGGGCCCTCAGTAGCTTGTAGGATGATAACAAAGTTCAGGGACTAGGACCTTTGGGAGGCACTGATGCTGGGCACCAGCTGGCCCGCGCCCTTTATTGCTGACTTGGGCATGCCTTGGTGGCATGGGCAATGGCTTCTCTTCCCCCAGGGTTCCTTTTCAACATCTTCAGGCTCTAGGCTAGGGGCCTACGTGGAGGAGTTTCAAGAAGTATGTGGGGAAATGAAAAGAAAATGACAACTTTCTACAAACCTTTTGCAGCCCCCTTGTCCTGCCCCAGAGGAAAGGCCTGCTCTGTCAAGGCTAGAATTGGCAGTAGGCCAGGTAGGGGCTCTCATTTTCCAGGTGGATGACAGTTGGTCCCCATGGATTCCAATTCGAAGCTTTCCCAAGTACATGCAGCTTTCTCTCTGACTGCTTGCTGACCCCAAGAAAGGCCAGGCTCAAGGCTGCGGCCTTGCAGATGCTTCTTGGCTCCCACACTGTGTGCAGTCTGCACTCATGCAAGCCCCTTGCTGGACTCCGAGTGGCTCTGCTTCCCTGGAGGGTCTGCAGGCCATCTTGCAGGAGGATGCCCCGCAGAAAACCAGCGCAGAGAATTCTAGAAAGAACTCTGAAAAAAAAAAAAAAACCAAGAAGCCCAAGAGCGTTGGGCACAGGTAGGGAACCTCAGGTCCTTCGACACCTGCAAAGTGCACAGGCCACCAGGAGGCTGGGGAGTGGCAGAGGCCGCGCGTGCTCACAAAGCTCAACCAGCCCCGTGGTGCTAGGGAGCCACAGCTGAGCTCGGAGCCAGACACCAAGGCAAGATCCCCGCCACAGCCGTGGGAAGGCAGGGAGTAGATGAGGGGGGCTGTTTGGATGGCAGCTAGTCAGGGTTAACGTTCACCCGCTTTTCCACCGTCCAGCCTGCCGTCCAGCCCAGTGACTCGCAGCCCCCATTACAGATGGCGAAGTCGCAGGGGTGCTTCCCTCCCGGGCTGCATTGTGTGTTTTTATGAGTATACATTTCTTGATAAAGACTTACTGTCTGCAAAGGCCCCTTTATGCCCCAAAGGTAAGGGTTTAAGTGCCCTTATAACTGCCGTTACTTATCTTTACAGCGGCCAGTGAGAGCCTGCTCGATGGCACTAGCTTTCATTTCACTGTATATATTTTTAGTGACTGCTTGTAAATCAGGCTTATCCTGGAGCTCCGGGTCTGGGAGACTCATCCATTCCGGAAGAACTGGCCTGTGAAAAACGTTCCCAGGCGTGGCCCCGGCCCCGGCCCCCAGGTTCCTGGCCCAACAGCGCTCAGGGAGGTAGACAAGGGCCTGGGACCTTTAGGGGGAACCCAAAGGCCATGCGAGCCCTCAGGGCCATTGCTGACCCGTCATCCCGGCAGCAACCTGGTCCCCAGGTCCCCTGCCCACCAGCCTGGGCCTCAAAAGAGAACCTGACAACTCAACTCCAGGGAGGCCCGGATGTCCGACTCCTCCCAGCGCGCACCTGTTTTATGACCCTAACCCAGCGGTTCTCAACCTGTGGGCCTCAACCCCTTTGGGAGTCGAATGACCCTTTCACAGGGGTCACCTAAGACCATTGGCAAACCCATCTTTCCGATGGTCTTAGGAACCGAGACACTGCTCCTCCCTCCGTGTCCAGGTGGGTCCTACCACATACGAGTACCCAGCACGAAGACTGTCACCCATGCTACACCATGCTTCGAGACAAAATGTCATTTATTTGTAATTAGAAATCAATATTTCACAATCTATAATTACATATTGTCTTGTGATTACTCGCTATGCTTTAATTATGTTCAATTTGTAACATATCAGACATCAGATATTTACACTACAATTCATAACAGTAGCAAAATTACAGTGATGAAGTAGCAATGAAAATAATGCTATGGTTGGGGGTCACCACCCCATGAGGAACTGTCTGAAAGGGTGTGGCCTTAGGAAGGTTGAGAACCACTGCTCTAACACATTCTTAAACCATCAGAATTCATCTCTAAGGATGGAGTCATACCGGGAGACACAGGAAAGGACCCACAGACCCTTAGAAACCACCGCCTGTCTCTGTGCACACATGATGTTGGTACCACCCACAGTCCCTCATCCTTCTCACACACACACTTGACTACCAACCACCAGCACTTCGATGGTCTGAGGGCTTCCTGTGCCCCCAAAGCTCACTTTGTCCAACATGCGACACAAGTGCTGCAGGGGTCCCTCAACCATGACGCTGGCTGCCTCCCTTCCTGCCTCACCAGGCTGCTCCTCGCCCTATTCCTCTCTCCTACTGCTAGTGCTGTCATACCAAAAACAGCCACAAACGGGTGCTTTTCAAGAACCCCAAACAAACAAACAAACCCAGAGAGCATCTAGCCCCACTCCAATACATCTCGATCCTACGCAGGACAGAATCGAAGAGCCCCATAGCGTCCGCAGGAGCGTAAGTGTTTACAAAAGCACGCTGCCCCGTCTTGCTCCCACCAAGTGGCTGAGCCTTTGGTGCGCAGCCAGGCACTAACCCACACCACGTGTTGAACACATCAATTCCTCTGACTTCCTTTCTCATGATCCAACTTCCACGTGGACTCAGGATGGTGGGGGAGGAAATGGGGTCTGGGTCGGGAGCTCTTACACAGCTGAAGGGGGCTCTGGGCTCTTTAGATGGGGGTTAGGACCGACCCTAACTCCTAGACAAACACAGGAGCATAACACAAACTCCGCTCCAATGAGATCACATTCACAGACGCTGAGGTTAAGATTTCAATAAGGAATTAGAGGGGTGACAACCTTGGGTTAGTCTGAGTACTTTAGAGAAACCAATCCACAGAAACTCATGTCTAAGAGTTTTATATAAAGGTTAAGTGCGCATCAAGAAAGCATTCCGACCCAGTGCTGCCCAAGCCCACAAGTCCAACATTAACCCATTAACCTGTATGTCCAACACCAGTCCCCAAAGTCCTCCTCCATCTCACAAAACAGAGGCAACAATGCCGACTGCCCATATGTCCAACACCAATCCACAAAGTCCTCCTCCATCTCACAAAACAGACGCAATGATGCAGGAGGAAAGCCCAGTCAGTGAATGTGTAAGCATCTCAGCGCTGGCAGGGGTCTCCACACGGCTGCTCCAGCACCCAGGCCTGCATCGGGGTAGGTCCATGTGGCTTCTCCTTGGGGATGTCTTGCAGGAAGTGAGCCTTGTCAGCTGAAGCAGGGAACTGGCTAAGGCGGCTGCACCCCGTCCGACCATCAGAAAGCAAGAGACCCGAGAACTAGAAAGGCGAGGTTCACCAAGCCAATTATCCCTCCACCTTTCAATTAACCCCACGTGTGTTTATCGGCCAGGTTGGCACAGTAAACTAACTACCTCAAACCTTCCAAATAAACCACTTGCTATCAGATCCATGACTTAACGCCTGAGTAAGGGAAGTGAGATCGATCTATGACAATGACCATGACACCCCTGCCCCCGAGGTTCAGGGCTCTCCCCCAGCCCACAGGGAACAAGGCAGAAAAGGCCCCACAGGACCATCAGGTATTCATGAGCCCCGACCCCACCTGGTGATGTGCCAACTGACCGACCCCTGCAGCCTCGGGCTGCTTTCACAGAGCACTGTCCCCATCATCCACCTGTTTTGTCCACCCAGGTAAGAGTGGAAAGGAGCTCTGGTGTCATAATGGGGTACACGTGGGGCTACAAACTATGAGGTCAGCAGCTCGAATCCACCAGAAGGAAGATGAGTGTTGCTGCTCCCATAAAGAGTTACAGCCTCAGACACACGATGAATCAGAATTGGCTCAGGATCAGTACGTAAGCTAAGTGTAGACACTGGTGGTTCAGTGACTTCCAGGTGCGAGACTCAGGTCCAATTCCCAGGCAATGCACATCCCGCACAGCCACCACACGCATCCGTCGGTGGAAGCCTTGCGCAGATGCTGCAGAAGTTTCAGGAAAGCTTCCACACTAAGGTGGACTGGGGGGGAAAAGCTTGGGCATCTCTTTCTGCAAGTCAGCCAACACACCCTTCGGAGCCCAATGGTGTGATCCATGAACAATCAGGAGGCACTGCCTGGACTAGGGAGTGCATGATGCTCTTGTACACAGGGCACCGTGAGCTGGCACCACAGCAGGTAATAACTGCACGTGCCCAGAGGACGGGACCCACCTGGGGTGAGGGAGGGTTGCCTGGACAGCCACAGAGGTGCAGAGACCTGAGGCCTGGGAGGGAGGGTGGGGCCTACATGCCAAGGGCAGGGATGAGACAAGGGAGCTTCCTCTGCAGCCTGTAGGACTGAGAAAGGTGACATTCCAAAGAAAGACCATGGCATCCCCTGGTCTTCCCAGGACTTCAGAGGGTAGCGAGGAAGCCAGAAAATTACCCCAAAGACAGAGGCTTCCCTGTGGTGCCACTGATCAGTCCTGGAATCCACTGTGGGCTACCCCAGTGGCATGGCTGCACCCCGACTTCCGTCCTCTGAGAAAGGCCACTAGCCCTACAGCTGGTCACCAGAGACTCATCTGGAGCCCAAGACTCTCTGAGTTCAGAGGTTTCCACTAAAGCTGTGCCTGGTGAGTCCCCAGCACCGTGACTGGCAACAGACTGAAGATGTGCCACAGCTCCATGGGTGGGCGACTCGTTGCCTGGGCTGGGAGCCAGTGCCTACTGCTCCTCCCCCTGGCCCGGCCTGGCCTCTCTGATGCAGGCAGAGAGCGGGCTAGACAAGTGGAGGCGGAAGAGAAGGCCCTCCTCACCCAAGTCCCAGTCTGACCACGCCTCTCCTGGGCTGTCCCTTCCTGTGCCCCCGTGGCTAGCACCGTGCCCAGTGTGGGGCAGTCCATGACAAAGACAGCAGGAGGGGCGAAGGAAAGGAGGGAGAACGGGAGGTTTGAAAAGCAGCAAAATTGAGCAGGACTCATTTGCACCTCAGCTGTGGGGTGGGATGCTTCACGTCACAGGCCATGTCACTCAGCCGAAAGATGAGTCTCCTCTCCAATGTCACACCCCTGCTTAAAACCCTCCAACAGCTACAGATGGCCCACATTGCTAGTTCCTCAGCCTGGTCTGCGAGGCCCCCATGCCCGCTCCCTCCCTCCTCCCACTACTTTGTGAGGAAACTATGGAGCTGTGTGCTCTCGCCCTATTCTTGCCCCCTACCACCTCCTCCAGCCTCTGCCCATGCTAGTCCCAGGGGGCTCTCTTTCCCAGAACTTTCTAAAGTGCTTGACAGGGACTTTTCAGAGAGCCCTCAGTGCACCCTCTTGGGGAGCTCGAAAGAGCCACTGTGAAGAGGGCAGGCTTGTCATTCCAGGTGCAGCCCAGAAGCTGAATGCCCAGAGGAAGTTTCATTGTTTCCAAAGGGCCACCTCCTATGGGAGTCTCTGGAACTCCATCCTTCTGCCCCTAGAGGCAAGGAGGGCAGGGCCTTTATCTGGCCTGCCCACCATCATCTGGATCCCTGGAGGTGCATGGCCCCTATAGTTTCACGTGCCCACCACACACCCCCATGACCTCACATTGGTCCAAAAGGGGCATACCACCCAAGGCCAGCCCGTGTGAAGCCGCCCTGGACTTCTATTCAAATCTTCTACAAGGAGAAACCCCTTCCCTCAGCCCCTGGTGCTCTGGGCCACCTTCACGTGCACCTGATGACAAGCTGTCAGATGCCAGACAAACAAACAAGCAAACCACAAAACCCCACTGCCGTCAATTCTGAACCACAGCAGTTCTGAGGACAGAGGAGAACTACGCCCCAGAGTTTCCACGCTATCCTTTTTAACAGTTTGATTGGCACTTCATCCACAGGTCATGCAATTCAATAGTTCAATCATAGCAAGAAGAGTTGAACGACCATCTCCAGCATCCATCTTAGAACATCTTCTTCTTCTCTGCACTCACTGTTATTCGTGTAATTATTTTTTATAATGGTGGCAGAAATATACACAACAAAACATTCCAATTCGACAACTTCTACGTGCATCATTCAGGGCCACTGACGATACGCTTTGTGTTGTGCGACCATGGTTGACGCCCTTTTCCAAGTTATTCCACCCCGCTTACCATAAACCCAACGTCCCCTAAGCAACGGTTCTTCCTCCTTGACCCAGGGTAACCATTGGTCAACTTTGGTTTCTTTCTATTGTTTGGGTTTTAGTCGTTTTCTTGACATGCAATTCACATACCACGCGCTTCCATGGCCACTTATTAAAAGAGCGGTATAGACATCACCACAATCAGTCCTCGGGTTCTCTCCCCACTCCTGTCTTCATTGTTTGCTCCCCAACTCCCCTCACCCTCCCCACCCCACGTCCCAATAAATCATTGCATCAGTTATTAGCTCTATGAATCCATCCTACTGCGCTCAATAAACTGGAAACCCTAAAAAAAACAAAATGAAACAGAAATAAACAAATAAGTGGTTCTATGTTATCTTTACAGAAAAAAACTGCCTCATCTTTGTCCGGCAGAGTGGCTAGTGGGTTCAAACAGCTAACCTTTTTAGTCTGCAACCCACAACCAAACCAGGAAACCACCAAGGGTTCTCAGGCCTTCCCAGAAAATCTTCATTTCCAGCAAGACAGGGACCTGCTCTTCCTTGACATCCTTCACCTGCGGGCTACTTCTCTCAGTCCCTACGATGCTGGGAGCCCCCAAACCCTACCCTCTTGTGGCAGTTACATAATCTGTTATCAATTTGAGATTTAAAGAGTGAAGGGGCGGGGTTTAGCCTGTCAATCAGGTCGCAGTTTGATGACCTCATTTGGAGCTCTGCAGAGATAAATAGCCCCGCTGGAAATAGGGCACACAGACACTCTCTGCGAGATGTTCCTGCAGACAAGACTCATGGAGTTACACTAGAGCCCTGGAGCTGAAGGAGCCTCGTGGAGACCCCTGCCAGCGCTGAGATGCTTCCACCGCCACTGGATCCACAAGGCTTCCCACCCACTGGCCTGTGATCTTCCTGCATTGAGCATCACTGCATGTGTTCCGTGAGTCTGCAGAGGAAGTTGTAGATTGGTATCGGACATACAGGCTAATATTGGACTTAGAGACTTGATGTGGACTGGGCTGGGATGTTGTCTCAATATTCAACTGCTCTTATGTATAAAGCTCTTTCTTACACACATGAGTCTCTCTGGATTTGTTTCTCTAGTCTACCCAGACTAACACCCCTCAATTATCCAACACAAGGGAGGGTATCATCTGGTGGTACAGGGCTGGCCCACTTTCAACAGAAACTGACTTAGCTTCCCTCCAAACTGCATCCTTAATGTCCTTATTCACTTGCTCATTAAGCACCCTCTTTCCACTCGAGACTTTCAGAGTCTCCTGGAGCCTATAGACTTGACTGAGCAGCTCACTGGCTAGAGGGAAGCTGCGTTCCCTGCCGCTGCAGCTCTCTCCCTCCTTTCTTACTCTTTCCCTTCTCTATTCTTTATTCTTTTCTTCCACCCAGCTTGTTCCAGTTCCCCTGCGCCTCTCCCTCCCAACTCTCCTTTTGTAAGTTGAGATAGAATTCACAGACCATAAAAATCACCATTTTAAAGTGAATTACATAGCATTTTCATTACCAGCCCTCTCTGCTCCCACCCCCACCTCAGGAAAACAAAACAAAACAGGACCATCACCCTTCTTTCACCCCACCCCAGCCCCCTGCCAATCATGGGTCTGTCTCTTCAAACTGGTCTGCACGGGCTTACTTCACACAAACGGATTCCCACGGCCGCAGCCAGCTTCTTTCGCTAGCATGTTTCCAAGGCTCAACCCTGTGGTAGCAGCCCTCAGGAGCTCCTGTGCTCCGGGAGCAGAGCACTATTCCGCCCCGCCCCCGCCCCCAACCGCATGGACATACCACATTCCGTTATCTTCCACGGCTAGACACTTGGCTGGTTTGCACTTCTGCTATTTGGGGTAATGCTGCTCTAAACACACATGCACGAGGTTTTGCACCAGGACCTACTTTCCGTTCCCATCTAAGAGTGGAAGCGCCGAGTCCCCTTCCCAAGGAGACCTGGGGACACAGTGGGTTATGCATTTGACTACCAACCCAGGTGTGAACCCACTAATTACTCCCAGGGAGAAAGATGAGGGAGGCTATCTGCTCCCACAAAGATTTAAAGTCTCAGAAGCACAAAGGGCAGTGGTTCTCAACCTTCCTAATGTGTGACCCTTTAATACAGGTCCTCATGGGGTGGTGACCCCCAACCATAAAATTACTTTCATTGCTACTTCATCACTGTCTTTGTGCTACTGTTATGAATCAGGCGACCCCTGTCAAAGGGCCGTTGGACCCCCAAAGGGGTCGTGACCCACAGGTTGAGAACCGCTGGCCTAGAGGGTCAATAGGAGTCAGAATCAATTGACGTGATGGGTTATATGTCCCTCCTGTAGACAGCTCAGAGCTGGGGAAGCCAGGCAGCAGCCAACCAGAGAGGGCTGCCCTGCTCTGACCCACGCATGGCCCTTGCTCACAGATCTGGGATGCACCAATGTGGACAACTCAGGCCGGGGACCTGTGATGGCCCTACCTGCATGAAGGCCTGCAGTCAGCACTGAATCCCCTTCTCCTGGGGGAAGTTGTGCCCACCTCCCCCACCCTGACTATTCCAGCATTTGCAGGTTGCTGCGACCTACATGTCGCTGAGAGCAGTCTGGCACCTGGCAAAGTAACCTTGCTCACAGTTCAGGGCACCAGCCACAGACTAGAGGCAACCCTACATAAAGGGGATTGCTTCAGTGTGCCCTCCCAGGCCCAGGGGAGAGTAGTGCCCTCCCCTCCCCACCACACCAAACTTGATGTCAAGTCAATGCTGATTCATAGCGACACCCTGTGGGTTTCCGGGACTGTAACTGTTTACAGAAAGTCCAGTGTCTATCTCATGAGCTCGCTGGTAGTTTTGAACTGCAGACCATGCGGATGAAAGCCCAATGCATAACCATTACACCACCAGGGCACCTCCTCACCATACTTCAGGTCATTATTGTAGCTTCATTTCTAGAATTACAGGGATTGGGGAAGGGGAAAAATTCATGGCATCACTTTACACCCAAACTCTCCTCTCAAATATTCCTGCCCAGGATGAATGGGACAAGCCCTCCTCTGACCAGAGACTTCCCTGCCTGGGCTTTCAGACCGACCTACACCACACACAAAGCCAGTGGGCCCCAACCTTGGAAGCTGTAGGCTGGGTCTGTATACCCCACATCAGCCTGCAGGAGAAATCCCAGAGCAGGTGCCCACACAGTGGCCTTTCCAGTCTGCCCCCTCCCTTCCCCCCGAGGATGAGAGAGCTGGCACTGGCCATGACCACATCCTAGAGAGGACTCCAGTCAAGTCATGCACACACAACGTGAATCTAAGCTGGGTCTCCAGTGCCCATGGATAGCTGGACACAGGCCCAAGAAAGGACCACTAGAACATACCCACAAAGCTTCCCAGCCTTAGCTGGTGGCTTGTGCTGTGGCTGGGAGCGGGGTGGCGGGGAGGGGTGAGCCCCTCCATCAAGGGGGTGATGAAGCCATCTTCATTGCCCTGCCCTTCACAAGTCAACATGCTACCCAGCACGCTGCGCCAGCCTTAGCCCCAGGGCCTCTGCCCACGGTGCTCCGCTGCAGGACAGAATTTCCTCCTTAGGTAACACAGGAAAGCGGGGCTCACTGTGGAGACTGGGGCCAGTACTCACACCCTACACTGATTTATTCATGCCCCTCTCCGATATATTTTGGGGACATACACTACTCTCAGGAAATAGTTCTTGAATTAATAATAACCACTAAAATACTTCGAATAGCAGCAACTACTATTTACAATTTACCGAACTCCAACTATATGCCAGGCACTCATTAACTATAATCCAAACCGTCAAAAGCTAAGTACTGTATCTGTTTTAAAGATGAGGAGACTGGCATTTGCATCAGCAAAGGACACCAGCTGAGAAGTGGCACCGCCACTGACCATGTCCTGGTCCCTGGGGCCAGCACTGCTGCCCCAGAGCCGGCTGCTCCCTGTCCCATCCCATGTGGCTGGTCCTAAGCCCTGCCATACTTTGGAAGCCTCTGTTCAGTCACCTGACATTGGTGTGCCTGGGTCCAGCAAGGACCCAGGTGGCAAGCCTTGGTATTCTCAGAGCCTTACTTGGTCTTTCGGCTTTGGAAACCCTTCCATGAAATGGGTCATGCCAGGCATCGGGCAATGGACGTATTTGTCAGCACTGGGAAGAATAGCTCACTTCTCTTTAGGGGCAGGTACTCTGGCTCCTGCTTCCTGTATGCCTCTCCGCCCACCTGAACGCACATCCAGACGCATGGAGCTTCCTATAGGACAAGTGTTTCTCTTCTCTCCTGCCCGGCCAGAGTGTCCATCAAAGAAGCAATTCGGACAGCCTGACCCCAGCCCAGTGGCTGAATGGAACAGCTCAGAAACATACCGAGTCTCTCCCCAGGGTCAATAGGGACTTGCCCCTACCCTGGTATAGTAAGCTGACCAGTGTTCCACAAACCCCAGCTCTACCCACAATCTCAGAATGCAGCCTTATTTAGTGCCAGGGGTTTTGCAGATGTAATTAATGATCCTGAGATGAGACTGTCCTGGATTAGAGTGGGCCCTGTATCCAACACGTGGCCCTTAGGCGGCAGGAAGCAGAAACGGAGGAGACCACGTGGAAGCAGAGGCAGAGGCTTAAGCTCTGCTGCCATACACGGAGCAGCACAGGGTTTCCACGGTCACCATGGGCTGGGAGAGAGGCCTGGGAAGGGTTCTCCCTCAGAGCCTCCGGAAGGAAGTGATCCTGCAAACACCTTGATCTTGGACTCACCAGAACTGTGGGAGAATACAGTACATCCTGCTACCTTCAGTGGCCCAGCCATGGTGGTTGATAAGACAGCCCTAGGAAAGTGTGCAGATGCTGCTTGCTGCCACACCTGAATGCTGAACCCCGGGACCGACACCCTGCCTCCACAGCACCCTGCTACCACCTCTCCCTGCCTCCAGCCCAGAACCTTCTCCACTGCTGTCGGAGCCTCTGAGCTCACAGTGCAGGTCTGAGCTCACTGTTTCTGGGGCTGGCTCCCTGCTGCCTCTTGAGGAAACGCCGGCCCACCTCCTCCTGCCCTGAGGCCCAGGACCCCAGTGCTGTACCCCTGGAAAATCCCACACCACAGCCAATGGGCCTAGGAGCTAATCCTAGGAGTTCTGCACCCCAAGGTGTGGGCAGCTCTGCTGCTCCTTCATGTCAGCCACATCCACCATCTCCTTCCCATCGCCCCCACACTCCCCTTGCCTCCTGGTGAAGACCACAGCCCCCCAGACACCCCTCAGCAAAGCTCCTTTGGCTTCTAGCATAGATGGCCACCTCCTGATTGCAGCTGCCCAACACGTCACCCTCCCCCAGCAGAGCAGCTGGGTCCCTGGCACCGCCAGCAACAGCTCCTAGTTCCACCAGGTCCGTGCCCTCTCCACGGTACAGATCCACATTCTGGAATCTTCCTTGGGGTACACACATGAACTCAGAGAAGGCAAGAGGGCTTGGAGCCAGCCTGCTCTACCCTCCAGCCCCCCACATCTACCCCACAGCCCAGCTTGACTTCATTGTGCTCAAAGTGCGTCCCAAATCAGAGGCGGTGAGACCTGGTCACAAACATAAAATAAATAGCAGGCCCCCCTCTCCGACCAATGATAAATGGTTCTATTAGCCATCCAGATTGCTAAACTCTGATATAACAGGACGCAAGGAACTGGGGGCCATCCATTCTCCCTCCAGCGCATACTAAGTTGTAAATAGGTTATTTTGTGTGTAAATAACACATTAAAACACAGCATTAGCTGTGTCTTTTGATAGAGAGGAAATTGTTACAAATAAATAATTCTGGACAGGAATGTAAAATAAGCCAGATTTAATAGAGCATGCCTGGTGCAGCTGTGTTAAACATGACTAAAATGATAAACCCCAGAATATACTAATAGTAAACTATGCACTGACAACCAAGTAATGAGGCTGTATTTTTTACCAAGCTTTAGAAATGCTGAAATTCGTTCTGACAGAAACAAACGTCAGAAAAATGGTCCCAACATAAACACCATCAATGTAAGAAGTTGGGGTCCAAACCAGGAAGGGATCAGGCAGCTGGGGACAAGCTGTGTCCTACAGCCTATGGGCAATTCCTGGGGGAAACGGAGTTCCGGTCCCAAGGGCAGCACTGGCAACTATTTGCATTTCAAGCCTCTAGATCTCAGTTTCTCCATCTGTAACATAGACGGATTCAAATGAGTTGCTCTCTAGTGCTTCCCCAGCTTTCTGACTGGAAATGACTTTGATTCCCCACCTCTTCATTGGTCAGGCATCTAGAATGAACCAGGGGGCACACAGTTCATTCTGGGGCGAGTTCAAGGTGCTCAGGGGCCATCAGCACTGCTCCGGGTCCCTCATTCCACATGGGCAAAACTCACCAGCTGTAGCTGCCAGTCAGAATGCTCAGTGCCAGGAGGGCAGCCAGGCAGGGTGGGAGGGGCAGGGCTGTTGTTATGGGCAAGTGGTCGAGTGTGGACACTGGCTGTGTTAATCTGGGGACTTTAGAGAAACTAATCCACAGCAACGCAGTTATAAGAGAGTTTTATATAAAGGTTAAGTGTGCATCAAGAAAACATCCCCACTCAGTGCTGCCCAAGCTCACAAGTCCAACAGTAACCCATATGTCCAATACCAGTCCACAAAGTCCTCCTCCATCTCACAAAACAGACGCAAGATGCCGACTGCAGGAGGAAAGCCAAGTCAGTGAATGTGTAAGCATCTCAGCGCTGGCAGGGGTCTCCACACGGCTGCTCCAGCACCCAGGGCTGCATCGGGGTAGGTCCATGTGGCTTCTCCTGGGGGATGTCTTGCAGGAAGTGAGCCTTGCCAGCTGAAGCAGGGAACTGGCTAAGGCAGCTGCACCCTGGTCCGACCATGACAAAGCAAGAGACCCGAGAACTAGAAAGGCGAGGCTCACCGAGCCATTTATCCCTCCGCCCTTCAATTAACCCCACATGTGTTTATTGGCCAGGTTGGCACAATAAACTACCTCACTGGCTCATTTGGGGGATCGCTGTGTCCATGGCCCAGCCGGAGGCCATGGTATGCCTGTGGAAGGGTCAGCTGTCTGTTGCTAACATTTCCTTCATTTCTACCGGTTAGGTTTTTCTGGATGGTTTAGCTCGGTTCTCGCTTCTCTGCGCTGAAAGAATTCCTACAGCGGAAGCACTTTTGTAAATCCAAGTAACTTTGAGGAGGGAAAAGGAAGTTTCGGTTAACACAGTCGTAGAGGGCACACCCTAGCTCTGGAAAGTGTGCCAGGCTGCATGGTGGGGGTCGTGGGAGTTCTTGACCGAAAACAGTCGCTTTGGAAAGACCACCTGGAAAATGGCCCCGACGCAGAGCCCACAGAGCCAAAGGAGTGCCCGGGTGGAAGGAAACAGCAAGAAGAGTGCAGACCCAAGGCGGCAGCTCCTGAGTAGGTGGGCGCGCACCCACAGGTTGACCTCCACCTGTACCTAGGTGACTTTAGCCTGCCCATGCCCAGCTGTGGATTGTCCCCATAGGCGTTGAATGTGTGCCTGATTCCTTTCAAATCCCTTTGCTGTAGCATGGCCAGCTAATTTTCATTCAGGATAGGCATTTGGTGGAGACAACCTCCTTCATCTCTAATCTTCCTGCCTATCACACCCAGGCCCCTGCTAACCCGTCTCCATGCCCCCATTCCATCTCACAGGAGTCCAGAGGTAGGTTCCTGATGGCACAACAGTTGGCGCTCAACTAACCCAAGGGTACTGGTTCAAATCCGCCAGTGGCACCAAGGAAGAAAAGCCTGGTCATCCGCACCCACCAAGATCACAGCCAAGAAATTCCCATGGCGCAGTTCTCTTGTGTAGCCCGGGGGCTCCTGGAGTTGGAATCAATGCAACACGGTGGGTTGGTTTTTTTCCCTGTTGGTTTAGCCTAGAGGTAGGAACCAATATTTCCTCAATTCTACAGACTTCAGGGAAGTTATTGGCTTTCCCAGAACACACAGCAAGACAAAGTGGAAGGCTGGGATGAGTCCCGATCGCGCTAACCCCAGGCT
Source organism: Echinops telfairi (assembly GCF_000313985.2). Taxonomy (NCBI): domain Eukaryota; kingdom Metazoa; phylum Chordata; class Mammalia; order Afrosoricida; family Tenrecidae; genus Echinops; species Echinops telfairi. The sequence continues at coordinate 1,072,550 of NW_022103912.1, forward strand.
CATAGGTACTAGGCCCCAGTGAACCTGCTGTATGCAGGAAGGGGCCTCTGGTTCTCAAGTACATCCCAGCACCCCAACCCCACAGGGCGCTATGTCAGCCTACTGGCTGAGCCCAGCCCAGCGCTCCAACTGTTTCGCTGAGCCAGGGCACAAACAAGTTTAGAAGCATCAACACAGCAACCCTAAACATCACTTAGCAAGAATTGCCCACGTAGTCACACCTGAGTGCAACCTGGGCCCAAGACACACCTGTGGCCGGTAGAGCAGTTCAGGTAAACCAGGGAGAAGGTCCTCCCTGTAAGTTCCCTCGGGACACAGGGGACAAGAGGCCCCAGGCAAAAAGCAGAGGACCTCAGTGTGGACAATGGTCTGATTTGTCAGCTCTGTCCTCATGAGCTGGCACAAAGGTGCCACACTCGGTGCCCATCTCCGAAATCACCCATGACATATTGGCTGGGCTGAGCAGTATGGTTCGGTGGGGACAAGTGGTGCCATGCCCACGCAAGCACCCTGTGTGAGAGTAAGAAGACACCTGTGGAATGAGGGCTCCCAGGTACAATAAAGGCAACGTGGATGTGGGGAGACATCTCTCTCTCTCTCTGAGCATCACTGTGAGAATGCTGTAAATATGCTGGAATTGCACCCTCAAAGGTGAGATGGGGTACAGAGAAGCATTAAAAGGACTAGCAGTAAGGGGCTGTCGGTGTGGCGCAGGCAGCACAAGGGACTTCCTGGAGATCAGGAGCCTGGAGGTGATAGTCATCGTGCAAACCCTGTTCGCCCTGCGTGGCCTCAGCCTTCCCCTCACCAGGCAGCAGCAACTGGTTAGCCCATCAACCCGAGCCTCTTTAGAAGGCCAGGGGATCCGTCTGTCCCAGACTAACTGCACCCAAAGACCTGGGAACATTTTTAAATGCAAGGTTCAGGCCCCACCCACAAAGATTCCATGGTAGCAGGCCCGGGGCAGTCTTCAGCCTTGTTCCCTGAGCTCCTGAGAGTTGGCCAGCTTGGGTAGCCTCTGTTCCGATCCAAACCACCAGTGTACCCAGAGGTCAGGCGGCATGCTCAGGTCACACATACAGGCCAGGGCTGCAGACGCCAAAATTCAGAGCTTCTCAGCAGCTGTCGAGCAAGTCAGGGAGAGCCTGGGACCCAGAAAAAAGAAACAAGAAGAGTACTTCTCATTCAACCAATGTCTTCCATTTCGTAGGTGAGGACTCTGGGTCCGGGTGGCAGGAACTTCAGTAAAGAGCTGGGCTGGAGTTTGGAAGAGGGACACCAGAGCTCGGTAGGAGACAAGCGCTATTCTGTGCGTGCACATGCACATAAGTGAGCTCATGCGGTGCGCGAGGTGCCTGGTATCTTACAGAGGAGAAAACAGGCCAGCCAAGTCAGGGGGCCACTAAGCAGTGCGCACTGCTGCTTTCTTCCTAGCCTGCACCCCTAACAGAGGGAGGGGAGAGCGACTACTGGTTGCGTACCCTGAGCTGGGCATGGACATGCACCCCACATGATGCTTCCTGTAATCTCCACACAGTAGCTCTATGAGACCAGTCTCCTGTGGTATGGAAACAATGACGCTCAGCAAAGACTGCTACAGGGCAGCCTGCCGGGCACTGTGGTCCTCAAACCTGCAGGGAGGGCCTGTTCAGCTCATCCCCTCCCTAAGGAGGTCGGGCTGGGGGTCCTGGGGGGCTGAGTACTTGCCCGTCCAATGTTGCCAGGTGATGCCGCTGCTGCTGGTACAGAGGAACCAGCCTGGGAGAAGCACTGGGCCGGCACAGAGCAGGTACTTCACAAGAGCCCTAAGCTCGGCTGGCTGGGTTCAGGGGTGAGGAGCCAGCCCCAGCTCTACGGCCCCAGCCTTCCAGGTCCTCCGAGCCCACATCTAGTTGGGGTAGTCCCCGGCGCTCAGCTGAGGCACCCAGAGGGGTTGAGAAATAGTTGCAGGGAAAAAATTCCCACCATAGAAGAGGAAAATATGCCAGCAGTTAGACAGTTTGGGTGTCAAGCATTGGAGAAACATCTGAATCAAATTGCCTTTAATATGATACCATCTTAAAGATGATAAAAGCTCCCTGGGCCAAGTGTGTTTTTAAAGATTTGTGGCCTCCCACGTCTCAGCACGACTGCTCAAGAGGAGGGAAAGGGCCCACCCACCACCCACCCACCCCAGTGTCACTGTCTGCTCTTGGGGGCTGCCTCACTGACCAGGCAGACGCATAGGGGAAGCCAAGCAAGCAAGGCAAGGCAAGCCAACTTGTCAGATCCTTGTCAGCCCAGCGAAGAGATGAGCAGAGTGGGCATGCAGGCTTTTCCCAGGCTGCTGGAGAGATTGGATACTTCCCACAGTCTTGGGGTTAGGCCCCAGAGTGTGAGGTTGGGCCTTTCACCCCAGATTGCCCTCCCAAAATTTATCAGAAATGTCCAAAGAGATTATCACCAGGGTAAGAATCAGGAGCTCCAAGCTCCAGCCCCAGCTCTCTACTGAAGTTCCTGTCACCCGGGCCCAGAGTCTCCTCGACAAAATATAAGGAATTGGTTGAATGAGAAGTCCTTCAACATGCCTGCCCTCCTGGCCTGCCCAGCCCCATGCCCATGAGCTCCTGCCAAGTTTCCCAAGCTTTGCTGCTGGATTCCTGCAGCCCTGGCACCTCAGCTCCGCCTTTGCATCCTCACTCTCCATCTCACCCTATCAGGCTGAGAACAACTAGCTGTCAATGAACCTGCAGCAGGCTTAAGATAGTATCAGGAGTATGCTGGTAAATATTTCACAGCAGGATCTGGGGGCAGAGAGCTGCCCTGGTTTGCAATGCTTGCCCATTTCTGTGGTGCAAATACGGGCACCAATGCCCATTTCAAAGCATGAAGTTAAAGGCACTGCGACAGAGCTGGAAGGAGATGCAAGTGCTTCTCAAGGTCAGTGACAGCAGGACCAGCGGCCCTGCCTCCTAACAGAAGGTTCTAGAAGGCAGGTCTTTCTGTGTGCACTGGCACATTTACAGGAGATCTGATACGACAGAGACAAAAGGTAAGTCACCCCAGGTCCCCACATTTGGACAACCTCTGCTCATAATATCTCCATGTATTATTACAGGGTTGTGACGGCATTGAAATAGCTTGTATCCTGCTTTTCCCACTCGGTAGTACAGTATAAATACCTCCCCCGAGGGATTACATAATCCGAGAAAAACAATGTAATGCTCCATTCAATAGCTTTTCTATAGTTTTAATGCATCCAGCCTCTATCATTTAATTACCACTACATTATTAGACCCTTTCATTTAAATTGTATATTGTGGGGAAACCTGGTAAAATTGAGTTAGGCTGTTGGTGATTTTTCAACCATTAATCATGCCAAAATGAAATAGTTCTGCCTAAAGATATGTTCACTCAATTGTAGTAGTGGAAGTTAGGGCCCTAAACCTGGTGGCAGGTAGGGTGGGGTTGAGAAGCTGGTCTACAACACAAGGCCCCCCGCCTCTGGACTCTTTACAGACGTGGCTAACCCCGCCCACCAGAGCACCCTTGCCATCCGCCAACAGGACGTGCCCACCCTTGGCAGGTGGAAAGGCTAAGCGGAGCAAACTAGCTGCTTCCAAGAGAGAGTTCCAGGCCAGGTTTCCATCGCAGCGACCTGTGGCAGAAGGAACCAGGCTGTAGAGGGCCCGGCTCAGTGGACCAAAGCAGCCTGGGGGATCCTGGTCAGTCACACGCTGCCACCCACCCACCCTGCAAACAGGCCACTAAAACAGGTATTCCGTTTTTAAGATAGTCTCAGGGAAAGGGGATCCCCAACAAGCTGCTCTCAGCTCCCTGTACCCTCACACCATCCCAGCGTGTGGGCACCCCCTTCCAGACCTTAGACACTCCTATGCCCCACCTCACCCACTGCCCATACCCAGCCCTGTGCCGCAGGGCCACCTCTATCAGCAAGCTCCTCTTGGGCCCAGCTCCTGGCTGATACCACTCAGTTCCCCTCGGATGCCCTTGGGTGCCATCTCATGCCAGCCCAGCACCAAACCCTGAGTCCCAGCATTTAGCCCAGAGGGCCTTCCCCTGGAGGGGGCTTCCTTCTCAAAGGTCGCCCAGCCAACTTCCCATCTGGCACCCCTTCCCCTTGGGGTGCCTCCTGAGCCCAGCAGTCTAATCGCTTTGTGGACGGGGAGGCCATACGAGAAACCTGTGGGACTGAGGTGTGCTGAGCGAATGAAGACTCTTGCTGGCAGCACTTCTGTTACCACCCAATGCAATTTAAGGAAGATAGAACATCTCAAGGTCACGGGTTTCGGATGACAGTTCTGACTCATGACCACCGCGTATGTCATGGTAGAATCGTGCACTGTCCAGTGGCTGGTGTTTCCGTGGATGGGCTTGAACCACCAACCTTTGGGTTAGAAGTCCCATAGATCCCCTCATGGCAAAGATCAGGAAAATGAGAACAAAAGATGGAAGCAGCTTGTCCAGTACAGGCACAGGGGAAATGTTGGCGCTAGGACTCCAGCCAGTGCCCTCTGGGCTGGCCCCTGGGTCCCCCTCATCCCAGAGCTAACAATTCTCCAACGGCTGCTCCCAGAGGGCCCTTCCCAGCAAGCAGCTCAGGGCACAGCTTCTGGTTGTTGAGGGAGCCCCTGGGCTCTGCAAGTCCAGCGTATGACTGTGTTCTGCTTCCTGGAAGCCGCCTGACCGCCGGCACCTGGACTGAGAGGGAGCTAAGCCACCTCTCCGCCAGGTTATGCTGGGGCCTACCAGCCAGGCTCACTTGAAGGCCCAAGGCGAGAGTCAGAAGAGGCATTTTGGGTGGAGGTGGGCAGTGGGCCGGAGCATGTGGGTGCCTCCTGTGAGCCTCTGTACCCTGTGCTCCAAGCTACAGGCCTGCTGCCACCCCCCACCCAAGAGAATTCCTTGCAAACAACTGCTGTTATTCCACCAAAGGGTGACAACCAGGCCTGCTGATAGAGGGGCTGTCCCTACGATTGCTCCCTAATTACTAATTACTGCCTAAATCCGTTTGCTGCTGCTGTCACACCTCTGCAAATCTTGTGAGGCAGTTCCATGGCCCGCTCGCTCGTGGCTCTGTGAGGCAGGTCCCCTCAGAACCTCGAGACTGATCCAAATCACACCGGAGCGCGTATGTCCCTGTCACAGGCAAGGGGACACTTTGGGACGCAAGGACAGGAAAGGGCAACCTGAAGCCCAGCCCAGCACTCAGCAGGTGGCCACTCCTCAGGCCCTGGAAGACCCAGACCGGGGCAGGAGGGGCGAGTTCTACAACTGCCCTCTGGAGCCTCCAACCCCTTCACCTTGACCCAGACCCCTGCCCCCCACGGAGAGAGAACCCAGGAGCCTTCTCCCACGGTCAGGGTCGCGGGTGCAGGGGTTCAGGGGAGGAAGCACTGCCTTGTCGCAGCCTGGCTAGTCCGGCTAAGCCCACTGCACGGAGCACTTGCCGGTGACGTCCCACGCCACGCCCCAGTCGCACCTGGGTTCACTTAAGAAGCTCAGTTGAGTCCGTCGCTCAGGATCCAGCGCTCAGGATCCAGCGCTCAGGATCCAGCGCCAGGCTCCCTGAAGAGATGCCCAAGGCACCGGGGTCCGGGCTTAGACATGCAGGCCCTGCTGCCTCCCCAGGACCTGCCTTTTAAGGAGACCCCGGGGGTCTGTGGGGAACCCCCAGCCTCTGCACCCCTCCAAGAAAAACCCAGCCTGGGCCTCCAGATGGTGGGCGCAGCCAGCGGGGAGGTCCTGCCTGCCGCCAAACCTTCCCCACGGGGTGCTGGCACGCCTGGTGGAAACCGCCATGGCTTCTCTCTGGGGCAGTAACTGGAGAGGCTGCGGCTGGTGCAGCCCTGTTGTAATTAAGTTGGCCAGGAATTCACCTACGGATACTAAATTGAATACCTGACCCTCTAATTACAGCCAGAAGGATCAGGAGACAATTACTTTCCAAAATAGGCCTTGGCAGCCACCGGCGAGAGGCGGCATCTCTGGGCACAGCTTGGGAGCACCGGCTGCCCTCGCCCAGGGCTGCCCTGTGGTGCCCACCTCCTTGCAGCCTGCCCCCGCCTCCCGGAGTCTGACCCAGCCCCCAGGGTCGGGGGTGGCCAGACCAGCAAGAGAACCTGTCAGGGGAGGGGTCAGCCAAGGTGCCTGGGTCTCTGCCCTCCATAAACTCAGCAGGCATGCATGACACAACACCACCACTCCAATTAAACCCTAACGGGCTCGTGAAAAAGCCCCTGCCGTCTGCAAAGTGTGCAAAACTGAAAGTACCTCCTTGGGCAGCTGCCGCGGCTACGAAAGACGCCTTCTTGGCCAGACCCGGGAAGCCGCTGCCCTCCAGGCCGCCGCTCTTGCCGTCTTTCCTCTCAGGGACCGAGGCGGCCGTCTCCATCTCCGATGCGCACAGCCCTGCGTGGCGGCCCTGGAGGAGAAGACAGATGCTCACCAACAGTGTCCCCAACCCAGACAGAAGAGGCCGACCCAGATTCCCAGCCGTCACAGTTCTCAAGCAGCCAACTTCATTCTCTCATAATTGGAAAGGAGCTTTTAATTAATTTTGAGTCTTATGAATCCTGAGCGTCACCGGGTTTTTTGGACAAGCTCTCAGACAACAGTCAAGAGTGTTCATGGCCATTTACCTGCATTTTTAAAAATCTAAGCAACACATTCATAATGACCCTGGAGGACTAGACCTGCCCCTGTGGGGTTCCCAGAGTAGACAGCCTCTTCTTTCTCCTGAGCAGCTGCTGGTGGTCTCAAACTGCCGACCTTGCATTTAGCAGCCCAACACATAACCCCTCCACCCCCAGGGCTATGAGTCGGATGGGACTCGATGGCAGTGAGGGATGGTTTTATGAGAAGCAACAAGTTCCTACTGATGTGAGTAGCAAGAAGCAGCAGGAACTCCTTTGAGAGATGCAGATGTAGGGACTCTAACTTAGGTCGCAGACAAAAGAAAGGGAAACAACATGAGCAATCGTGACCCGTCACCAGTTGCCCATGGGTCCGTTTCAACTCAATGGCAACCGGTATATTTTCAAAACGGAGTCTCACTGAAAACGCTGGAGACACGATGCTCGGGGCACACACAGTCGGCCGGCAGCCCACGCTGACACATGGTAACCGGCTTCCACCTCCAACACCATCGTGTCAGAGTAGAGCTGTGCTTCACAAGGCTTTCAATGTCCGCTCTTCTTGTTTAATAGATTGCCAGGCCTTTATTCCAAGGCACCCGAGTGGGCTCAAACTTTGAACATTTCGGTTCTCACCCAAGCACGTTAGCTGCTTGCAGACCCAGAAATCCCTCCAAGGAAAACCCTAGATTTCTTCAAAGAAAATCTAGTTTTCCTCTTCCTTCTCTGCTCACCAGAATTCAGCCAGCATTCATTCATGGGTGTGTTCATTCATTCAACACCTTCTATCAGCATTCCCTCACTTACTCAGTCACACTCACTCACTCTACCTGTTTTTTAGCACTTACAAGGAAGGACCCCAGGTGCTACGCAGGGTGTGTTCGACTGTGTAACCTAAAAGTCGGTGGCTGATACCCACTCCGTGGTGCTGCGGAAGAAAGGCCTGGTGGTTGGGCAGTTCTAGGCAGTAAAACGCAGGGTCAGCATCAGATCTACTGCAAGAGATTTGGTGTGGGTATTCTATTACGCACCAGGTCCCATATCCAATGCTAAGGATACAGTAAGCAGACAGCGCTGACATTCCACTGGGGAGAGGAATAATCAATAGGAGTGTGTGTGTGGGACATATGTTTGCATTCCCCTTTGTGAGCGGTGGCATAGGAACATAGAGCAGAGGAACAGGAGAGAGGAGGCTGGGAGGAAGGGAGGGCCTGCGTCCATGAGAGGCAGGGAGGGGCAGGTGCTCGAAGCAGGCAAAAGAAACTTTAAGGGCACGGGCTGGGGATGTCCGAAGGCAGCTGCATCCCCAAGAGCAAGGTGGGAAGGGCTTGCCTTGCTTGAGGGGTGGGAAGGGTTGGTTGGGGGGGCCTTGGAGGGCACTGACTGCTGTACAAAGACAGGCCGGCTGTGTGGGGCGCAAAGTCTGGAGGGTACAGCAGTGACCCTGGCGACAGGGTGGCAGTTGAGGCTTAGGTTACAGACGGAGTGGCGGTGGTGCAGCTGGGGAAACCCGGGTACATTGTGAAGACCTGGCTCTGATGGGTTTGATGAAGGTGTGATGGAGGGAGCCATGCAGTAGCAGGAGTCCCAGGTGGGTTCAGGGTCCAAGTATTGTCCCCTTCTCCAGCAGGCTCACAACCATGCGTTTTATGAATACATCCAATCACTTGCTAGTGATACTGCTAAATGGGCTGGTTTTAAAAAGTAAGCACGAAACTCAGTGCAGTTGGATCGATTCCACTTCACAAGTCGAGGACTGTCCGATGGGGCTCCCATGGCTGTTATCACAGAAGGAGTCCTGGCAGCTGGGAGGTTAGAACTAAAAACCTTTCCGTTAGCAGGCAGGCGTTTTACCACCATCCCATCCGAGCGCCTATGAAATATCACAGGAGAGAAAATATAAAACCCTTTGACAAAGGGGCCAATGTCAAAGACAACCCCTATTTGCTAAACATGTGGGCATTCGAATGAGTGACATGGCCACTGTCTGCAAAGGACATGAGATGGTGAGAAGTTCAGGGGTAGACACCAAGAGTTCAGTCTGAGAGCCTCGTTCAGAGAAGATGCCCCTGAGACATTCCGGAGGACCAGAGTCCCAGGGACTAGGTAGATTAGCATAACACAGTTCACAAGAAATCATGATCTACCTCCTGGTGGAGTGAACCATGTCGGAGCCATCTAAGACACGACAGCCGTGTCTCCTCACCACGAGCAAAGCAGGAGGAAGGTAGCCAAGAGTTCAGAGAAGCAAGGCCTCACAAGCCACAGCCCAAGGCACCCTGAGACCGGGAGAACTAGATGGTGCCCAGCAAGCACCATAAACACTTCTGGCAAGGGTCACAATAGTAGGTCTCTGACAGACACACAAAGAAAATGAAGAACTAAAATTCTTTTTGAAATAAGGCAAAAGCCAAGGTAGAACAATCAGCAATAAAGAGGACTCCCCAAGTCTATCATGCAGAGCCACTCTTTAGATCTAGAACTGAGTCTATCCTGAGAGTCCCTTTGAATGAAGCAGAATGACACACAGGCTATGACTGGTAAGAAAGGCGCCATCAGTCTGAGACCAAAAGGTGAGCAGTTGCTCAGGAGTAAAGATGAGAAGCTAAGGGGGCAGAGAAACTAGAGTACCGTAAAGGGAACAAACTGAGCAAAATGAAAGAATGTTGCTGTGCTACATTGTGGTCAGTGTAACTCACATCAGGGAGCAGTCTGTGTTGAAATGATCAAATGAGAACCTAACTTTCACCCAAAATGCAACATAACATGATTTAAGACCCAAAACCCATACCCAGGAGGAGATGGAACACAGGCCATTGGACTGGCTGAGTCTGGTGCTCAGAAAAGGCAGAGGCAGGAGAAGGGACTATGACAGAGAAGCCAGCCAAGAAGGGTGAGCAGGGATGGCCATGGTGGTGCAGCGTGGCTACAGAGCAGGTAGGGTCCTGGGAGCCAACAAGAAAGGCAGCGAGTAGGCTGCTGGCCACTGGCCACGCTGTCACAGGTGGTTGAGAAACGGCAGGGATGGCAAGACCAGAGGCTGAGCACTGGGCTTGGCAGCATGTCACTTGACAAGAACAGGTCACCTTGACATGACCTGTCCCGGTCAAGTGGCAGTAAGGCCTGGGAGGAGGAGAGGATGGAAGAGAACCGAAACAGCGGCACCAACAATGCTGCTCAAGAAGTTTTGGGTTCAAAGCCGCAGCGGGATGAGTGGCCGCTGGAGAGGAGTGTGGAATCCAGGGGCGTTTACTGCTGTTTAGCCAGGCC
>NW_022103912.1:1082554-1095539 GCF_000313985.2 Echinops telfairi
GGGGGGCGGGCTTAGGTGTGCCTGCCCATAAGAAAGGTCCAGAAGCAAGGTTAGGGGTCCCAGTCTGGTAAGCACCAAGGGCAGCCATCCGCTCCTCTCCGAGCATCCACGTGAAACTTCTATCAGTTGGCCCAGAATGCTCTGTTCTTAAATGTTTACCTTATACCCAAGTCGCAAGCTAAGAGTGATCAAGAATAAAGAGAAGGTGGGGGGAGAAAGTGGCCAACCATCCCTGTGGCCTCCCCATCGGGTAACCAGTCCAAGTGTCATTGGCACACACCTGCCTGGTTTCCACAATCCTTTCAGTCTAAGAAAGTCAGGTCGGCGATGACAGAGAAGTCTCGATGGTGAATGATGGGTTTGCTAATGGGTCCAGAGCATGCTCTGATGGTGTTACGGCCCATTTTAAAATTCAAACTCATGGAAAGAAATCAGGCTACCCAGTTGAAGAAAGACAGGTGCCCTCCATCACCGTTCAGGTCCTGAACTGAGCCCATCCCTGCAGAATAATCAACTATTTGCGTTCACAAGGGCGCCATTTACACACACAGTCCAGGGGGTTAGGAAGGAAGGAGGCACAGAAGTGGCAGCCCATGGAATGGCAACGGGTGAGCGGAGCCAAAGTGTGTAAGAATCGTTGGATGTAAACCTCATGATCAGCGCTGTAAACGCTCACCTAATTCGCACTGTAAATGGTTTTTTGTACAGGCCCTTCTGACCAGCAACCTCAAGCGTGTATCTCCTTTTCTGCCCGTTATCCATGCATCATTCATCAGCAACTGAGCTGGTCCTTGGGGTGCCTGGCTTCCCCCACATCCAATTCATTAGGTGTGATTACTTCCCTTCCAAAGCATCTCACCTGCAGGGTGGTCAGCAGAGCTGGACACCTTCTATATCTGTTTCCCCCACAGCACCTGATCTCATCCACCACTCCTAGACCAAAGCTTCACTTAAGTAGCCCTTGGCTCACAACCCTAGCTTCATTCCACAGCTGTTGTCTCGCCGCTACTCCAACTGTGCCCCCAGCAGAAAGCCTGTGCCAGAGAAGCCCCTGCTGGTCCTTTAAGACGTCACCTCCTGGGGGAAGACCCCTCCCCAGTTGTGGTCACTCCCTCTTAGGGACTCCAGCAACTGACCACCCTACAGCCCAAATGCTGGTAGCCTCCCCCTCAGGAAGCCAGCCAGAGGCAGCTGGCAGTGGATCTCTGGGGCAGAAAGTCTTTTAAATGCAATCACTGTGTGGACAGCCTGGGTTGTCCTTCTAACAAGCTAAGGGAAGGGAACTTCAGCCCGACCTTGGAACACATCTTGAATTTGAAAACAAAGAGCGAAATCACAACAGCACTGCACTTGTTAGAGCTTTTCCCAGGTACCAAGCACGCTGCCTGGAGGATCTCATTCAGTCCTCACGTTTGACAGAGGAGGAAACTGCAGCGCAGGGAGCCTGGGGCCCACTTAGAAGTGGCCTCGGCTGTCTGGTACACCGGGGTGCTGCCCATTCAGGGGGGACCCTCAAGGAAAGGCATGGCCATGAAGATCACCAACTAGTGCACCCTTCGGGAGTGGAGTGCACTATGCTCAGAAGGAGGATTAGTGTTGTGACCCCCCTAATGCCAGATCTTAGGGGGCCACACTGGTGAAGAGTGGGTAGGGCAGTGGATGGGACAGAGCAAAGGCTGTCTGTGGCTGCCCCTCAAAACCCCCTAAAATCACATAGGAGGTGCCCACCTGCCCAGGCAGAACTGGGTGGGCGTCTCAGGCACCTGCAGCTATGCCCTACCTTCTGTATCATTTATTCTGCAAGCCTTTACTGACAGCAGCTTTTTGCTGTCCCTGAATGGGGGTTGGGGTTCAGCTAGGCTAGTAGGGGTTCCTCCTGCCCATCCCTCAGGTGGATGTGAACCCACCCCCCATCCAACCTGCTCACACCCTACTGTCCACCTGCCTGGCTCCCTGCCTGCCAGTGACAACCTCCAGAGTGAGGTGGTCCTTGTCCCAAAGGGCCCCTGGGCAGCTGAGTAGGTGCTCAGATGCCCTGCCCGGTGATGGTGTGGGCACAGGGACTGTGCAGGATGGGGGGCTTAGAACTCCATGGTAGCAAAGAGGCTACGATGCCTTCTGCATAGGGGCAGGGGATGTGACCAGACTTGCACCAGGGCATCAGAGGGGCAGCCTTCCGGGTGGCATGGACCCCATTCACACCAAACCCACTGCCATCGAGTTGCTCCCACTCAGAGGGACCCTGCAGAGTGGGGGAGGCTATGAGTCTTTATGTAAGCAGGTGGTCTCGTTTTTCTCCAACTTAGCGGCTGGTGAGTTCAAACCACTGGTTACCAGCCCAACACGTAACCAGGGCCCTTTGGCATAGATCAAGCCTCCTCAAACCGCAGATGGAGACACGGGGGTCCTTTCAGGTAAAGCCCTTGGACTGCAATATCAAGATGGCAAGGAGCATGACTCCCTCTGTTCTGGGCCCCAGGCCAACACCGCACCCTGTAACACTGGGCAAGTAGATGGCACCACCCAGTTCTTGGGCTGGAAGAGGCCAGGGCCTCCCGCAGAAGCGTGTGCTGCCCAAGGCCATTGCTGCTGGAGGGCTGAGAGCCAGGTCTGGAGCGCAGGCCTCTAGCTCAAAGCTGGGGCTTGGCTGGCTGCCGCAGGTGCTGCTGGGAGGAGCGGCTGAGGAAAGGTAACCCCACAGACCCCCATTCTCCAGACGAGCAGGTGGCTCAGGGTGGATCCCAGGGGTGCCATCCTGTCCCAGGTCTTGCCTCCCAAAGATCAGTGGCTGCCTCCCCTTCCAGAATTGGGGAGTAGACAGAGCAGAGAGATGGGGTAAATCTCTGGAATTAATGAGATTAACACAATTTCTGGGCAAACAACGGGGGCCCAACAGCCACTTTCGCTTCCTGCAGCTCTTAGGAAGACTCCGCAGCCCCTCATTTACCCTGGCAGCTCCCTGGAGCTCTCACAGGCCATCTGGGGAGGGGAGGAAGCGGTGGGCCCTGTGTTCCCAGGCCTCAGAGCCCCGGGACTTCGCCTTGAAGGGCCCAATGGCCTGCCTGGGGATATCCCCCCCCCCCTGCAGTTTCCACAGAAAGCTCCACCCCAGAACACCGGGGGGTCACAGCAGTCACAAGGGGAGGAAAGAGCCAAGGGGCTCTCAGTTTGCCTCTACATCTCACCCTCACTGTCCAAACAGCCCACAAAAGCCAGATTCCCAGGGGCTCCTTGGGGGGAACCAGGAAGGGCCGCTTGCTCGGAACCACAGGAAGGTTGCTGGACAGGCTGCCGGCCCTCCCAGGAGCCTTGAGGGCACCAAGGGCCCTGGGTGTATCTGAAACCAACTGGTCCCTGGGCCTACCCCCTGGAGACTCCGATACAGTCGTCTGGACTTGAGGAAATCAAAGTACCTGCACATTGTTTAAAATGCTACAGATGGTTCCGATGTACTGGCAGGTTTGAGTTTCACTAACTTCTAACTGGAATGAGGGTGATCCCCAGCCCCACATGACTGTGGACAACCAGCTACCACTGCCCCGGGAGGGTCTGCCAGTCTGTCCCAAACAGAGGTGCCTGAGCCCAATCCCCGGCGCATGGCGATGGGCGAGGATAGAGACCCTTGCCGGTTGTTACAGGCCACCATTAGGTCAGGTGATCTGATGGGTGGCAGAATTGTGCCGCTCACATGAAGGTCGCTGCATTGGATAGAAGGTGTTTCTCTTGTATCCCACGTATTTTATTCTACATATGGATGACATCACTCTGAGCTGGGGTCCGCGGCACAGAAAAAGGTAAGAGCCCTGAGATAAACAGACGGCTGGAACAGCGAATGGCCAATCGGAGCAGGAGGAGCAAATCACCCTGAAACTGAAATCCCAGGTCCCCTCCTGCCACCTGGTGCTTTGAAGTCACCTAAGGGTGACTCACAGGAATTAGAGCTTTCTTCCCCAGGCGAACTCAATCTCCAGCAGAAAAATGACGCCTCCCCTCTGAGCGAATTCTGCCAGCCTGGGCCTCATGGGTCTTGCCGCCTCTGTGATCTCAGCCATGTGGCAGGTGTGCCCAGAGCCCACATGCATGGGCATGTATGGACACGGACACACACACACACAACCCATGCACAGCACACACATATGCATAGACAAACATGTACACATCCCACAAACACACCACATACACAGGCTCACAGCCCACATACAAACATACATAACACATACGCACACCACATGCACAGCCACACGTGTGCAGGTGCACAGGGGGATACACATACACGGGAACCAACATACACACACCAAACACCCAGACGTTAGAGCTAATAGACGCCCACTCTGCCTTAATCACAGACCTATTTTAAGATAAAATATATGAAAAATTCCTGGAGTGAAAAACACTTTGCCAACACAACACAAATTAAGAGTTATAATGATTATAACCTCATTATAATGAACGAGAGCGAGCTCATGGCCACAATACCCAACGGATTAATCCTAAATCTACCCACTGTATCAGATGCATTGTCTCCCATGGCCTCCGTCTCTCCCTTTCTGGAGTGCACTTCTGAGCTGAGGGCACAATCCCACCGCCACATGCCAATGGGACCATGCAGGCAACAGGGCTTCATTCTGCCCGGGGCTGAGGCTCCTCAGCGGCCAAGCATGTGCTTCCAGTCAGTTCCCAGGAGCCAGCCCAACCACCTGCAGAAAGGGGTACGCGTTTCACCGATGTCACCAAACTGGGGGGCCTTTTGCTCCCCATTCCTATCTGGAGAAAAATTCGCCCCATTTTCAAATATCCGTGGGTTTTATCTTCTAGAGTGGGAGGAAGCCCTGTGCTGGGACCACACTGTCCCCCCTCAGCAGTGTCTCTGGCTGCATCAGGTCCTCCTTGGTTTCCCCCTGGGTCCTGGGGTTGTCGTGAGGACACCTGAGAACACGCGGCGATTAACACAGATTACAGCACGTCCCCCACTGATGACAGTTCGGCTAAAAGGACTCTTCCCACGTGCAGCTCAGCCAGGCCAACCGATGCAGTCCTGTTCTCGTCTCCGATGAAAGGCCACCCACTTTGGAGTGCCCAGTAGGCGCCCCCCCCCCTCTTCTGCTGGCTACGCAAGCAGACCTACGGGGCCTGAGTCTAGGCTGGCATCTGCTTTGTAACTGCTCTGTCCACCTGGCTTTTCGTTGTGTGACCACAGCTGTCCCTACTGCCCATCAGGATGAGCAGGCAGGGGAGGAAAGGATGCCCGGCCTCCCATCGCGGCCTTCATACTTCTTGTCCCCTTCTTGCCCCACCTCAGCTTCTACCCCCAGAGAAGGGGAAAACAGGATGGGGACTCTGCACCTGCATAGCGGTGCCTCCTGCCTCACAAGCACAGCGTATAGACAAGGTTGTGTCTGTGAGGTGCCTATTCAGAGTAGCTGCTCCCCACCCAACATAGAGCCCTCTCTGCCTCTGTGCACCCACAGCAGCCCCCAGCCTGCTCCCCGCCGGTGCCTGTGGGCTGCTCAGTCGTCTCCTCACCTCCGGGCTCTCCGGGCGTGCTTCTGTAGCACGGCCCCGGCACCCAGACCCTGGTGGAGCCTACGGCTTCCTGGGGTGGGTGCCAAGCGAAAAGAAACAAACAAATCCTCCTCCTGCAGGGCACCCGCATCTCTGTTGCTTCTTCCGTTTACTTGTCCAAATCTGAGAGTGCCCTCATTTGCCCAGCCTACCCTAGGGTAAAACCCACACTTCTCTAAGTCCCTTCCGTCTTCTCCGCCCTCACCCCATCCCAGAGTCTAACACTGAGAAAGGGCTCTGGAGTTCAACTAGTCTAACCCCTGCCTCCAGGCAGCTCAGCTACTGAGCAGCCCCTGATGCCAAAGGGCTTTTCTCAGTCTAAGCTGAAGCCAGCTGGTCATCATTAAACGCATGACTTCTCCCACCCAGGAGGGACCCTCTCCATCCATCTCTGAGCCTGTGCCCACCCATGGGACAGGCTGGTCTGACCCTACGGAGAGTTGTATCATGCCATGACTGAAGGAAACAGAATGTGGGCATGTGAGGGGAGGATCCAAACAGAATGAGCTCATGAGCTACCTGCACCCAGAGACCAGCAACTGTCCCGCAATCCACAGTCTCTAAGGTCTGAAGGCACCCTTGCCAAGGGGGTGCTGGGCTTGGGGTAGGGAGCAAGGTTAGGGGACACCCTGACAGCGGAGACTCAGGCCCTCCAGGCTCCCAGGGAGCAGCGCCAGTGTGTGGCCCAGGAAGCGTCTGGTTCCATCTGGGCAGTGCCCTGCTGACTTGCCCCACTATGGCCCTCCCTGCACCTGCCAGGCAGTGCCTCTGTGGTGGTGCTGCCTTCTGCCAGACTCACTAGCATCAGCCCCACCTGCCAGCAGCTAGGAGCCAACACCACGCTGCCAAGTGGAAAGCCACCTTTTGCTGGCAGTGAAGCTGCCAGGATGCCCTCCCTGCCCTTGGCTCCCACCTGCTGAGCTGTCCCTGAGTGTCGCAGGCTCAGTCCCAGCCCCAGACGCTGCTCTTTCTCCAGCATGCCAAGGAGCCTGCAGGTCCCTGTGACAGTGAGCAGCAGCCCAAAACGAGGGGTCTGGGCCAGTCAGTCTGTGACCTGACACCCGCTCCAGCCTGTTGTGGGCCAGTGGCAGCTGTTCAAGGGAGGCCACGAAGGGTGGAAGGGCTCCCGTAATGGGGGGGGAAAGGCAAGGTTCTTCTTTCAGGAGCACCCATTTCCTGAGGGCCTACTGTGTGCCCTCAGGACAGTAGTCTATTAAGCACAAGATAACCTTCCCAGTTCCCAGTCCAAACAGGGAGCCAGTTGGGGAGTAAAACAGTGGGTCTAGACCCATCTGCTAACAGAGATGAGGTTAGGGAGCTGCGAGGGCTTCAGCCAGCCGAAGGCAAGTGAGGGGAGATCCTCGGTCTCCTGAAGCAGAGGGGATCCAGGGACCAGTGCTGATAGTTAGCATCTGGGCAGCAAATGGCTAGCAGGAGACCAGGGATCATGAGGTTCTCTGACCTAGGAACCAGTGCCCAGGAGATGAAGGAGCACTCCCAACTTCCTGCCGATACCAGCCCACCTCCAACTCTAGGCCACTGACCTGCAGTGTAGTCGCTACACTGAACCCCAGGGCACCCTCCCTGCCTCCTCGGCCTCCTCTCCCATGAGCTCAGAGCTCTCTCTGTGGGATGGTGCTCCGATGACCTGCAGATCCCAGACACTGTGTTGGGAGGACGTTCACTCCTCCCTCCCCCATGGACACCGCTGTCCCTACCAGCTTTGTCCACTTCATCTATTGATGCCTTTATGACGGAGGCTGGCACAGAGCTCTTGGGTAGTGCCAGGTGGCCATGCCACCCACACAGCACTCAACACCCGGTCCCAACTCTGTCTGCTGTCTGCACTCCTGTGCGGTGAGACGCTGTGACTTCCATTGCCAGCCACAAACACACTCCCTGGCACACAGTCGGCATCCAACACCTGTATAATCAGTAGGACCATTGCAGTGAACCACAGAGCACCAAAATCATCGGTCTCTTTGATCACCCCCCCACCGGCATGTCCATTAAAGGACACCTCGTAACGGTCATTAGCTGACCGTCACAGAGCCCAACAGAACCTGTGGACCATCTAGGCGTCAACAGAACTCACTAACTACAAACACACACACACACACACACACACACACACATCATCCAACTCACTACCATCCTACCATGAGAGTCACTGCTTTGAACCTGCCAGCTTTTCGTTTTCAAAGACAGTCTATTGAAATGCTAACCTACATGGGAATAGCGTCAGACCTCATGTGGCTTTCCTATAAACAATCGCTTTCTCTAACCTCAGGGAGAAGAGTATGGAGAAGGGGAGAAGTGTGGGGAGCAAGGGGCCCTAAATGCCCGACCCCGTCTTGCTGATAGTGTCTTTGCATGACAGCACCTGCAAATGGTGCTGTTGATCCTTCCCCACCCCATGAATGAGGCTCCCCAAAGCACACTCAAACAAGGTCCTTTCGGACTGTAGAAACCAGCATGTCTGGGCCCCTCATCGGGAGTCCTCAGGAAGCTGCTAAGAGGTGTCCTAGCCCAGGCGAGAGTCCAGAGTGACGGCATGTGATTTGTTTCTAGCTAGTGGGAGAGGGTTTCCAGGAGGTGTCAATGGCCAAGAATTCATCTGGTAACTGAAAGGTTAGTGGTTCTAGTCCCCCCAGACACCTCAGAAAAAAAGACCCAGTGATCTGATTCCAAAAACTCAGCCATTTGAACTCTATCAAGTGCTGTTCTACTCTGACACGCAAGAGTTTGTCATCCAGAAGCAACAAAGCCCACATGGAAGAAGCACACCAGCCTATGCAACCACAAGGTGTCGAAGGGATCAGGTGTAAGGCATCATCAGAACAAAAAATCTTACCATGGTGAATGAGGTGGGGAGTACGGAGTTGAGACCCAAAGCCCATGAGTAGGCCACTGGAGATCCCCTTGCAGAGGGGTCTCGGGGAGGAGACGAGCCAGTCAGGGGGCGATGTAACAATGATGAGAAATACAACTTTCCTCTAGTTCCTAAAGGTTTCCTCCCCGCTCCCACTACCATGACTCGAATTCTATCTTGCAAGTCTGGCTAGACCAGAGGATGTACACTGGTACAGATAGGAACTGGAAATACAGGGAATCCAGGGCGGATGAGCCCTACAGGACCAGTGGTGTGAGTGGCGATACTGGGAGGGTAGAGGGAGAGTGGGTTGGAAAGAGGGAGCCTATTATAAGGAACTATATGTGACCCCCTCCCTGGGGGATGGACAACAGAAAAGTGGGTGAAGGGAGATGTTGGACAGGGAAAGATATGACAAAATAATAATTTATAAATTATCAAGGGTTCATGAGGGAGGCGGGAGCGGGGAGGGAGGGGGAAATGAGAACCTAATGCCGGGGGGCTTAAGTGGAGAGGAAATGTTTTGAGAATGATAAAGGCAATGAATGTACAACTGTGCTTGACACAATTGATGTATGTATGGATTGTGATAAGAGTTGTATGAGCCCCTAATAAAATGATTTAAAAAAAAAAGAGGTTGCTATCAGTCAGGATTGACTCAATAGAATGTAGCTTGTTTGTTTGTTGTTGTTGTTGTTTTTGAATCATTTTATTGGGGGCTCGTACAATTCTTATCACAATCCATACGCACATCCATTGTGTCAAGCACATTTGCACATTTGTTGCCATCATCATTCTCAAAACATTTGCCTTCTACTTGAGCCCTTAATATCGGCTGCTCATTTTCCCCTTCCCTGCCCCCTTCCCCCTCCCTCATGAGCCTTCATAATCCATAAATTATTATTATTTTGTCCTATCTTACACCGTCCGATGTCTCCCTCGCCCATTTCTCTGCTTTCCATCCCCCAGAGAGGAGGTTATATGTAGATTCTAGTAATCGGTTCCCCCTTTCCACCCAACATTCCCTCCACCCTCCAGGCATCACCACTCTCACCACTGTTCCTGAAGGGGTCATCTGTCCTGGATTCATAGTTTTATTTAAGGGAGAAGAGAGTTCACTGCCCCAGGGGTGGCCCATAGACATAGGGTCCTCCGATTGCCCAGAGGATTGCCCCACAGTTGGTACAAGAGCCTCCCAGGGTTCATCAGATGACTTTGCACCCCTCCTTTGGGTCTACACATGGAAATGGGAGCACTTCTTCCAGGACTGCCCCTGAGCCAGATCGTATACAACAGCATTCCTACCGGTCCCTCCTGCCAACCATCTAAAGATATGAGTCGCTTGGCCAACGGAACCCGCCGGGCATGGTGGCACACAGACCTCAGAGACAGGAAGAGGCTCAAGAGCTCAGCACACACAGACCCGACAACCTTCTACAGCAGTGGGCCTCAGCCAGAGATGAACGTGGTTCTGAACGAGGGGCATTTGTCAATGTCTGAAGCCATATCACAAATTGTCTTACTAGCATCACTGGGGTAAAAGCCAAACATTCTGATAAATAACTCATAATATCCAGGACAGCACCCCACTCACCCGAATGCATTGTTTAAGGTAAGAAACTCTGATCTAAAGTACCCTAGACAGTTTGCCATCTACCGTGGCTTGAATACCACCCCCACCCCCATCATGGGGATTCGCATTACTTTATGCAATGAAGTCTTGGATCAGATGCTGTGTCAGCATCTTGCTGGCAGCTGTGTGACCTTGGGAAAGTGATTCCATTTCTCCTTCCTTATTATCTTTACATGGAAAGCAGAGCAAATAATTTGATGTTCCTGGCTTGTTATGAGTTTGTGATATAAAACATCTAGCACAGCACCCCCATACACAGTATATACTGGCCCAGTAGTTTCTGGTTTCAGAATGCATGGTGAGCAGAATCCTAATTATCCAAACCTCTGCTGAGAGTCAACAGCTGCCATAAACCATCTATTAATTCTTGGCTTGCTTCACTGAGAGAGAAGGAGGAATATACAAGAGAGTTACTACAGTGTGAACTATGCCCACCGAATCCTGAAACAGTCTGCGTGTTCAACAGGAGGACAGTAGTTTGTGCTACATTGACACGACAGCATGGCCACACTGGTGGTCAATGGTGGCACTCTCATCTTCTCTGCAGGTGAGGGAATCAGTCAGATCCCTGGCCAGTGCACCCCATGCACAAGCACCCATCTGTCAGCGCATTGTGCATGTTACTGTGATGATAAACAGGCTTCAGCAGCGTTTCCAGACCACGAGGGACCAGGAAGAAAGACTTGGTGACCTACTTCCAAGACTCAGCCAGTGAAAACCCTACGGCCCACAACAGAGATAACAGGACGAGGCAGCATCTCATACCACTGAAGAGGCCTGGTGGCACAATCTGGTAAGCGCTGGACTGTTAACCACAAGGTCAGTGGTTCACACCTGTCAGCCACGTTGTGAGAGGGAAGATGAAGCTGTCTGCTTCCATAGAGCGTTATAGCCTCGGAAATCCTAGCTAGGGCCACTACAAGTTGGACTTGACTCAAAGGCAGTGAGTGAGTGTAAGGTTCTTTTATGTGTGTGTGGGTAGGGTAACTCTGACTGGGGCCAACTTGATGGCAGCCAATGGTAGCATAGGAGCCCACTGGAACAACACTGCCCTTTTAGATCATTGCTAACAAAGCTTTATGAAAGAAGTGCTTAAGACCATACTGCTAAATGAAAGTGAAACAAAATCGGATGCACCCTATTTGCAAATAGGGGAATGAGAAAGAAACAACATATAGAAGTAAATCTTGGTTAGGAGGATGAGATTTGGGGTAATGCTATTTTTACTGGTAATGTTCTTTAAGGTAAAGGCTATATTATATGTTTCGTTAATATTAGTGAAAAGAATAAAGCACTGATATTTGACAAGGGATCAAAATCCATTAATGGAGAAGATACAGTCTCTTTAATAAGTAGTGCTGGCAAAATTGGACTATCTACTTGCAAAAAAATGAAACAGGACCTCTAACCTTATACCATGCCCCCAAATTAACTCAAACTGTATCAAATACCTAAATGCTAAACTATATCGTTCTTGGAAGAAAGCATAAAGACAAAACTATGTGACCCTCTGTGGTAGTTACATAATCTGCTGTCAATTTGAGAGGATTACGAGTGAAGGGGTGGAGTCTCGCCTGTCAATCAGGCCATAGTCAATGAGGCCTTTGTGTGGACATGGCCTCTCCTGTAGTAACTCCAATATTCCTCCTTGGAGGCAGGAGACACTCTCTCTCTCTGCTGACTCCCTGGGAGACATTGCAGCTGACAAGAGACATGGAACTACTCTAGTGCCCTGAGCTGGAGGAGCCACATGGAGACCCCTGCCAGTGCTGAGATGCTTACCACACCACAGATCCACAAGACTTCCCACCCACTGGCCTGTGATCTTCCTGCATTCGACGTCATTGCATGTGTTGCGTGAGTCTGAAGAAGACTTTATAGATACATGGGCTAATATCAGACTTATGGATTTGATCTGGGCTGGGATGTTTTCTCAATATTCAATTGCTCTTGTCTATAAGCTCTTGTGTCTCAAGTCTACCCAGACGAACACAACCTCCGTTTTAAATAATCAAACTATCAAACACAACTACAAATGCACGAACCACAACTTAGATTAAGTAAGAGCTAAGAAAAATTAAATACTTAGGCTCATCAAACAAACAAAAATCCTCACACCTAGAGCAATCAGCGGTATCAGGATTGTTATTGTTAGGTGCTCATAGCGACCTTATGTACTAGAGAAGAGAACACTGCCTGGCCAGCCGCTATTCTCACAGCGATTCTTGGGGCTGAGCCCATTGTTGCAGCCACTGTGTCACTGCGTCTGTCGAAGTACGGAGCACACTGTCCTTTTCCCGAGACGGGTCTCTCCTGTTAACATGACTGAAGCATGCCATGACACGAAGTTTCACCATCTTTGCCTCTAAAGAGCATTCTGCCTGCACTTCTTTCCAGAGAGGCTTGCTTGTTCTTTGGCTAGTCCATGGTACTTTCAACATCATGATTAACTTAAACGTGACGGGGGGCATAATGGTGGGGCAGGGGGGAATAAAGCTAGGAAAGGTTAAAAAACTACAGTCAGAATCCTCCTTCAGAGCGAGGATTGTACCGTGTTTCCCCGAAAGTAAGACATCCCCCGAAAATAAGACCTACTTACAGTTTTGCCTCTTGCTAAAATATAAGGCATCCCCCCAAAACAGGACCTTCCCTAAAGAAGGCCTCCCCGACAATAAGGCCCCCGAAGCTACTGTAACTCTGGACTCTGGACCACTGGACCGTAGCAGCGGGTGCCGCCGCACAGCTCACTGTTGGCCGCAGCGCAGCCGGAGCAGACAGGAAGTGCGAGTAAATGTACCACAGATTATGAGTAAATGTGCCACAGATTATGAGTAAATGTGCCACAGATTATGAGTAATGTACCATAGATTATGAGTAAATGTACCATAGATTATGAGTAAATGTACCATAGATTATGA
>NW_022103912.1:1096203-1125654 GCF_000313985.2 Echinops telfairi
TGTACCACAGATTATGAGTAAATGCACCACAGATTATGAGTAAATGTACCATAGATTATGAGTAAATGTACCATAGATTATGAGTAAATGTACCATAGACTATGAGTAAATGTACCATCGATTGTTGTACATGGAAATAATGGTAGTAACAAGAAATTCTTGATACTGTAGGATTCACAGTTTGTCTGGTTATGCTGGTTTGTGATGACAACTACTACCGTACCGTATACAGGTAATACATTTCCTTTTTTGGGTTCAACAATAAATGTGTACCATATTCTTCTTCATGGAAAAATAAGATATGCCCTGAAAATAAGACCTAGTGCATCTTTGGGAGCAAAAATTAATATAAGGCATGGTCTTATTTTCGGGCAAACAGTGTAAGGTTTCATTTCACGGACTTTGGACATGTTATCCAGAGAGGTCCCTGGAAAAGGACAGCAGGCTTGGAAAAGCAGGGCGTCAGAATCCATCAAGAAGCAAGTAAATAAGACCTTCAATGAGGCAGACTGCACCACGGGTTCATGTCGAGCAAAACAGGAACATGGGCCTGAGCCATGTTTCCTTCCGTTGTGTAGAGGCACCAGGAGCTAGGACAGACTCGACGGCCCTTAGCAACCACAACGCTCGCCGAGACTTTACCCGTCTCATAGACAGACAACCTACAGAATGGGAAAGAACTCTTCGAGAATGATAGAGGCGATAGGGGGCTGATCACTAAATTATACAGAGGAGAGCAACAACTGAGCACAGAAGAGACAAGCCAATTTTTAGAGAGCTACAAACGGCGCTTCCTTACACAGGCTCTTCGAGCAGAGGACAACCACAGGCAGAGAGGCCTGCGATCAGTAGCCGTTAGAGGTGCCGATCAAAACTGCAGTGAGCGGTGGAACAGCGGAAAGCGGGAAGAGTGGCGCTGGCCCCCCAAGCCAGCGAGGGCTGGGCTGGGCAAGCCTTCCTTCCAGTGTTGGAGGAGCTGGCCCATGCCTCAGAATCGGGGGGCCTGCTGCTCCCAGAACTCCTACCCCAGCAAGGCAGACGGAGGTCTGTCCATCTCAGCTCACCACACACCCACTGCCCACTGTGCGCGAGAGCGACTTGGCAGGGTGCCCACGATGGCAGCGCTGGAGACCAAATGGCCGAGCCTCAAACCTAGGCTCCTGGCTCAAGTGGAAGAGTTCTTCCTGATAGGCCAGTGCCTCTCCTTAACGGCCCTCAAAGTCTGAAATCTCACCAGTAAGTGCTCTCTCTCCCAATTCGGGTTTTCTGGCTTCAAGGGTGGTTGGCCAGGGTGGTTATGTCCCCGAGAGACCCAGAGTGATGAGGGAGGATTGACCCAGTGAGTCCTTTTCTACCCAAGATCAGACCCATGACACACACATCACTGTATTGGATCCCCATTTTAGAGCCAAACCAAGGCTCCAAGCAGCCTCGCTTGGCTTCTGCAAACTACCCAAGGAAAGAAGCAACTCCCAGGGGCTGCAGGGCAGGAAGCGGAAGCCCCTCCCTCTGCACCGCAGCCCAGGCTCAAGAGGAGTGGAAATGAAATGGGGCTGGCGTTTGAGTCCAGGCTGCACCAACAGCTGGGTCCAGCTGAGCCATGTGGACATGGAAATGCTGCTGGCCAGCCCTGTGGTACGTGACCAGTCAACCCACCAGGCCTACACACAGTTCTAAAACACACTCACAGAGCCACCCCCAACTCAGGCACAGAGCGAGGATCCCCCCAAGGCTTGTTACCTGAGAGTAGTGCCCCACTTAGATCAGTACCTTCCCAACCTGCTGCTATGGAGACCTTAATACCCCTACCCCCCACTCCGGAGCTCTGTCTGACCTGCTGAACAACAGGGTTGCTGGCTACACACAGATGCACCCCACCCTCAGGCGTCCCCTGAAATGCTGACAAAACAGAGCAATTCAGACAAAGCTGGATTCCAAACCCACTATGCAACCCAATTTCTCTGCCCCTCAGCTTCCTCTCTGCATTGGGAAGAGTGTGTCCATGTGTGCCAGGCCTAGTGCCCTGTCAGTACGACCTTGTGGGCGTGTGGCCTAAGTTCAGGGGCCCACTGCAGAGGGCTTGCTTCAGTCCTACCTCTCCACTCGTGGGTAGAATTGAGCCAAACCTGCCCAGGTTCAAAGACAAAGAGGCCTTCCCTGGCTGGAGGGCCCATCCCAGCCACCATTGTGGCCGGTTGTCACGAACAGACCTGCCCGGCCTCCCTGCCCAAGTGCACACCCACATCTGCCAAGGTAATCTAGAACCCAAGCTTTCCATCACTTGGCTGTCCTAGCTGAGAGGATTCTGGGCCTGGGCTAACCCACAAAGACCAGTCATCAGCTCAGCACCAGCCCCAAATGACCCCACCATGTCCAAACAGCTGTGCGCTGTGCGACTGTCAACGGCTAGCTTGTTGGTAGTAGAACACAGGCCTTTCTTGCAAAACACCTAAGGGCAGACTCACACCTTCACCTCTTCCATGAGCAGCCCAGCATTTGAACCTCTGTACCACCAAGGACTGCAGGTACACAGGCCAGGAGCACTTAACTCCATGGGAGAACCCTGGTGGGAAAGCCACGGACCTCTGCTGAGGGCACTGGAAGCCAGGCGCCCCCTCCTGGAGGTGGACACTGCCCTGCTACCCTCCTGCCTTGCACTGGGGAAGCCACACAGCAGGCCAGAGAAGGGCACTAACAGCCCCTGAGGGAACGCTGAGGGCCGAGACAGGTAAAGCCACACAAAGTGCACACGCGTCACAGAGCAGAATTATTAAATGCTGTCGTTTTGGAAGAAAATTAATTAGCAGGAGCTGTAGCTGTCTTGTGTCTGCTTAAGCAGTGTGCATCTCAATTAAAATGTAATTGCCACAGCTTCTCTCACGGCCACTTGAATGCTGAGCTGACTCTTGTCTATACAAAGCTTACATCAGTTTGGGGCGTGGGGGAGCTGTCAGAGAGGCAGAACGAGGGGGTATACAATAAAGGCTGCAGCTTACCCACTTCCTGCTGCCCACCAACCCTGACAAGGGGCCACGTTTCAGGCAGCCTTGACCTCTCACACGGCCCCAAAATGAGATTGAGGCTGGGATGAGTCAGGTGTGCTCTGACTGAAAGCCTGGCTGTGGGCAGTGGGTCATAACAGCAGGGCCTGGGGTGCAAAGATCAGAGAAGAGTTGAGAATATGCCTCTCAGACCTGAGGCCGCAGAGATCCAGGGTAAAGATGGTCAATTCCTCAGCCAAGGTCCGAGGCAATAGGGAGTAGTGAGGACTTCGGCAAACTAGGGCACACAGGCCCTGCCCAGAATAGGCAGCCACAGCTCCCCTTGAGCCAGCTTCCTTAGTCAGGATGAGGGGTCAGTGTAAAACTCTCCAGTCGGGGCCAAGCGTTTTGAGGTTGTACGGCATTGATATGCAATGGCTAGACTTCCCAGTGTGGTACGAATTCCTGAGCGCTGTGGAGCAAGTCTGCAAGTCAATGCACACAAAAAGGGGTGGCCCTGGAAAGGAGAGGAGTACTTGCCAGGGGGTTGTGGTGAAGGGTGACTGCTAATGGGGTGATGGGGTGCAGCATTTCTTTTACAAATGACGGAAATGTTCCCAGATAAGGTAGTGGTGATGGTTGCACAACTTTGTGAATCCACTAAAAAGCTCTTTAAAAAGGTGGGCTTTATGTGAATTACACTGCTCTAGAGATAGACACTCTGTTTACAAGTAACTGTGGGGGTGGGGTTCTAACACTGATATGATCATGATTGCACAAATCTCTTTGATATGATGGAATGATCGAACTACTGAATTTTATGATATGTATATTATGTGCCTGCATGTGACCTCCTCCGTGGGGGACGGACAGCAGAAAAGTGGGTGAAGGGAGACGTCGGACAGGGCAAGATATGACAAAATAATAATTTACAAATTATCAAGGGTTCATGAGGGAGTGGGGAATGGGGAGGGGGGCGAAAAAATGAGGACCTGATGCCAGGGGCTTAGGCGGAGAGCAAATGTTTTGAGAATGATGAGGGCAATGAATGTACAAATGTGCTTTACACAATTGACGGATGTAAGGATTGTGATAAGAGTTGTATGAGCCCCTAATAAAATGATTTAAAAAATAAATAAAATGACAGTAACTCTAAAGGTATGGTCTTTGCTCCAAATATCGCCAGTGCAGCTTTCTTTCAGCAGGTGTGCCCTGAGCATCTCGGACAGGAGGCTGGGGCCAGGAGCTGGGCAGCCCCCCCCCCCCCATAAATGGCACTTAGGAGGGTCTCCGCAATCGTCAGCAGATGTTGCTCTAACATTAGCTCCTTTATATTTATGCTTGGCTTCTGTGGAGTCGGCCCCCGACTCGTGGTGACCCTGTGCACCATAGAATAAAACACAACCCAGGCCTGCACCCCATCTCCAGGATCGACTGTGGACCCAATATCATGGGCTGATTTTTCAAGGTTGGTCATCAGGTCTTTCTTTCAAGTCCATCTTAGTCTGGAAGCTCCCCTGAACCCCGTTCGGCACCATAGTACCATGAAAGCCTCCACCAGCAGATGGGTGGTACCAGTCCGTGAAGGGAACTGGGGGGAGGGGGAGTCAAAGGCCCGCTCCCTCGTGGAACGCAAGAATTCTACCACTGTACCTTTGTGAACCTCTGTGTTCAAACTTAGGGTGCTCAGAAGTGAAGAAGACTGGGCCCTGCTCCCTCCAGTCTGGGCACCCAGCAGAGCAGCACTGAGAGGTCCCCTGACAGCCAGTCTGAACTCATCTCTTCCTGTGCCCCTGCATAGGCTGCCGTGCTGACGGAGCCGCCCCCCACCCCACTCCCAGATGGGAGCAGGCTCACTCTCTGGACTCATGGAGAATGCTCAGTGGATAAGCAGTGTTTATCATCCCCCAGGAGTGCCAACTCAGACCGTTTACACAGGCCCTCTGCCAGCGGTGGTGGTGGCCGCGGCCCAGAGGGCTGATGCTGCAGCGGGAGGCAGGAGGCAGGAACGGGTCTGGCTGAGCAGGTCTCCCCTAAGACAAGCAAAGCCTGACCAAGCCAGGCCTGTGCGGTGGGCTGGGGATCCTCCTCACAAAAGCTAGCGCTGTAAGGCTCACCGTTCTGCTTCGGGAAAAGGCTCAGAGTATCAGCGCCATGCAGACACCACGTCTTTCTGTCTGTCTTTTTTTGAGGATCTTCACAAGGGTAGTTATTGTTAGTTGCCACCGAGTCAGCCTGACACCGAAACAAAACCAGTTCAACTCCAACCCCGTGACCACAACAGATTGGACTGTTTGTTTTGTCCCTTAAAGTCTTCATTGGCTGACTTCTCAGAAGCACATCACCAGACCTTTCTTCCTGCTCTTAGTCTGGCACCTCTGCTGAACCCTATTCCGCGCTATAACTCGACCCAGTGCCATCAAGGCAGTGCTGACTCACAGCACCCCCCTGTGGGTTCCCAAGACTATAACTGTTGACAGGAGTAGAAAGCCCAGTCTTTCTCCCGTGATACTGCTCGTGGTTTTGAACTGCCAACCTTGTGATCACAGCCCAACATGTAACCACTCCACCACGACTACCAGGGCAGCATACAAACCACACTGACAGAGAGGTGGTGTCTGCCCTGAGGTGTATTGGCTAGAAATGAACCTGTTTCTCCTGGCATGTTGGAAGGGGGTGAAATTCTTACCACTGAACTACTAACAGCCAAAAACACCTGCAAAAAACGTACTCAGACTCTTAAGAAGCCCCCAAACCCACTCCTCCTGCTTCTGGGCAGCATCGTCCCTGAGAGAACTCAGAGCCTGTTAGCTACAACGTTCTGCCATGTAAAAATGCAGACGGCCAACACACTGAGAACCACCTCAAACGGCCGAAAACATGAGGGGCAGGTTAAATAATGACAATATGTCCAAATGATGGAATCTTAGTCATTAACAATAATATTTACAAAGATTTATTTCATAACATGGGGCAGGGCTTCTATTCCAAGATGAACGGAAAAACCCAGGCACAGAGCGGCGAACGGGGCAAGCGGACGGCAGAGACGGCACCCTCCAGGCGGGGCACCAAAGGACGCGTGGGCAACGTCGTGGCTGCTGGCTAGTGAGGCTGGTGGTGACCTTCTTCCTGCATTATGCTCTTTTCTGAACTTTCCATTTTATTACCTGGAGCCCTGGTGGCGTAGCGGTTATGCATCGGGCTTTGATCTGCAAAGTCCACAGTTTGCAACCATCAGCTGCTCCATGGGAGAAAGAGGGGGCTTTCTACTCCTGTAAGGAGTTACAGTCTCAGCGACTCACACGTGCAGTTCTAACCTATCCTACAGGGTCACTACAAGTCGACTGGACGGCAGTGAACTTGACCCGAACCATGCACTTGCGTATGGCCATTCAGAGTAGCTGCTCCAGCTGAGAAGAGAGGCGGCAGCAGTCTGCTCGGCGGCAGAGGAAGACCTGGGCAACCCTCCGGGGCAGTCCGGCTCTGCCCTATGAGGTCATCATGAGGTGGAACTGCCAGCAACGAGTTTGGCTTAGAGGTTTCTTTCACCAAGAACTAAGGAGCCTTGGTGGTGTGGCTAAAGCACTCAGCCACTACCCCAAAAGTCAGCAGCTGGAGCTTGCCAGATGTTCTGCAGAAGAAAGGGTTGCCTGCTTCCGTAAAGATTACAGCCTTGGAAACCCTGCGGGCAGTTCCACTGTCCTAGTGACGCTTAGTCAGAGCACGGCTATTAAAAACCTTTGTCCACAACAGCATCCCACCCCTCTCACCAGGTGCCAGCCATCCAGTCATAGAAGTGGGCATCTGCCTATGCCCAGGTCTTGGCACAGTCCCTCCCTACAGCTCCTTTCGGCAATGGCACCAGCTCCACTGCAGAGACAAGCCTCTGATGCGCCAGCCTGGGTGTTCCTGGACGCAGAGTTCAACCATTTCCAGTCCGACGCTCAGGTTGCTACTTAACTGGGCCCTCTGGGGGCTGCCACCACACCGGTTGCTGTAAACACCAAAAAGCTCATAAACGGTGTCCTCTGAAAGTGAGGCTTCATGGATGGGAAAATACAGAGACCAGGCATCGCAGAACAGGTCAGCAGCCTCTAGGAGCCCTTCCCCATGCTGTAGCAGAGCACACGGGCCTTGAACTTTAAATCAGAGAGTCTGGCCGCTCACCTTTCTATGCTGTGCCTGAAACCACCCCCGCCAACCTCCCCACTGGGTCCATGCCGCATTGCCAACCAATCCGGGTATTCTTTCCTCCCAGCCGTGGGATTCCTTCTCACTCCAAACCTGAGCTTCTACCACTCACACCACACCAGCACAGGAGCCCAGACTGACCCACCGTCATGCCCAGGGCCATGAGCACCTCCAAGCAGGGAGTGACAGGCATACAAGGGAACAAGGGTGGCAACAAGGAGAACTAGCAGACGTGCACACATGAGAATACAGTGGCTCTAATCAGGAGCACGGCACAGGACACACAGAGCAAGTACCCAGCTGGCTGGCAATGCAAGCTGTCCCCAGAGAGGCCGAGGAGATAAGGGCAGAGAGGGACCTGGCTCTCCCTCTCCTAATTTGCAGCAGTCGTGCCAACTGCTCTGAAGTGACTGAGCAGCTGGACCCTGCTGACCATGGCGCCCTCGGCCCAGGACACAGCTTAAAGTTGGGACGGGCTCACCATGCTGATGTGTCAGGGGCGAGAAGGACCCCCAAGACAGCCTGGGGACCTGCCAGGGACACACATCTGCCGAGTCAGAGTGACTGGTTGGGCAATATTGACTCAGGCTCTAACTTCCAAGCACATCAGCTCCGTTTGGGCAGGAAATTACAAAGGCCTTTGAAAGCAAGGCTCTTG
This sequence comes from Echinops telfairi, assembly GCF_000313985.2. NCBI lineage: Eukaryota > Metazoa > Chordata > Mammalia > Afrosoricida > Tenrecidae > Echinops > Echinops telfairi. The sequence goes on from NW_022103912.1 coordinate 1,104,034, forward strand.
ATTCACCCTTAGAATCACAGAGCTTAGGGAGGGAGGGAGGGCCCCGGGAATGGCCCAGTGTCACCCTGCCGCTTACAGACAGAAGCCAAGGCTCGAAAACATGAGGCACTTTTTTGGCCAAGGTCTCTGAACTACCGAGGGCAATACAGGGGCTCACCTGAGCCCAGAGTTCTTCCTGCTCCAACCTAATTGTTTCCTCATGTCCAGCAGAGCGCTGGACCTAGAAACCGATTTCACATTTGCTGGCTGGCTGACGGACACAGGGAAAGACAGTAAAGGGTGAACACACGTGTGCAAGTTTCTCGCCTGGCAACACCGGGATGCCTGCAGAGCCCACCAGCAGGCCCTTGGGTCAGGACTAAAGAAAGTGGCTCTCGTGCGCACTCAGGGACACTTTTCAGACACTCACTTTGACGCACTGCCACAAATCTGTGTGGCTAGGTAAGTTGTGGATGTCCTGTTAGGAGCTGGGCCTGGACAATCAGGGCTGGGGGTGGACGGCCCAGTCCACCCTTGGGCTTGGAGGAGCCCGCTCTGGCTCAGCAGGTGGGAGTCGGCAGGTGTCGGGCGGGACAGGGGTGTAGGGGTCATGCAGAGGAAGCATCAGGCTTCCCCACCTCCCCCAGCAGCCAGTTGGGTAGGTAGAGTCAGCACTGCTGAGCACACCCACGTGAGGAGGAGGATGAGTCAGCAGATGAAGAAACTATGAAGTTGGAGTCTCACGAACTGTCCAAGGTCAAAGAGCAGGAGAGGGTAGGTTCCCACCTCTTACAGGTCCTATCTCGACTTACCTGCCCACTCAGGAGGTAGTGGCAGTACCAGGGCCCATGCATGGGCACCTTCCGTAAAGTCAGTCCACCCTTAGGCAGCCGCTCTCCTCAGAGTCTTGGTGTCTGTCAGGTCCCAAGTTGGGGACAGAGAAAGGGGGCGCTGCCCTGCCCTCCGAATGCTTCCAGTCCAGCTGGGAAGGAGACCGATAAACCCTCGTGGATCTGTGCCCAGAGGGAGCCAGGGGTGGGATGGGGTGTGGATTGGGAGGTAACTGTGGAGAGGCTTTCCAGCAGACCCACGCAGCTGGGCAAAGGTCTGGAGCCAAGGAGCAGTGTGACCTCAAAGGTTCAGGACCAGCCGAGCGGAGGCGGTGAGTGCTTGGGCTGAGGAGAGTGGCGTGGGGCCAGGCCTGAATGCAGGCTAGGAGGACTATGGAATGTGAGCATCGGAGGGCTTCAAACTGGGTCATGGAGTTACACAATCCCAGGGGACACCAAGTTCTCTCATGAGCATCTGGCCCCCAGGCACAACCAGAATGTACTGCCATTGGTGTCCGAGGGGCACCATGGGGGTGGGGATGAGGAGCTGCACAGGGCCCAAATTGGCTAGGTGTTGTCAACACCCTTTCAGACAACTTAGGAGTGGAAGCAGGTCCCCAGGGGCTGCATGGCCACTGGATTACAGGGCCCAGGCCTGCTCCCTCTCACTGGAAAAGCAAGAAGGCAACCGTCAGGCCCCATTGCAAGCCTCGGATCAAACATCAAAGGCTGTGGCCTCCAGCCAAATCCTGGGCCCCAAGCACCCCACCCTCCGGAGTTTCCAAGACTCATCACCAAGAAGCACCCCTGCCAAGTTGTTTTCCAATCTGTGTGATCCAGGCAGCTCTCTCCCTGTGTGGAGCCAAAGTGTGTGTGGTGGGAGGTGGGGGGGCGGGGGGGCGGCAGTGCGGGGGCTGGGTGAGCCGCTCCTCCATCACCCAGGCCTGACCAGTTCTGTGGATTTCTGACGATGGGTAGAAGCATGTGCTCACACATATACCAAATGTTTGTGCACCTGACTTTCACACGCTCATATGCACTTGCACTCAAACCTGTGCACTGGCACATTCCCAGCACCCTTGAAAACAGGCCGAGGTACGCACTCACAAACACACGCACACTCAGAAAGGCACTCACACACAAGAGCACACACAGTAACACAGACAACCCCCTACCCTCACACATACATATACTCACACGAGCACATGCGTGCAGGCACACAGGGGACCATGGGGACAGTTCCCCAAGCTCCCCTGCCATATTTCCAAGTAAGTGATCTCCTGGGGTCCCAGGAGCCCCGGAGCTCAGGCCACAAAGAGGTTCATATGTGTCTCCCCAGCAGAGAACGCTGCCATGCAGACACAGTCGCTCAGGCTGGTAGCTCTGTAACAGCTGGAAGGGTTGGCACAGGTCCCTGGGACCCAGAGGGGCCACATGAACTCCACCCCTCCCCAAAAAGAGGTTGAAGAGGCACCCACATGACTTCTAGCTACTAATGGTCTAGGTAGGCTGCCTAGGTCTGGGGTAACCACAGAGCCAGGAATCCCCCCCTCTGACTGGCCATCCCAGGCCATGGGCTTGCTGAGACGTGAGGAGCGAGCATCCTTGCTTTGTCCCCTTTCGCTGAAGAAGTTGTGCTAGGAGTCCAGAGGCCTCGGAACTTCTGGATTTTCCTTCCTTCGTCACTTATCAATCCATGCCTTCATTCAATCAACAGGAGTAGGGGCTCCTAAGTCAGAGAGGATTCTGGAAGCAGGCTCTGGACTTAGGAGAAGGGAGGAACTACTTCCTGTCACAGTGGGTCACACTGTTGGGTCACTTCCAAGTAAGAAGCCTCTTACAGCGGTTCATCCCTGAAAGGCACAGGAGTGAGGCTCAGCCAGGCTGTGAAAGGCTCTCAAGTCCCATGGCTGGATGGAGGGGACAGCCCCTCTGCTCCCTTCACACACTCATCCCTCAACTGTCAAAGGTTCTCAGTCCACCTGGGCAGAGTCTGACAAGCTGAAAACCCAAGCTCTGGGACTCATCTTGGGGGTTCTATCATGGGCCCCGGAAAGCTGCTATAGGCAGGACTGGGCAGGGCTGGGCATGGGAAGCTGCACCTCACTGGGCCCACACAGGGTGCTGGAGGCCACTGGGGCAGGCAGACTCGGGTGCTGAAGTCAGAGAAGCAGGAAGGCGGCAAGCCTGAGCAGGAAGCCGGGGCCCTGTGCCTGGGGATGAGATCAGCGGGCCACAGGCAGCAGACAGACAGGTCGAGGGGGGCTAACAAGTCTGCCCACCCCTCCAAGCCAGGCACCGAGAAGCCTGCCCCTCAATGTAGATGCACCCCAACACCAGTGACCTTTCCAACGGCCCCCATCCCGGCAGGCATTCCTTGTCAGGACAACCGACAAGGTTAGAGCAAGGACGGTCTCACAGCGAAGGGAAACTGAGGCACAGGTGATGCAGCGCACTTGAGGGCCTGGCCCGGACCACCTGACGCCAAACAGCCCCTCCCAGTTCATGGAGCCAGTGAGTAGAAGCAGCCTGCTCTGTTCACAGCAGCTTCGGGGGCAAAAAGCTGGTTTCAGGGTCTCCAGACTCATCAGGCCCAAACCTCATTTTCTCCTGTGCAATGAAATAGTCTCAACCATGGCCCCAACCATCGGACAGAGCTTCCTGCAGAGCATCCCCTAAAATCCCAACTCAGGGGTCACTCCACCTCTGTGACCTCCAGTGTCATCGGTAACCTGGGGCAGAGTGAACATGCCCACCTCCTAGAGCAGCTCAGAGGAGTCAGTGAGAGGACGTGGGGTCAACCTCATTAATGGTCAGCCCCTATTGTCCTTAGTACTTGCGGGAACACTTGAATTCCAACACAACAGGTTCCACAGCTTCTAATTAAACATACGCACGTGTGCAGAGCAGGCAGCGCCTGGGATAGGGCTGAGGCTCCCAGAGCGTCAGGACCGGTGAACAAAGCCTGAGAAGCAGGCAGCCGCGTTCCCGGCAGGGAGATAGCGGCCACAGCAGACAACGGTGCTAGCCCTAGTGCATCCGCCACCCCTCACCCCTCACAGGCCTCCCAGACAGTCCTTCCCAGACAGTCCAAGTATCTCACTCACCCCCCACGATGGCCACGAGCCGGGGGCTGGGCAAGCTCTACCTCGTAAGGAAACACAAGCAACCAAGAACTACCCAAGGGGCCAGAGCTGGCGGTGCCCAGGTGCCTGGGGCCAGGCTGGCCTCCGTCCCCCACCCCCCAGGTGAGTCAGGGGAGGTTATGGATCAGAGGACCAGCGGGGCATGACCTCTCGTATCCTCCGTGTCCCTCAGCTGAGTTCAGGTATGGGCAACATGGGGTGACTCCTCCACCCCTATTGTGTCCCCATGCCAATTTCACCAGGGTATTAAAAGGTTTTTTTTCAATTACTTCCTTTTTGCAAATGTCTAATAAAGCTCTGATGGAGATACAATTTAATTTCCCAACTGGCTTGGAAATTGGGAAATCCATAATTGTTTAACCCTCTCACCAGCAGCAGACAGGAGGAGAGGGGGGTTCAGTCCTCAGAGGCAGAGTATGGATAAAAACATCCCCCGCTAAATGTGCTTACCCCCAGGTGCCAGACAGGGTGCGGGTGGGGCAGAGGGCGAGAGCCCACAGAATCGACCCCTCCCACTCTGCTTGGCACCCCCAGGCTCTGGCCTCCGCTCTGCTGTCCTGAAAAGCTTAGTGCTCTGACAGGCCACCTCCGCAGGCTCGGGGTGCAGCCTCAGTCCAAGCGCTCCCAGTAGGTGTTGTCCACAGGGCCCCTCACCCTACCTTCTTGTCAGCTGCCATTGCCTGGGTTCCCCAGGGAGCAGAGCGAGCATTGTCCCATCAGTTGGAATCAGACTGCTGTGTCCCATCAGGCTTCCGTGCTGAGTTTAGCAGGAGAATGCCAGCCTTTCTTCCTGGTGTCAGCCTGGAAGTTCAGCTTCACCCCAAGCCTCCGCTGGGCGGGTGAAGAAATAAGGGAATCAAACCCAGGACTTCCACATGTGAGGTAGTTAAGTTTATTGTGACAACCTGGCCGATAAACACGTGGGTTAATTGAAGGGCGGAGGGATAAATGGCTTGGTGAGCCTCGCCTTTCTAGTTCTTGGGTCTCTTGCTTTCTGATGATTGGACCAGGTGCAGCTGCCTTAGCCAGTTCCCTGCTTCAGCTGCAAGGCTCACCTCCTGCAGGAGATCCCCAAGGAGAAGCCACATGGACCTACCCCAATGCAACAACCCTGGGTGCTGGAGCAGCTGTGTGGAGACCCCTGCCAGCACTGAGATGTTTACACGTTCACTGACTCGGCTTTCCTCCTGCAGTCGGCATCATTGCATCTGTTTTCTGAGATGGAGCAAGACTTTGTGGACTGGTGTTGGACACATGGGTTAACGGGTTAATGTTGGACTTGTGGGCTTGGGCAGCACTAGGTTGGGATGTTTTCTTGATGTGCACTTATCCTTTATAGAAAACTCTCTCTTATACATGAGTTTATGTGGATTTGTTTCTCTAAAGTACCCAGACCAAGACAACATGGAAAGTCAGAATTCTACCAGGAACCACCAGGACCTTGTGCCTCAAAAAAGACCTTTAAACTCACTCCCATTAATTGACGCCAACTCACAGGGGCCCTAAGAAGGCCAGAAGAGAACTGTTGGGTTTCTGAGTCCGTGTATCTTCATGGGAGCAGAAAGCCTCATCTCTTTCCCCTGTAGAAGCTGGTAGGCTCAAACTGCTGAGTGAGGTTAAGTAGCCCAGCTTGTAACCCATGACACCACCAGGGCTCCTTCCATCTGCCTAGAGCAGGCATCCTCAAACTACGGCCCGAGGGCCACATGCAGCCCGCCAAGGACATTTATCCGGCCCGCGGGGTGTTTTTGCCCCATTTGGTTTTTTACTTCATAATAGGATATGTGCAGTGTGCATAGGAATTTGTTCATAGTTTGTTTTTTAACTATAGTCCGGCCGTCCAACGGGTCTGAGGGACAGCGAACTGGCCCCCTGTTTAAAAAGCTTGAGGACCCCTGGCCTGGAGGAAGGAAAAGCCCCATCTGTCCTTTGGCAGGAAAGGACACAGACAGTCTCCACACAGTTGCCGGACATCTCTCAGCCCTTTCTGCATCTCAGTCTTAAAACCACCCAGGGGAAGGCGCAATGTCGGCGTTCGGGGATCAGCTGCCCACATCGCTATGGGAAACACCTGCCTTGATTCTGAAGCCCACATTCTGACTGCTCCCTCTGTCACCACGGGGAGAGGTGAGCCTACAGCCTTCCTCCAACCAGGGCTTCCACTCCCTGACCCCTGCAGGCTTGGGAACAGAACCCCAGAGCCAAGTTCTCCTCAATAGTCTCTCACGACCAGCCCAAGAATTTCAGAGGGAGCGTCTATGATAATATACTGAAACACTGACTAGTTTTAGATGCAAACTCTGAGCTTAAAACCCAAAATTCACTGCCATAAAGTCAAGTACGACTCATAGCAACCCCTTTGGGGCAGGGCAGAATTCCCTCTGTGGGTTTCCAAGGTTGCAACTCTTTAGGGGAGTAGAAAGACTCATCTTTCTCCCATGGGGTGGCTGGTAGTTTTGAACTGCTGACCTTGCAGTTAGCAACCCAATTCATAACTTCCATGCCACCAGGGCTCCTCATTCACATCATCTTACACCTTCATCTTCTAGATACAGAAACCAAGGTGCTCAGGTCTTAAGCAACAGAGCCAGGAAGCCCCCAGGCCAGTCTAACCTTACTACTGATGCTCTTTCACCACCCACCCCCCTCCTGTAAGCCCCGCAGAGTCGTTGTGAACATGTTTCAGGGGAAGAGACTTGCTCGTTTCGGAGAGGTGGCATCTCCTGGCCCTTGTCGTTTTCTCTCAGAGCAGCCTGTGCATCTTCCTAGCTCAGGGCTCCTCCTCAAATCTTCTCCAGACCAGCTGAAATCATGTTCGAGGTGGCAGGTTTGAGGAGCCAGGCAGCAAAGGCCACAGGGTGTGAGTTTGCTGTGTCCACGCTGGTGTTGGTGAGCCATCGGATCACACGCTGGCACTCCAGCTGAAGTGAAGGCTCTGAGATCACCAAGGGTCAGTCAGCTGCAGAAATGCTTAAGAACAGCAAGAATAGCTCATCCCCGTCTGGCCCGAGACCCCACCTGTGTGAACGCTCTCCGTTGGGTGACTTGGGAAATGTGGCTCAGGCACAGGAGAGAGAAGTAGGCAAGAAACCAAGGCCTCCGCAGGCAGGCCTCGTCCACAGAGCAACTCTGGTTTGCCAAACAGGCATTATCACTGTGACAAATGCTGTCTGGATTCCAGGAGGTTCTTAAATTCCAAATGTTCTCTCTCCACATTAATATCTCCTTGCTCATTTCCCATGGCTCCTTGGGCCGAGCTGGCATATGCGGAAACCAGACAGTGAACTTCAAAACACAAAGACATTTTGTGAACGCCACCTCACAATGCAAACTTGGATGGCGGCAGAGCGTTGCTGGGTCTCCCTGACCCGTCTCACCCTGCAGCCTCCTGTGTCCTGAAGGCTGGTTCCTACACAAGCCCTACTCCCATTCTTGTTAGGTGCTACGGAATCGACCCAGCTCATGGTGATTCCATCCATAATGCACATCACACTGCCCGGCCCTGCTCCACACCCAGGAGTGGTTGGAAACTGGACCACTGTGACCTAGAGGGTTTTCACTGCAAACGGGGCGGAGACCTGGTGGCCCAGAGGATTACAGGTCAGGCTGCTAACCACAGGTCAGAGGTTCAAAATCCCCAGCTGCTCCACAGGAGAAAGATAAACCTTGCTGCTACTCCTCAGAAGCCCACGGGAGGCAGTTCTGCTGTACCCAGGAGGGTCACTATGAATCAGAATTGACCGGATGGCAGTGAGTTTGATCAGTATACTGGCTGGAAACTGAGAGAAGGAAAAGGTTCTACTGATCCCCCCAGTTCCCCCCAGATGAGCCCTAGTGGCCCCAATGGAGAACTTATGAAACCTTAGGGCTTCCGGAACTACAAATCTTTCTGGAAATAGACAGCTTCATCTCTTTCCTGTAGAGCAGCTGCTGTTCTTGTTAGGTGCCAGGATAGGTTTGATCTGCCGACCTTGAGATTAACAGTCTAACAACACCTTAATCTCAGTACCACCAGGGCTCCTTAATAAAGGAACTACAGCTCCAAGTTCTCACTGATGCTAAGTGCAAGGAACGGCAAAGGCTCAGACATGACTCTCTCTCCCTCAGTGGGCAGGCAGCTGTGAAGGGCTTCGACTTCCTGCCTGACCTGGACACAGACCAGCCCCACGCACCCAACCAGGGCACAGGGTGCACTCTCTACCCTCTCCCTTGCAGCCTCTGTTACCCCTACTCACCCACTACGTAGCCTTGGCCCTACCACAGTATTTGGTGCCTCTAATGTGCTCCTCTCTCACTCACTCCACAGTTAACAAGGACCTACCGGACACCTTGCTCTACTGCTGAGGGCATCAGAGCTGCTTCGTACATCCTCGGTGGTTGGATAAGAACTCTCTTCAAAATCAGATGGTGCCAGGGTCTTAAAGGCTTGTCTTAAAACAAGCAGCCATTGAAGTAAGGTGACAGCTAAGTCCACATGAAAGAAGCACACCAGCCTGTGTCGTCCAAGGATGATAAATAATAAAATCGAAAGCTGGAGGAGGGAGCAGTATTAGCGCTGAATTCTGAGCACCCAGCTTTCAGAAAGCTATGGCTGACAGTGAAGGTCCAAACTCCGTGGGCGGGATCCCACTCGGATTCAGTCTCCAGTGAATCCCCTCAGACCACAGACTAGGGGTGTGAACAGCCTTGCTATCAGGCAGAGTGAATTGAAAGGTACATTAATGCAGATGTAATTAGGCTAAAAGGTAATACCTTATCATTTGATCTCCCTTTGGACCCACTTTAAGTTTGTTCTGGTTTTTATTACTTTCTGTTATCTTTTCAATTGAGATTCTCCCTATTTTATTATTTTGTTATTGCTATATATTGCTACTATATTATTGTTTTCATTGGTTTTTTGTTTTGTTTTTGTATGTTTCTCTATATATGAAATCCAGGATAGGTAAAGCTATAAAAATAGTAATTGGATTATTGTGTCTGGATTTGTGGCAGGGGACATTGGATGTGGGGGGAGGGGGGAAGAGGGGAGTTAACAAGTACAAGGAGAAAATGTTCTAATATTGACTGGATGGTGATTACACAAGTCTTTTTAATATGTTTAAACTATTGAATGTATAATATGAGAATTAAATTTCAGTGAAACTATGAAATTTTAAAAATAAGTGGAAATAAAAATAAATGGAAGAACAATTCAGAAGTAACCTTCTATTTGAGGACCATCTCAACACTCTTAGAAAAACAATGATTTTAGTTCTAGACTATGTAAGTTCTGGAAAGGCTGGACAATGTTAAACACATTTCTTTAGGGCAGGACTTGTCAGGCTTCAGAAGAGCCCAGGTGCCACAGCGTGTGGCTCCTCACGGCCTCACGTGGCCCTTTCTGTCCCTGTAGTAGCCTGTTCCGTGGGGCTTACATGAGCAAATTCTGGCGAATCTCTTAGACCCTTTCCTCACCAGAACACATGCTGTTACGGAGGGGCCGGTTCCCGGAGAAGGACATAATGCTTGGTAAAGTCAAAAAGAGGAAATCCTTCCTCACGGTGGATGGACACAGTGGCTGCAGCAACAGGCTCAAACATAAGAACAATCAAGGGGCGAGTGTAGGACCAGGCAGTGTGTCATTCTGTTGTGCAAGGAGTCCCAAATGAGTGCAAACTAACTAACGGCATGCAACAACAACAGCACAGGCACATGGACACTAAGCCGGGCTCCCTTGGCTGGGGATCCACAGCTCAGAGGCCTCTGTAATGCCCTGCCACCAGCTATAACTCAAGTTCCTCTCTGCCACTCAGGAAAGTGCACGGGGGTGGGAGTGCAGTGAGTGAGAGTAGCATCATAAAAAAGTTAAGTCGACAAGAAATCAGTAGTTTGTTTTGTTTGCTTAATGAAATCCTTCACATCAACCAACACTTGTCGTATACTCAGTACGATTAGGAAAATGAATGGGGGCACACATCACAAGCGTGCAGTCTGCTCTGAACAACCTATCCGCTTGCCCCAGCCAGCAGTGCCCATTTAAGCAGGAGCCCATGAGTCAGCCCTGGGTAAAGGCTGTGCTCTCTGAAGTCCTGAGGGTCAGCAGATAGATACTGGTGACAATACAGGGGACAGAGTCTTCCTAGAGAATCCAGGGTGCTTCCACCTAGCACACCTGGGAACTGCAAGGGTCCTCATCACAGATGTGGGACATGGGAGGGCGGAGTTCTTAGAGCAAGACATTCCTACAGAGCTGTGCAAGTCTCACCCTGCTGGTTTCCTGACTGGCCCCTTACAGAGAAGGAAGTAAACCTTCTCTAGCGGTGCTCGCTGATGGAGTGAGGGAAAATGGGTGGACATCTAGGCAGGGGAGACTGTCCCACCCACAGGGGTATCAGCCTTCATGGCTGCCTCCTCTCAGAGCCCATTCCAGCCAGCCCAGCCGACTCCAGGGCTGCTAATCAGGTTGCCCTCTGGGCTGGAAGACTGTCTCCTTTTGGCGAGATAGGGCCTGGCATCCTCCCGGAGCAGCGGTTTGGCCTTTAACAATCAACTGTGGGTAGGTGACATTTCCTCTTTCTCTTAAAGCCACTAGCCTACCCTATGCCAAGGTGTGCCACAAGAAGGGTTAGCTACTGGGCAGCAGGCAGGGACGTTATTGGAAGTCCCTCCTGAGCTCTGGGGACAGAGGTGGGATCTTTGGCCAGTCCATTCCCACAAATTGAGCCCCAGTTCCAGTAAGCACTAGGCTGGTCAAGGAGTGGGAATCCCTTCCTGGAGCTGGAAGAGGGGGCCAGCCCGGGCCTTGAAGGGAGGAGGGTTTTTGCGTAAAAATGGGTTTTTGGAGGCCAACATCTGTTGGTCCATTGGCTGGGCCAAGGTAAGCATAATGCACAGGTCTGACAAAAACAAGCCCAGCCACTCCCTCCCTCCGCGCAGCCCCAACACGCACACCACCCTTGATGGGCAGAGGGAGGAGAGAGGTACCCAGCAGGCTGGGTACCTGCCACAGACAGCCCTTCATCCTGCAGTGACCCTCAGAGGCTGCCGGCTAGTCTGCCACAGACATCAAGGGGCAGAAGAGGCCCCAGTGTCACACCTTTCAGGGAGGGGCAAATGGAGCAATCAGCTGTCTGCAAGGTAGGAGAACACCACCCTAGGCCAAGGGGGTGAAACATGGCCCTGGGGCTAAAACCTGGGGTGCCTGGCACACTAGGTTTTCTTGCCAGGAAAGGGGCACGGGTAGGACACTAGATAAGCAACTAAAACCATGGGCCACACGGCTCAAGGGAGGTTATCGCCGGGCATCCAGGGCTATCCATGCTTCTTCATGAAAATATCTTGGCCTCAGTGCCCAGCTCCCTGGCTTGCAGGTTGCCAGCAGCCCAGCGCTGTTTCCCTATCTGTTGTCACTCATCTCCATGCCCCACTCCAGCCCCATCAGTATCTTCTGTCCCTGGAAATTTCCCCAAAGCTTTCCCTGGTGACCCAGGCCTGCATCTGGGGAGGCTAGTGGAGACTGTTAACCAAGTAAAGTTTCTCCTCCACTGTCTGCCTTTCTTCTGTCTGCTCCATCTCCATCATTTTAGAAATCAATGGAATTCCACCAAAATCCAAACCAGCACTCAGACGAAAAGAGAATTCTGTAACCCCTTCAACAAAGCCACCGGGTGGCCTCGCCTGGCAGGCCTCTGTCCTCCTCCCTGCTGGCCCGCCCTGTGCCACACAAGGGTTTCACAGCACCCAGGGGCACTCAGGGTCAGGTGGAGGTTTCCAGGACATGGTTTAGAAGACAAAACATGCTGAAGGAGAGGGGGCAAAGTTCCCGAAGGCCCTGGAAATGCTATGCGCGTGTTATTTGGAGATTTGTAAGGAAAGGTCTGCAGGACTTTACAGATGCAGCAACAGAGGCCCCGAGAGAGAGGGCTGTACCCAGAATCCCCTGCTAGCATGCCTGTTCCCCACCAGCCCTTCGGAGGCCTTGGCTCAGGCTAAGTCCACTGCCTGGCCTGTGCATCCCCTTTATACAAGAGGACTTGGTGGGCAGCAAGTCTGGGCTCTTGGGATACAGAGTGGCCAAGGGTGGCCTGCCCTGGCCTCTGCATAGTGAGCTCCCCCAGGCCCACCCTCAGCCTTCCCCCAGGCCAAGGAGGCCCAAGGCAGCTTTCCCAGCCTGCTGGGTGATTTACTGCCTGCCTCCTCCAGCCATCCCTCCCAAGGCTACAGGCTCGGCAAGCATTTCCCACTGCCACCGCCCAGTTGAGAAGTTTAAGAGAGTCTAGCATCTGGGTTTGGGACAAGGCCACAGCTTCCCATCTCAGGAGCATGCAGGCAGCCAGGGGCCCGGCCTTACAAAGGTTAGGAGTCCTGTGGTCCATCTGGAGAGGCCCCTTCACGCAGAAGAGGGGGGCCTCCCAGCCAGCCTGAAACACACTGGGCACTCCCCACTTCCACTGTCCCCTTTCTGCTCATGACAGCATCTTGAACGGATGCCTTCCTTGGCAAGCCGAGCTCTCCGGGGCTTCATGCTCAGACGTGGCTCCCACGCTTGGCCACTGACATTGTGTGCAGAGCTGAGAGTACAAGCACAAACATCTGGCCCACACAAAGGTTCTTCCGACCAGCTTAGGTCGGAAGTAAAAAGAAACGAAGTAAAAAGAAAAAGTTAAAGGATCATCACCATGGACCCAGAAGGAGCGACCGACAAAACGTATTTCCTAAGAAAAGCTCTCATCCAACTAGAACTAAAAGACACCTTCAATTTGATGCAGACCATCTACGAGAGACAGGCAGCTAAGATCATAGCTTTCCCATAAAATCAAGATGTCCAAGATGTTCTGGCCAATATTGGACAGAAGTTTCCAGCCAGTACACTTCGGCAAGTAAAATAAACTAAAGGTATCCAGGTTAGAAGGCAAGGAAAACTGTCTTTGTTCGCAATGATACATTTCTCTATGTCCCAAATCTGATGAAATATATAAAATATCAGAACATAAAAATCCATTTTCTTTCTTTCTTTAAATCATTTTATTGGGGGATCATACAATTCTTATCACAATCCATACATAACCATTGTGTCAAGCACATTTGTACATTTGTTGCCATCATCATTCTCAAAACATTTGCTTTCTATTTGACCCCTTGGTATCAGCTCCTCATTTCCCCCTCCCTCCCTATTCCCCCCTCCCTCATGAGCCCTTGATAATTTATAAATTATTATTTTGTCATATCTTACACTGTCCGACGTGACCCTTCACCCATTTCTCTGTTGTCCATCCCCCAGGGAAGGGGTTATACGTAGATCCTTGTAACCAGGACCCCATTCTATCCCATCTTCCCTCCACCCTGCAGATATCACCACTCTCACCACTGGTCCTGAAGGGATCATCTGTCCTAGATGCCCTGTGTGTCTAGGTCTTATCTGTACTAGTGTACATCCTCTGGTCTAGCCAGATTCGTAAGGTAGAAATGGGATCATGATAGTGGGGGGAGGAAGCATTTAAGAAGTAGAGGAAAGTTGTATCTTTCATTGTGGCTACCCTGCAATGTGACTGGCTCATCTCCTCCCCACAGCCCTTCAGTAAGGGAGTGTCCAGTTGCCTACAAGTGGGCTTTGGGTCTCTACTCTGCACTCACCCTCATTTACAATGATATGATTTTTTGTTCTTTGATGCCGGATACCTCATCCTGTTGACACCTTGTGGTCACACAGGCTGGTGTGCTTCATCTATGTGGGCTTTGTTGCATCTGAGCTAGATGGCTGCTTGTTTATCTTCAAGCCTTTAAGAGCCCAGATGTTATATCTTTTGTTAGCCAGGCATCATCAGCTTTCTTCACCACATTTGCTTATGCACACATTTGTCTTCAGTGATCGTGTCAGGAAGGTGTGTATCATGGAATGCCAATTTAATAGAACAAAGTGTTCTTGCGTTGAGTAAGTACTTAAGTGGAGGCCCAATGTCCATCTGCTGCCTTAATACTAAACCTATAAATATATGCACATAGATCTATTTCCCCACCATCCTATATAAATATATTTACATATGTACATGCCTGTATTTAGACCTCTATAAATACTCTTTGCCTCCTAGTTCTTTCCTCTATTTCCTTTTACTTTCCTCTTGTTCCACTATCATGCTCAGCCGTCATTTGGGTTTCAGTAATTTCTCTCAGTTACATTCCCCTTACCAGGCCTCTCACACCCTCCTTGCCACTAATTTTGGATCACTTGTTGCTCCCCTGCCCCTGGATTAGTCAACACCACCTCTTTCCTCCTGCCTGCCCCTCTCCCGTGTCCCCCGGAACCATCGGTCCCGTTGTTTTCTCCTCCAGAGTGTTCATCCAGCCTATCTTGTCTAGGTAGATCTGCAGAGATAATGATATGCACCAACAAACAAGGCACAGCAAGACAAAGCAACAAAAGAGAACACAATGATGACAACACAAAAGACAACCAGTGACACAGAAAAGAATACATTAATTTTAAAAAAGAAAGGAAAACCTGTAAATAGATCACGGTCTGATTTTTGACCTCTAGGAGTGTCCTCCAGTCAAGTCCAATGGGGTGCCACGCTCTGGCCCTAAAGTCTATCCTTTGCGCTCCCTCGAGTGCTCCCTGCTCTGCTCGCCCCACTGCTCTGCTGCACGACTTTAGTGTTTTCCCGTGGTGTCACGGGGTCAGACGGGGCCAATCCCAACACTGAGTCTGCAGTGTTGTCCACCTTAGGGCCATGGGACATCGTGTCTCATAGTGGGATCAGCCATATGGTCCACTCTGTGCACTGGCTGTTCAGAGCGGGGATATCGTCCTCCAGGCCTGGTGGGCCAGGATGTGCTCCACTCTCTCTTCCTCCCCATTCATTTGCTCCTGTGTGCTCTGATCAGACAGAGTGCTTTGAATTTTATGAGTTTTAGATTCAGCTTTTCAATTTCTACCAAAAGTTCACTTTAGGGATTGTGATTGTGAGTGCAATGAGTAGGGATATGTTCGACATACTAACAATGGTGAGTGGTGTCACTCCGAAGCAAGGCATGGCTCTCCTTTTAAGTCAACTTTAAATTTGCCAGCAATGTTGTATTGTTTTGTGTATAGGTGTTGCATATTTTCCCAACCTTATCCTAAAATATTTCATGCTCTGATAATATTAGACATGTTTTTTTAAAATTTCCAACTTGTGATTGTTTGTTGCAAGTATTTATAAATACAATGGATTCGCAGGGAAAAAGGGACCAGACTTAAATCCGGTGCTCCAGGATGCGAATGCAGGGAGCCAGTGGAGGGGCCTGAAGGCTCAGCCCCCATCCCAGCTACTTGGACAACTGCCCCTCCCCCCAGAAGAATTTACTTTAGAGGACGGCTCGGAAGCTGCAGATATGTACCCCTGCTGTACATAGAATCTGTCCCCACGGCTCCGAACAGCAACGCCACAAACAAAATAAACGGTGAGCCAGACCTTGCCCCCTAGACAAATATTAACTTAATGTGGCTCACCATTCTAAATATAAAAGCTAAAACTTTAAAACATCTAAAAAGAAAACATCTTAGATATGCGGCCAAACAACCTGAAATACAAAAGAAAAGGTTGACAGAGTGGACTTCATCAAAATTACTATCTTTTACTCTATAAAAGACTCTGTTAAGGAACATTGGAAGATAAACCACAACACGGAAGAAAACATTTACAAAGCAAACATCCCATCTCTAACGGTACCGTGTGGAGCCGGGGGGCTGTAGTGGTTATGTGTTGGGCTGCGATCCGCATGGTCGGCAGTTCAAAACCACCAGAAGTTCCTTGGGGGAAAGCCTGGGCTTTCCACTCCAGTAAACAGTTAACAGTCCCGAAAACCATGAGGGGGTCCCTAAGTCTGCAGGGACTCGATGGCAGTGAGAACGGTCTTGCATCCAGATGCATCTACGAAGAACTTGCAAGGGGAAAACAAGCCACCCACGGTGAGAAATAGCTGGGGGAGCAGACACTTCATCAAAGAGGATGAGCTTATCCTGGCAAAAAAAAATTCTTATCTATA
The DNA here is from genome assembly GCF_000313985.2 of Echinops telfairi. Lineage (NCBI taxonomy): Eukaryota > Metazoa > Chordata > Mammalia > Afrosoricida > Tenrecidae > Echinops > Echinops telfairi. Next base: position 1,119,992 of record NW_022103912.1, read on the forward strand.
TATAATATATATAGATATATATACATATACCAAAATGAGATCGTACTACACATCTATTCCAAACCCAAACCAAGCCAGCAAGGCGACTCCGATTCATAGCAACCTAAAGGTAAGCATGGAACTTGCTTTGTGGGTTTCCGAAAGGGCACCTCTTCACTAGAATAGAAAGCCTCCTCTCTGTGCCCCAGATCAGCAGGTGGTTTCCAAGTGCTGACCCTGCGGTTAGCAGCCTAATGCCACCACGACACACACAACGAGGAAAATGGCTAAAATTCAGGAGAGTGAACATTTCCAGCAAAGACGTGGAGCCCAACCGGAACCCTCATATACTGCTACTGGCACAACCACTTTGTTAAACAGTCTTGTGGTTTCTTAAAAAGTTCAACACAGCGTCCTATGATTCAGAAACACCACACACGATCCAGATGCACCGCTCTTCAGTAGACTGTCCAAGAGAAAATGCAGTAAATGTATCATAATGACGGCACACCAGTGCTCATAACCATTTAATTAGGCTGGGAGAAAGACACGTGTCTACAAACAAGGGATTGGGTAGAGACATTGTGATATGGCCAGGCAGTGCTATACTACTCAGCAAGAAATAGCAATGAACTACTGAGATACCCAACAACATGGTTAAATCTCAAAGTAATTCTGCCAAGATAACGGAACGATTCCATGTGGGAAAACTCCAGAGGACAGGGTCTGTGCCCACGGAAAACACACGCATGCCTGTCCGCAGTGGTTACCACTCGGGCTGCCATCCTGAGGCGGCTAGTGTGTTGTTATGATGCTGGAAGTCATGCCGCCAGTGTTTCAAATACCAGCAGGCCCATCCATGGTAGAGCAGTTTCAGCTTCGCTTCCCTCAGGGTTGAAAAGACTTGCAAGAAAGGACTGGCAACTTACTTCCAAAAAGTAGCCACTGAAAACCTGGTGAATTACAACAGATTATGACCAGGGATAGTGCTGGAAAACGAGCCCCTATCTTAAAAGGCCCTCAAAATACATTGGTCACAACAATGGATTCAAGCATTCATAACAATAGTAGCGAGTCGGGCAACATTTCATTTCCTGTGTTATACATAAGATCGATATGCGTTGAAACCAAATCAACAGCTACTAACAACAATATTATTTAAGAAGTAGCATTTGGGGGTGGAGGAACCTTCTTAATCCACATCATAAATTTCTAAAATGTCTAAAATGCTTCATCTATATTCATATTACATTTGCATCAGAAGGAAATTCACTTCACGGGCGTCCTTCCCCTGGTCATATATTTTTTTAAAAACTAAGTCATTTTATTGGGGGCTCTTACTTGTATTATAGCAAACCATACATCCATTGTCTCAAGCAGACATGCACAATTATTGGCATCAACAATTTCTAAACATTATCTTTCCTCTTGCGCCCTTTAATATCAGCTCTTCTTTTATCCCTCCCACCCCCCACCCTGTTACGACCCCCCCATGAACCTTTAATATATGATGTATTGTTGTTATTATGCATACATATTTTACACTGCCCATTCTATCCCTTCACTTACTATCCTGGCATTCGTCCCCTGAGGGAGGCTATTCTGCTGTTGATGCTACCCCTTCCTCCTTCCCACCCTCCCTCCCCCTTCCCATCCCCCATCCTCCTGGAATCGTTGCTCCCATTATAGTTTCTGAAGGGGTCTGTCTTTCCTGAGTTCCATATAGTGAAAGCTCTCATCTGTGCTACAGTCTGTACACCAGTCGAGCAGCAATTTCGAGATTGGACTGAGATCATAAGAGTGTGGGGAGGAAGGATTAAAGAACTAGAGGAGTGTTGTGTTAGTCAGGGTTGACTAGAGAACTAAATCCAGAGACATTCATATGTGTATAAGAAAGAGCTTTACATACAAGAGCAATTGTATATTGAGAAAACATCCCAGCCCAGGCCAGATCAAGTCCATAAGTCCGATATTAGCCCATATGTCCTATAAATTCCTCTTCAGACTCATGCAACACATGCAATGACTCTGAGTGTAGGAAAATCACAGGCCAGTGGGTGGAAAGTCTTGTGGATCCAGTGGCAGTGGAAGCAACTTAGTGCTGGCGTGGGGCTCTCCACGTGGCTCCTTCGGCTCCAGGGCTCTAGCATAGCTCCATGTGTCTTCTCCACAGGAATGTCTCGCAGGGAGTGAGGCTATGTGTCCTGCCTCCAGCAAGCTATTTATCTCCTTAGCACCTCCAAATGAGGTCATCAAGCTGCGACCTGATGACAGGCTAAACTCCACCCCTTCACTCTCAAGTCTCAAATTGATAACAGATGATGAAACTACCACAAGTGTTGTGTTCCTTGGTGCTAAATTGACCCCTGGATGCATTTTCCTTTCCATGCAGCCCCACTGCATGGGGACGTCCTGGACATATTTTTTACCTCTTCTCTAGAAATATGAGTCATGAGCCTTAAACATGACCTCACCTTTGATCTAAGAAGTCCACTTCTGGAAATATATCCCAAAATGCGACCAGTCAAAGACACAGCTCTAGGGGACCAGACCTATGTGTGTCGAACGTAGGAGTCAGTATGGACAGGATACGTCTAGAAGGACATCCCCAGGCTGCTCATGGGATTGGGGTCCTAGGAAGCATTCCCGTTCTTTAAAAATCTTTCCTCAGCATGATTTCACAAATAATCTGGCTTTGTTTTTTAAAAGTTGCTCATACTCAAATCTTAGTATGTATATTATAGGGCGGTTAGAAGAATTACTGATAATAGAGAAAAATAATTGTGTGTGCAAAACAGAGGACGTGAAAAACACATATGCGGTGACACACCAGTAACAAATGCTCACCAAGAAGCTTTAACTAAAAAGGACAAGATGTAAAATCCATGGGGTCTCAGATCTGTAAGAGGGGGACTGGAGAGAAGAGATCAATAGTTATAAGAAAAACAAAAAACAAAGCAAAATCAACAATTGCCCTCAAAACAGAAGAATATAGCTCTTATTTTAGTTAACATTTAGGGACTTCAGCCACCACGAAGCCAAGGCATGGGAGAGGATGGCAGAGAAGACCATGGTGGGCAAGGCCCCACTTAGCCGTTCAGCCTACTTGTCCATTAAGTGCCCGGGAGCCTGGCTTCAGGAAAGTGCTGTCCTCAGAGCCATGCGTGGCCCGGCAGAGGCAACACCACACAAATAGAACAAGTTACCAAGCTCCTGCAGAAGCAGAGTGAACATTGTAAAAATGTCAATATTACCAAAGTTACTTTACAAATCCAGTGCAGTTCTGATCTCAATCCCAGCACAATTTTTCAAAGAAATTGAAAACATAATTACCAATTTTGTATGGAAAGGAAAGAAACCTAGGATAAATGAAAGTGCTGAAAAATAAAAACAAAGTAGGAGGCCTTTCACTACCAGACCTTAAAAGCTACCAGATAGCCATGTAACCAGAACAGCCTGGTACTGGTCCAACGATGGACAGACATGAAGACCAATGGACAGATCTGAAAACCTGGAAACACAGCCAGTACCTACAGGTCTCTAATGTTTGATACAGAAACAAGACGCATTAAACGGACAAGAGACCCACCAGACAAAGAGTGAAACAAGGCCCACACCTCACATCATGTATAAAAACAAACTCAAGATTGATTAAAAACCTAAATATAAATCATGCAATTATTAAAACATCAATGGAAACATAGGTACAAATTTAAGTACTCTAATACAAGACATAAACGCACTTCTAAGTATAGTGAAAGAGATCCATGCTATAGAGAATGGGGGGAAATTCAGTTATAATACATGAGATAAAAGTCTATCTCCAAAATCTATAGAAAATTAAAACATCCTAAGAACAACAACAAAAAATACAAATAGTCTAATTGAAAAACAGGCACAAGACATGAATGGGAAATTTACCAAAGACGACATACAGGCAGCTAGCAACCATATGAAGAAATGTTTGCAATCATGAGCACGAAGAGAAATACAAATTAAAACAACAATGAGATATCACCCCACACCAACACTTTGGGCAAAATTCAATAAAACAGTAAATAACAAATGCAAAGATAAGAATGCTTTGACATTGCTGGTGGGACTGTAGAAGTGTACAGCCACTATGAAAATCAGTATGGCACTTCCCTCAACAAATGCAAATCCAAGGACCTGATGATCCAACAAGCTCTCTACCTTAAAGAAACTAAGAATATAACATGAGCAGGCATATGTGCATCCACGTTTATTACAGCAATTTCCACAATAGCCAAAGCATGGAAACAACCAAAAATCCCAACTGTAGAGGACTGGACAAACAAGCTCTGGTACGCTTAGACGCTGGCATTTCATGCATCAGTAGAACACAATGATAACTCTCCTAAGAGCCACAAGACGTGGACGAACTAGAGACCATCATGCTGAGCAAATGGCCAGTCTTACTGAGATAAATATTTAAGGTCACCATCATGATGAGGGAAAACAAAGAACGAATGGGGTTCACACAGTGACAGACCAGAATTTGATGACTAGAAGGAAGCCAGGGGGAGGGGGAGAGCAGGGAGGCAGGGAGACAATTAGAATGAAGGTCTAACATGAAAAAATAAATTAAAATTGTTTCATGAAAAACAACCGAACACAAACTTCCGGATTCCTCACCCCTAGACCTAACTATTGGTCTGCACTACTAAAGAAGGGAGGGAGAGTAAAGTGGAAGTGGACTGGAGTCACTAAGCACATCGACGCTCCTTCCACACGTGTTTAAAGCTGACACGGACTCGATGCCACTGAGAGGCGAGGGCAGACTCGCTGGCTTTGAACTTACCGTGAGGAGGTCAGTCTCCGGAAAAGGACAGCATGCTTGGGAGAGCAGAGGGTCAGCAAGAAAGAGATGATTTGGAAACAGAAAAGCCCTGGGGCCTAGTGTGTGACCTACTGACTGGACGGCCAACCATTTGAGCCACCAGTCAGCGCTCCTCAGGAGAAAGATGGAGACAGCTGCTCCCCTGAGACCTGGCCCTCTGGTGGTCTGTTCTGAAAACCCCATGGGATTGCTCTGCTCGGACACACAGGGTGCTCCCCACGGGGCAGCGTTTGTTCAATGGCAACTGACAGCACAAGCAGACTCTTAGGAGAGGGTGCCCTTAGGACGGCCACTTTCAGACCCCAAAGGGAGCCCAGAGCTGAGATTTTCCCTGAGGTAGGCTGGCTCCGGTACCTCCTCTGAACCCCCTGCTCCACTTCATCTCCCCAAATACGGAGTTGATGCGCCCAGTCTCTTCCCTATGACAATGTTCAACCCCGTCCCAATGATAATGTTCAACCCTGTCCCAATGCCCAGACCCTTCCCAACGACTATGCCCAGCCAGCGCGATGTGCCCCCATTTACGCAGAGCCCTGAACTAGGGCCAAGATGAATCCTATAGATCATGGAGCGGCACACTTGTCTCAAAGAGGGGGTGATGGGACCAGCCTAGGAAACGACTATTGTTAGTTGCTGTGAAGCTGATTCAGACTCGCAGAAGCCCTCTGTGTGTAATTGCTCCAGCACCCTTCCTAGGCTGTGGGATCTTGCAGAACCAGGTCCTGAGCACCCAACAGTGGGTGAGTTCCAGCTGTCAGCCTTTCAGCTAGTGGTCAAACACTTTACCGTCAACACCGCCTAAGGGCTCCGGCAAAGAATTAGT
>NW_022103912.1:1126500-1127828 GCF_000313985.2 Echinops telfairi
GTGGCACAGCACAGGGATCTGTACCCACACACAGGTTGCCAGGTGGCACAGCACAGGGATCTGTACCCACACACAGGTTTTCAGGTGGCACAGCACAGGGATCTGTACCCACACACAGGTTGTCATGTGGCACAGCACAGGGATCTGTACTTAGTGGTGGTGACAGGCCCTAAGCCCCGTCGCATTGTGGGGTGGTGTGATGGCGTGTAAACACATAAGCAGTTTATTTGCGAACCTTACTTCTTTTTCAAGACTTCATGCAAGCAACCAGTGAATGGATAACCATGACTCTAAAGCCCCAAATCAATCCTCTCTGGTTACTGAAAATGTGACTACAGCCATCTCCGGCTTGTAGACAAGGAATGGGGTCAGAAAGGTTCCAAGGGAGGCGATGGGGGTCTGAAGTCTCAAGGTAACTCAGAGGCCACGCTCGGCTCCCACTCTGGTTGTGTCACGGCGCTGCCACAGCCTTTTCCACCAAAGCAGCCCCTCGCACTTTGAGAGCCCACAACGGGGCTATGTGGAAAGTGTCCTGCAGAGCTTGTTGTCGATGGACCAGAAAGCACACTCAGCACACATAAAAATGGGATTCTACTACCTTTTTGAAAAGAATCACTTCATTAGTCATTGTCCTTGCTCTTTCAAATCAAGGAAGTTAAGCTGGAGACCAGTTGGCTGGTTGCCTCCTATCTCCTAAAAGATGTTAAAGAAAACAGAATAAATGGCATCTTCTCCCCTGGTAAATTTCACCGGGATTCATTTATCAACATTTATGTAGCACAAATACCCAAACAAAAAGCACTGACATGTGCGTTTCCGAGACTGTAACTGTTTATGGGAATCTAAAGTCAGGTCTTTCTCCTACAGAGCAGCTGGTGGCTTTGAACTGCTGACGTGGCAGTTAGCAACCCAACATGTGACCACTATACCACCAGGACTTCAGACAACAGCAAAACCAGTATTACAAGCAAAAAGGAAGCGAGAGCCCAGGACTGGGTGGGCCGATTCCATTAGAGGTGGCCCTTGAGATGCTGGTCTCACAGATAAGGCAGGAAGACAGAGCAGGGCCAAGCAACAAAGGCCTTTAAAACCCCTATAGTTGGACAGACGGACGGACGGATGGACGGATGGATGGATGGATGGATGGATGGATGGATGGATGGGTGGTGGGTGAGTGGATGAATGGATGGATGGATGGGTAGATGGATGGATGGGTGGATGGATGTATGGGTGGGTGAATGGATGGATGGATGGGTAGATGGGTGGGTGGATGGATGGATGGATGGATGGATGGATGGATGGATGGATGAATGGATGGATGGATGGAT
>NW_022103912.1:1127928-1175947 GCF_000313985.2 Echinops telfairi
GATGGGTGGGTGGATGGATGGATGGATGGATGGATGGATGGATGGATGGATGAATGGATGGATGGATGGATGGACGGGTGGATGGACAGATGGACGGATGACAGCTAAGTAATGGATCTATGGTGTGGGTGGGTGGGTGGAAGATGGGTGGATAGATGGGTGGTCATGACTACCCTTGAAGCATTGACTGTGTTCCTGGGATCCAAGCTGATAGGGTTTCGAAAACCACTCTCATCTTCTCTTCCCTTTTCCATCAGCCACCTCATCCACCTCATCCAACAGCCCCAACACAGGATCCTGAGAATGAGATCTCTTCTGGAAACAGGTCGGAAACAGATGGGGTCCCCTGACACCCTCCTTGCCTACATGTGGGCAAAAGTGGTGGGACGATGGCGGCATGTGCATACACACTGGGGACAGTCTCTCTTTTCCACAGTCATGCCTGGCCCATCACACGATACAACTTCAGAACAACAGTGTGAAAGGCACTTAATGCTTGTGGATGCTCCAGCTCCAGAGGAACCTGGCTCCGTCCCAGACCAGTCGTGCAAGAACTATATCGGTCAGAGCTGTCCTTGGGATCACAGAACCAGCCCTTCGAGGTGTCCCCAAGCTCGCTCCTGGCATCTCACTCTCCAACGAACACTGATGCAAATGTCAGGCATCTGCCCTGCGGCTTCCTCGGCTCTGGTGGCCCTTCCTTCTCCGAGTCCCGCCATTGGCAAACTCCTCACCTTAGAAGAGGCAGTCTGGTCCTCACCTGGAGGAAGCCTTCTGGACTTCATGCACAACCACTGGGTCAGACCAAAGGGCCACTGTGAAAGCACCTTGCAGATGGCAGGGCCTTCCATTACTCTGACCCAGGCAGGCCCCAGCACTCACAGGAAGAGCCCAGCTGGACATTCATTGCGAGAAACTTCTCAGCCTGGAACCAGGAAGACAGACACACCCAGGTTGTGCCCTAAAAAGGGCAAGGTAACTGAAAATTGTACACCCGCTCACCAGGCATGGGATTTGCAGGTAAAATCTGGGTGGGGAAGGAGGTGAGTTCTGGAAACACCAGAGTACCCTTAGAGAGCAGCAGGTTCAACCGTATCACAAGGTAATCACTGCCCCCAAGTCGATGAGAACTCAGTGACCCTGTAGCACAGCCCCCGCAGTTTCCAAGACTGTAACCCGTTACGGGAGTGGAAAGCCCATCTGTCTCCAAGAACAGCCAGTGGTTTCAAACTGGTGACCTCACAAGGATCACAGCCTAGCTCATAACCATCACACTGCCAGGGGCTCAGTAAGCGCGCACTGCCATCACAAGGCAGAGAGTATTGAACAAAAACTCTCCAAGTGCACCATGGTGCACCTCAGAGACCGCCTCATGGTGTCCACCTCACTCTCCCAGTGGAAGACACCTTCCCAGGCCCCTTTAAAGCCAGGTCTTCACCACATCAAAGACTCTGCTTCTCAGCATGGCTGGCATCTGTCTCTCTTCCGACCCCACAGCACCTTCCCACTGAATCAAAGCCTTTTCAAGTTCATCCTTCCTGACATGAGCTGAGTACCTGGTAAGTGTGCAAGGTTAATACCATTGCCACTGAGTCAACTCAGAATCACGGTGCTCTTAGAGAACATCGTAAAGCCGTCTCTGTAGGGTTCTGAGACTGTAGCTCTTTACAGGAGTAGAGAGCCTCCTCTTCCTCCACAGAGCCACTCGTGGTTTTGAACTGCTGACCTTGTAGTTAGCAGGCCGACACGTAACTCGCTTTACCACCAGGGCAATATAAGCATGGGGCACACTTGTGCTGACCCACTAATCTCTAGTGAGCAGTTCCACATATTTCTGCCATAGTTTTGAAGATCAAGGCCCTGTGAAACTATTCCTGACAGATTCATTAGTAAGCACTAATAAGCAGATGCCTTTTAAACCCCTTCCTGCTTACTAGGATGGAAATTTCAGGGAAAAAATCAATTATCTTTTAGTTCCATTTCTTGAGAAACTTAAGGAAGCCCCTTGGTTTTCCCGCCTACAAGGGTTTCTAGTTCCTGTCCTGAACTCCGTGCTAAATGTCCTACCCACATGTAATCTCAGGTGGAGAGGCTACAGTCTGTCCTATTTCAGTCTCACCTCGACCAAGAAGCGGGTAGCGCCTGAAGGCTAGGCTTCTGTGGCATGTCCAGTGCCCACCACGACAAACACAAGAACGCTTCTCCTGGCTCTCGTGTCACTAAATGGTATGCGTGACAGAGGCAATGACTAGTCACTTAGAGTGACCCTAGAGGACAGGGGAGAACTATCCATTGAGTTTCGGAGACTAACTCTTTATGGGAATAGAAAGCCCCATCTTGCTCCCTTGGATCAGCTGGTGGTTTTGAACCACCAACTTTGCGGACTGCAGTCCAATGCATAACCACTATGCCACCCAGGGTTCCTCATCTACACGACAGGAGTAGTACAGGTGAACAGTAAATGAGTGTCATGGCAGAGTTGGGGAGGGAGCGTGAAGCTCAGAGGAGTTCCTGAGCCCAGAAGGAGACCCCTGACAGGCCCATGCTAAGGCTCCAGACCTTCTTCCCACACCACACCGCAGCTCCCTCTCAGGGCAAACATTCCCATCTAGCTACCTTTTGAGGTTGTGCCTGCAAATGCATGCCTTCCTTCCAGGCGTGCAGAAAAGAGACCGGACCATTTGAGACCTCTGCTGCGGTTTCTAAGGCCATTGGCTCTGCAACTACCCTGTTTCCCCGAAAGTAAGACATCCCCTGAAAATAAGACCTACTTACACTTTTGCCTCTCACTGAAATAGAAAACACCCCCCCCGAAAATAAGACCGCCCCGAAAATAAGGCCCCCCAAAGGTACCGTAACTCTGGACTCTGGACCGTAGTGGTGGGCACCACTGTGCAGCTCACTGTTGGCTGCAGCGCATCGGAGCAGACAGGAAGTGGGAGGTCTCTTAATAAAACAATAAACAATAAATGTGTACCGTATTCTTCTTCATGGAAAAACAAGACCTCCCCTGAAAATAAGACCTAGCGCATCTTTGGGAGCAAAAATTAATATAAGACGCTGTCTTATTTTGGGGGAAACACGGTAAGTTAGCAAGGTGCCCACCCCCACCCGGAGAAGAGTTGAATCCGTGCCAGCCACATAGCACATGTTCTACTGGATTGCACAAGGAAGTCCTCCTGATGTTACCTGCCACACGGTTCCAAGTTCAAGGCAGAGAAAGGGCTTAAGGTTCCAGCCTGGCTTAAGAACGAGAGGTGGCATGGCACCACTCCCTCCCACTGCGGGGTCCCCTGACACAGAGTCCCCCTCGCACTGTGGGTCCCCAGGGCACCTCAGCAGCAGAGAGTGCTGCTAGGGCCCTCCCCTGTCCCCCCCTCTGGCCTCTGTATGTCTGTAAGCCCTAGGTCTGTTTGGCTCATGGTTTCTCAGCAGCAGCACTGGTGACGCTCGAGGTGGAATAACTTCTTAAAATACTTTGTGCATGTTAAGACGCTGGGCAACAAGCCTCCACTCACCTCATGCCAGTTCCAAGCCCCAGCTATGACCACCAAAAGATTTCCAGGCATTGCTGAGTGCCTCTGGAGGGGAAGGCAAACCGGAAGGAAGCAGGGCATTACAGCTGGTGCTTCCGCTCTCTCAGGGAAGCACCTGGCCCTCATCTCCAGGGAGACCCCTGGTCTGGGTATCAGAAACTCTGCTCTGCCTCCCACTGCCTGGGCGAGCATGGAGATTATCCAGCCTCTCCAAGTGTGTTACATGCGTGTGGGTATGCAGAAGGCACACAGGATCGCTGGTAAACTGATCTGCACAGTTATCCTAACAGCCTCAAAGTGGCGTTTCAAATCTCTCCCCCAACGTCTGGAAGATACTACCGGAAACCTTTTAAAGCCTAATCAACCCAAACTAAACTCTCTGTCATGAATGCTGGCTCATAGCAACCCTATAGGGCCAAGCAGAGCCATCCCCGTGAGTTTCTGAGAAGGGAATTCTTTGTGGGCGCAGACAACCTGTCTTTCTCCCAAGGCCTACTACCAAACTCACTGCCTTTGAGTCTATGCGGACTCCCAGCAACCCTGGAGTCCGGGCAGAACGGCCCTGTGAGTTTCGGGGACTGTCACTCTTTACAGGAGCAGACAACCTGTCTTCCTCCCTGGGAGCAGCTGGTGGCTGCAAACTGCTGACCTTTCGGGTTACAGCCCAATGCGTAACCACGATGCCAGCAGGGCTCCTGCCCAAGGACAACTAAGCACCTCAAAATCAACTGTCAACTCCCTCGGCCTGGTTATTCCACTTTTGAGAATCAAAGAATTGATCTAAGAAGATCATCAGAATTTCAGATAAACATTCACACACACAGAGGGCAAGCCCAGCATTGCCCAAAAGGAACAAAACTAGGAACAGCTTCACTGGCCAAGAATGGGATGGTAAAATAAAAGACACAAAGGCAGACAAAGGGCTATACTATGTAGCCAATAAAATTCACATTGATGGAAATGATTACTTAATCATATGGGAAAATGTCCATGATTTGTTAAAGGAGCCAAGAGTTCTGATGTAACTTCAATTTTGTAAGAAACTACAGAGCAAAAAAGTGATATCTATTAAAAATATAGAGACCAGAATGAAATTTAGCAACATTTCATTCTTTATTAATGTTTTCTCATCTTACAAGTTTGTTGTTCAGGGGCTTGCCTTAGTCTCAGATTCTTGGGAGAGAACACTTTGTTGTTTTAAATAGTTCTACAGTAGGAGAACAGGCTCTACTTGGTTCCCAGGTGCTGAAGAGAAGTCCAGACTGGAACAGAGAGCCCTAGGCAAGTGGGGAGGAGGGTGCTCAGCCTAAGGGGAGGGCAGCGGGGCAGGAGAAAGAGGGGGGCCATGATAGGGCGTGTGGAAGAGCCTGAGGCAGCCCCAGCCACCCAACCCTGCAAGCAGGATCCTGGAGCCCACAGACTCAGGTCCCACCCTCTCTAGGGAGGGGCCCGCCTGAAGGTGGGGGTGGGAGGATGGTCACCAGGAGCACCTGGCTGGAGCCGAGGAACTCAGCTCTTCCTGCTAACACTGTGGGGTGGGGGCACCAGGGTCTGCAGGGTCCTGAGCCAAGGGCTGAGCTCCAAGAAGGTGAAGACAATCCCAGCAGCCCAGGCCCCACTTCCCATGGGCCACACAGTGCGCGTGGAGCCACTGGGCCGGGGCCCTCAAGCTGCCTTACCAGGAGGCTTGCAGGCAACATCAAGTGGAGAAATTGGCCAGCCACGGCAGGAAGGCATATCCACGTGTCCTCAGACTCGCTGCAAACTTCAAATGTCTCTGATCTGAACCAACTGCAGAAGTGCATCGGGGAGAAATTCACACCTCACCATTTCAAACCTGTCTGTGTTTTTTCTTTGTTCCATGTTCTCTTGAAAGTCTTCCCCGTGTACATGCGGAACAAGAAGACAAAGCACTGGGCTTTCAGGGAGAGATTGCCCACCTTCCACAGTGTATTCCAGCTGTATTCTCAGCCAGGGCACCTCCGTTACAGCCACCACATGGGTCAGGGGAGGGTACATGCTGCTATGATGCTGAACAGAGAATTTCCAGATTATGATTAGTCCTCCACTATAAAACTCAGCCAACGCAACCCCTCTGGGTCACAATCACCCAATTGGTGTCCAACCACGGCAAGACAAGGTGGCACTGCACTGAGCATACCTGGGGCCTCCCTGAGTGAGGGGCCATTGCCCTGCACTGCCTGAATGGCACCAACAATAACAACTGATGCACCAAGCAAGTCACAGTCTCCCCCCAATGCTGGCTACGCCATATTACAGTCAGAGGCATCTACGAGCATACAGTCATCCCAAGGTCACCTGGCAGAGTACCAAGTGTAAGCCAAGGATCATCCTGGGCTCCCACGCAGAGCCTCAGTGAATACCTGAAACACATTGGCAAGGCAGCTCTCCAATCCCCACTTACAGGGAGATTGGCAGGGAGCTCAGCAACCCAACTGCAATCCTGCCAGCCCTCTTTCCTGCCTTCTCATTGTGTGTGTGTGTGCGTGTGTGTGTGTGTGTAGGGGCGGGGCAAGAAGAACCTCGCTGCCATCACGTTGATGCCAAGTCAGAGTGGCACTGTAGGACAAGGTAGAACTAGCCTTCCAGGATTCCAAATCTACCACTTTACAGGTGTAGAAAGCCTCACCTTTTTCCTGTGGAGTGACTGGTGTTTTCGAACTGCTGACCTTGTGATTAGCAGGCTAACGTGTAACCACCAGGACTCCACTGTGAAGGAGACTTAAATTCCAACAAGGAGACATGATTCTCTTAAAATATGTGGATACCCAGGCCAGAGAATAGGGAGTGAGCACTAGAGCTAGGCCAACAGGGCTACCAGCAAGCCCCCTGGAGCATGTGGCCCTAGGCTGACCCACGGTAGGTCTCCCAGCAGGGCCGGGAGGGTGACTCGCACCACTAGCCCATTTCCCTCTGCCGTCACCAGGTCCTTTCATAGCTTCAGCTGGTATTTCCTGGGAGAGGCTAGCCTGTCCCTCACTACCTTTTAGGGAGCAGATGGATGGCATACACATTAGGTGATAGGTGACCAGGTCCCCTCCCACCACAGGTTTTCCTCCCTTTTTTTTTTTCTTTTTTTTAAAACATTTTATTAGGGGTTCATACAACTGTTATCCCAATCCATACACACATCAAAAGCGCATTTGTGCATCGTTTCTCAAAACATTTTCTCTCCATTTAAACCCCCGACATTAGGTCCTCATTTTTCCCCTCCCTCCCCGCGCCCCCCTCTCGCATGAGCCCTTGATAGTTTATAAATGGGTATTTTGTCATATCTTGCCCTGTCCGATGTCTCCCTTCATCCACTTTTCGGTTGTCTGTCCCCCAGGGAGGAGGTCACACACAGTTCCATGTAATCGGTTCCCTCTTTCCTACCCACTCTCCCTTTACCCTCCCTGTTTTGCCACTCACACCACTGGTCCTATAGGGCTCACCCGTCCTGGATTCCCTGTATTTTCAGCTCCCATCTGTACCAGTGTACCTCCTCTGGTCTAGCCAGACTTGCAAGATCTAATTCAAGTCATGGTAGTGGGAGCAGGGAGGAAACATTTAGGAACTAGAGGAAAGTTGTATTTCTCATCATTGTTACATCGCACCCTGACTGGCTCATCTCCTCCCCGAGACCCCTCTGCAAGGGGATCTCCAGTGGCCTACTAATGGGCTTTGGATCTCCACTCCACACTCCCCCCATCATTCACTATGGTAAGATTTTTTGTTCTGATGATGCCTTATACCAGATCCCTTCCACACCTCGTGGTTGCATAGGCTGGTGTGCTTCTTCCATGTGGGCTTTGTTGCTTCTGAGCTTGATGGCCGCTTGATTACCTTCAAGCCTTTAAGACCCCAGACGCTATACTTTTTGATAGCCGGGCACCATCGTTTTCCACCCTTTTTAAGAAGATGTAGAGGCCCCTCCCCAGGTCCCAGGACCTGAAATGCAAGAGAATCGGAGAGAAAGTGAAGGACTATAAGAGGGGGATGAGAAAGCTGACAGAGAGTGAGAGAAGACAGACAAGGCGTCAGAGTTACCAGACAGTTTAAACACAGTGGCCCTGTGGTCACATACCTCAGTCAATGGAGCATGAGCATTAGCTTCTCCACCCCTACAATTCCATCTGTCCCATCCTGGGCACAAGGGGGCTCGACTGGCTGACAGGCTCTCCTGCATGTGCTCTGGGGCCTTCCAGAGGAGCCCCACAATGACAAGCAAGCCAGAGAGCCTGGCTTTAGACGGCGCTCCAGTCATGCCCTTTAGCAGCGTTTCACACTGGGCTAAATCATGATACCCACGCTCTTTGGTCATCCAGCTCCTCGCAGGACCCAACGGAGTGTGACCGGATGATACGCACAGGGGCGGATCCTGAAGGCAACGCCCAGGTTAAGTCAAAGTGACTGGCAGCCAGCAGCCCAACTCACAAACTAGCCCCAAATCCTGGAACACGGTGGTCCTGATTCTACGGGGCAATAGCAGCATCACCCAGGGAATGGAGCTTTGTCTCCAGCTTCACTTCACTTGTCTGGTCCCTGAGCCACTTAAGGTAAAGACAGAGATGATAACCAAGACCTGCCCGCCATGCGCCATCCCAACTCCTCTACCCCCCGATCTTTCAAAGGAGGCTCTCTACATTTTACCATTGAGGTAACTAAGGTTCAAAAAAGAACCCGGATGGCGTAGTGGTTATGAGTTTGGCTGCTAACCGCCAGAGTCAGCAGTTCAAAACCACAGGCTGCCCTGTGGGAGAAGGATGGGGCTGTCTACTCCTGTAGCGTTACAGTCTCAGAAACCTAAAGGGGCAGTTCTACCCTGTCCTACAGGTTCGCTGTAAGTCGGCCTTGACTCAATGGCAGTGAGTTGATCGTTTTTTGTGTTTTTTTTGGAAGGTTCAGAGAGGTTACATAACCTTTCTGAGGAAACACAGCTGGTAATAGCAGAGCTAGGTTTCAAACCAGCCTTTTCAGCCTAGAGCCCAAGCTCCAAGGCCCCCTGCCCTGCTGCCTCCCTTAGAGAGAAGCCACAGGGTAACGAAGTTAACCTATACCATAAATCAGCCCTCTGTAGACGCAACAGATGCTGCGTACCTGGACATCTAACCAGCCTTGGACAGGAACCCCACCCAGAAAGGGAGAGCAGGGGCCAGAGGCCAGAAGGCAAAGCAAGCAAAACACACCTGCTTTTGCGAAGCACATTGTGCCGCTTGCTTCCGGACCCAGCAATCGTGGGACAGCACGGGGAGAAGTATAGCAGAGGTAGGGTACCAGAGCCGTCTCCAATAGTCAGCACACGCTCCACCCGCTCACCCTGAGTCTTAAAACACACAGGCTGCCCTCTCCTCCTCAGAAGGTAGAAACCAAGAAAATACGGATTCCGGGCTTTAGCAAAGAGCCTCATATTCTACACCAGGTCTTCTCAAGACCCAAGCATCAAAGATTTATAGACCCTGGAGCCTGTGGAGGGGGGAGCAGACGTCCAGCTAGGTCCCAGAGCAGGACCTGGCCAACGAGTGGATATTGATAGGTGACCAGGTCCCATAGACTGACTAGAACGGAGCCTCCTTTGCACTGACCAAGAGAACCCAGAGGACTTCTCACCCCTGAGGTCTAGCCCCATCACAGCATAGGTGATTATGGCCCCTGAGCGCTCTCTCTCTCTGGGTGCTCACCCCCACCAGTCAATCTTCTTCCTATCCTTCGTAGCAAAGACAATGACACCCACTTATACAGGCCCTCCCACTGAACTTCAGTGTAAAGGAACTTGCAAAAGATCGGCTCCCCCTGCTAAGCCTGGAACCAAAGAGGTCACACTGCTGGACTTGGAGCTGTCAAGAGCGAGCCGGCCGTCACAGCACACACAGTTCCTGACGCCGCCAAAACAGGCCATTCTCGTGGCCCTCCAGCAGAACCGACAGCACATGAGCGAAGTCGCTGGTTTAATAAGCTCACGACTCTCTGACTTCTCCTAAGTGCTGTAGGCAATCTTTCGTGGCAAAAGCAGGTGACTTTCGGTGTCACCTTAGCGTCTCCACTACGATCCTACAAAAGAGCGCCTCATTTCCATGCTGTTTAGGAGCGGGCGTCCATCGATGCTCTAATAGTCTGTTCGCCCCGCGTCTCCAGTTCACCAGGGAGCTGAAAGTCTGACCATCTGCTCAGGCCACTTTCTAGGGTGGCTTCATCTGACAGTGAATCCTTTGTTAATGCCAAGTCACAAAGGATTGGAGGCACACACTGTAAGGAAGTGTCAAGCCCCTCCAGTAGAGACTGGAAAAACATAGGTTCTTGGGATCCACCCGGCAGTCATTCTCATTCAATAGCGGGTCTGCAGGTCCAAGAATCTGCATATGTAACAATTTCCCACCTGAATCCCATCCAGAAGACCTGGGAACCTCACTTGGAGAAGCTCCCTGACTTGGTTCTCAAACTTGCTTTTTTTGACTTTATTTGCAGATTCTGGTTTTATGTTCTTACGCGACTTTCCTTTTTGTATGCGAGGAAACGACGCCACACTTCTAATTCATAGAGGGATTCCGTAGTTACAGTTTTATGGGTACACATGCCTGTCAGCATAAATGTAACACACCCCACATTCACACTTAAAAGTAGGAAGCGTCATGTAACACATGAGTACGTTTCCTGGATGCACGCGGCTGAAGTACATTCTGTTCTAAGGCTTGATGCAAAGCCTTAGCATACATGCCTGCAAGCCGCAGCTGACTAACTGCTGAGTCTGATGTTTTCTTTCCCTCCATAAACAAGCCTCGGCCAGTGAACGCCAGATGGGTCCCTTCACCTTGATCTTGGCAGACAGTGAGGGCCAGTCCTAAATATACTGTCACCGCCTGGACACCAACAATGTATCACAACCGCACAACATGCAGCTGTCTGTGGAGACGCCTAAGTGATGTGCCTTCAAACTGTCATCGGGCCACAGTGACCTCCATTTTTTGAGAAATGAAGTCAAAACTCTACCCTTATCTTCAGAGAGGTAAGACATATTTATTTATTGGCTCTTCCCTTACCGGTCTCTAGCCTTCAGGAAGGTCTGTAAAGGCCACCACCGGCCACAGGCTGAGTGGTTCCCCTAGCTCCAGCAATGTCCCCAAGTCTACCCCCACACTCACCCCATGACCAGGGGCCCCAGAGAGCTATGGGAGGGTGACCAGAAGGGCCTGGCACAATCCTCAAGAAGTGTCCTCACTCTACTTTCCCCTGAAGCAGAAGGCAAGGGCAAAGACCCCCACTTCTTCTCCCAAACTGGCCCTCCTACTCTGTAGCCTCCTTCAAGCAGGCTGAGGAGCAGTCTGTGCTGGCTACAAGGCATTGGGGGCTACACTTTGCAGGGGTCCTCAAACTTCTTTAACAGGGGGCCAGTTCACTGTCCCTCAGACCCGTTGAAGGGCCAGCTTTGAGGGGCTAAGACTCACTGTAGTTGATGATGACCCCGAGGGTTCGGACTAACCACGTCTCTCCTCCATCAGTCTTATTCTTCTCACCTTTCTCCAGAGAACCAGCTGAAAAAAGATGCTATCTAAGAAAACCTTAACGGTGATCAGAATCAACCTACACCATGATCATCTTCATATGTAATTATACAATGACTTGCTTTTAAGGAGCAAATGACATAAGCGATGAAGAAGGACATCAGAGCCCTGTCAGCCTTTGCCTGGCACAGTCAATGCCAAGCTCTAAGGCCAATTCACGTGGGAAACCTTTAATTCCAAAAGAAGTTAGTTCAGTCCTGTGGTAGTTATATGAGCTGTTGTTAATTTGAGAGGATTAAGAGGGAAGGGGTGGAGTTTAGCCTGTTACTCCGGTCACAGCTTGATGACCTCATTTGGAGACACTAAGGAGATAAAGAGCTCTCTGGAGGTGGGACACTAACTGAATCCCTGGGAGACATTCCAGCTGAGAAGACACATGGAGCTAGCTACTCAGGTGCCCTGAGCTGGAGGGCCCACGTAGAGACCTCTGTCAGCGCTGAGATCCTTACACGGCCACTGGATCCACAAGACTTTCCACCCACTGGCCTGTCATCTTCCTGCATTCGGCATCATTGCATGTGTTTCGTGAGTCTGAAGAGGACTTTATAGATTGGTTTCGGACATATGGGCTAATATCAGACTTATGGACTTGATCTGGACTAGGATGTTTTCTTACAGTTGCTCGTATATATAAAGCTCTTTCTTATAGACATGAGTGTCTCTCTGGATTTGTTTCTCTAGTCAACCCAGACTAACACAAGTCCCCTGCATTAAAACAATCAGCCATTTTGGACTAAAAGGGCAGCATTTGCTCAGGAGCAAAGTCCAGTGGGTTAGGAAAGGAGAGGACTGGAAACGGAAGCCAGGAGGAAACTGCGCTGGAAGAGTTGAATCAGAACGCATTCGAATAATTGAATGTAAAATTAGGACCTGCCTTGTACCCCTTCAACTAATTCCCAATTGAAACTTCAAAATAAAAAATGAGCTCAGCCCCAAAGAGTGTCTTAATGGTCCTATTTGAATCATTTACATGCATTGTGTCCTCCCCAAGACAGAACTTCGGAAGCCTGCTTGTCAGGGCACTGCTTGGTGAGGTGTAGATAGTCAAAGAGAGAATCAACCAATTAAGAGCCATTTCCTAGCCATCAAGGCCTACCTGTCCTGCATAAACATGCACACTAATCTCCTTATCTCAGATCTAAAAATACAGCCTGGGTTTTTAACTCGAAACATAATGGATGACCTTAAATAGTTGAAGTTGAAATTATTAAGTAAATCATTTCACCTGCGCAGCTTTATTTGCATAACATTAACTCATGATGGCAGCTAAAACAAATTCATCACATTCTGGATATTAGAAGCTGATTTATGTAGGAACTGAAAAAAAATCACGAGCTCAAAATTATGTTGACGTGACGGACGTGCTCCATGGAAGAAGATCTGTCTCCTCCCTTCTTTGCTTTTTCTTTTTTCAAAAAATCATCTGAGCAACTGAATTATGGTGCGAAGGAAAAGGATTTGAGGAGATGGAGGAGGCTGGGAGAATGAGTGATGCTGGCGCCACACGTGTGGTGGTCCCCTCCACACACACACACACACACACACACACACACACACACACACACACTCCTGCTCTCCAGTTATTCATGTCAAGTATGCCAAAGATACGCTGGGAAATCATTACCATTCATCCCCGCTAACCGCCATTAAATTTCAATCAATTCAACTTAGCACAAGTGTACTTGAGCGGCCCTTACAGTCCCTTATAAATGCGGCCCCGAAGTCGGCCTGACTTATGGCATTGTCCACAGCACAAAGAAGGACCGCTAAGCATCTGGGTCCTCGGGATGGATGCTCATTTAACACCCCGGGCTCGGGGGTCTTTCTTCTGACTGTTAGGAGCGCTCCGTTCCCTACCAGCCCCGTGGCCACTCTTCCTTCCACGCCTGTAGGATGGACCGAGCAGAAGGCTGCCGACTTGGCCAGTTTTGCAGATAGAGCCAAACAAAGTTTCGGATGGCATCAGAAGTTTGGCAACGTGGTCTGTCTCCTCACTCTTGAAATTCCCTCACTCCTCCTGCAAACTGCAAACTGACTCCCTCCTCAAGCAAAAGGGTGCGGAAGGGAAGCAGGGCATGCAGCTCAAGCCCACCCTGCGGCAGCCCTGTCTGCAGGGGCACCCACCTCCTGGTAGTAGAGGGCCCTGGGTGCTCTGGGTGCTTTGTGGGTTCCGGGCCCACAAAGGGTGGTGGCTGCAGGCCGGTGTGGATCAGGCCCTCTCGCTAGCTTGCTTTCTTCCTCTGTCCCCACCAGCAGGACCCAGACTCCCGCCACTAGCCAGCGGCTGGTGCAAAGCGCCGACAATGTGGGCATTGTTCCCACCGCCAACTAAGCAGGCCGGCAGGTGGGAGGGCCGCTGGGCTCACCGGTGCTGGCGCAGGCCGGGCTCCCCAGGCCGGCAGGGGAGATGAAGGAATGGCTCACGGGGGAGAGTGAGGGGAGAGGGACACGGACAAGGGGTGGGGGAAGGGCAGCAAGGAAAGGGGGTGAAGAAGAAGAGAAAGCGCAGAGAGCAGAGGCTGGCAGACACGTGTAAAGAGAATAGCAAAAGCAGTTGCCCAGGAAGTTTCTGGGAAGAGCAAGAGTTCACCCCCTTTCGTAAAAGGAAGGACTCCCACTCAGCTTAGTAGGCAAAGCTTAATCACACCAGGGGCTTTGCTTAATTACAGGTCTGAGAGCTGCATCTCCAGGGAGGGAATGAGCGTCTAAACTCTCTGTCAAGGCCTGGGCCCTCAACTGATGTGTGAGGTTGGGAAACCCAAGTGTCCCCCACCTCCTCTGCCACAAGCCCCAGAGGACGGGGCTGGGGTCTGCAGCGCTGGCTTGAAAAAGCCAGCCCTGAGATGAGCGGTGGATGTGCATCTGGGACAGGAGTCCTGGCCGAGCTGTGTCGGCCAGCCTAGTCTTTCCAGGAAGCAGCAAGGCTACAGGCCTGGGGAGGCCCCACCTGGCTGTCTGGGCCCCCAAGTCTGCAGCAAAGCACACACCCCCCCCTACCAAGTTCAACTCCAACAGAGCCAGGGGCCCTTGGCAGAAAGCAGGGTGGTGGTGGGGGATCAATCCCAGGCTAATGAATAAAAAGTCCCCCCTTATTTCACTGCTGTTTTTGGTTCATTAAATTTTCCACAGATTTGCAGAGAAGAAAGCATAATCAATAAACCTTGACCAAAGTGAACGTGAGAAACAGGCCAGAGAATGGAAAGGGGAGAGAAAAGTGATATCGGATCACAGACTTCAGGGGCAGATGACAAACTCAGGGCTGCTGCAGAATCTCAATGGGCCAGCGCCCAGGGCAGCCTTCCTCCCCCTCGCTGGACCGCTTCCTTCAAGACAATAGTAAATGCACTAAAACTTTTTTCTTATGCTAATGGTGAAACCCGGCACTCACAGTTAAAACACACTTCCCAGTCATTTGGGCCTTCTTGTTCCTTCTCTCCCTTCACAAGCAGGCACACACAAATCCACATTAACATAGTCCATTGACACCTACGTCTCAAAAACATTTTTATACATACTCTTTGGTCATAATTTAGAGGAGTTCTTTCCCCTGATAAGTATTGTGGTTTTTTTTTTTAATTAAAAAAAAAAACAGAATCCGAAAAGAGACAGTATTAGTAAGAGGCTTTTGTTGATTAAAGAATTAAGGAAAATAAGATACTGCGCCTGGAGAAGATATGGTGCTAAAGTTCATATCAAACTAGCACTCTTGTCACGTTCAATATTAAATACACAATGATTTAATATTTTAAATCATTTACACACTCAAATTAACATGAGATAAAATGATTTCTTTTTAATCGGGTGTCTATTTGAAAATCATAAAGTCATTTATTTTTACCCCAGCACACTACCAAATATCAGTGCCCAATGCCCCTTGCCGGAGCTCTTTTAACGGAAGGCTCCCAGAATGGTCAGAGCAGCTCTGGCTTCGCCTGTTCCAGAGAACCGAGTCTCACTGAAATGGCTGGACATTCCTGTTGTTGGGAAGGTGCCCGATTCCGCCTCTCTGAATTTTCTGGAATCAGAGAATCCTGTTTCTCTTGGGCAGTCTTCATGTGTTGCGTCTGTACAAGTCTCTGACACTCACTGAAAGAAGAAAGGGAGGGGCCTTCCCTGGGGTTTCTTTTCAAAGGCCCAGGCCCAGCAGGAGCAGCTGCAGCTGCTGTCCAAAGCAAGGTCCACCTGGCCGTCCCTCGTGCGCCAGGGACACAGAGGCCCTGGCCCAGGTATCAGCCACCACCACCCTCAAGATGCCCACACCCCCAAGCAGCAAGCTGGTTTGCTCCACATCCTTCGAGCAGCACACAGATGAAAGGAAGCCCTGGCGAACACACAGGGACACACACACACACACACACACACACACACACACACTTTCCTTGGAAAAAGGCAAGCCGCCCTCACCCTTGAGTACACAAAAATGGAGGCGCCTGGGTCTGAGCTTCCGCAGGCCAGCTGGCTCTGTGGGGATCACGAGCCTGCTGAAGTGCCCTGCACTACCTCCTGGCTTCCTTTAAAGGGGGCTGCTGACATCTCTGGAGTGGAGGCTTCCCTCAGAAGGCCAAAGGGGGCCTGGTAGAAGAAAGGTGTTTATTAGGCAAATACCCAGTTTTGTCTGCTGCCTGTGGAATCCCTGGGTTTGCTAATCCAGCCCCGGGGGCTGCACTGTGTACAGGGCACTTGTGGGAGTACAAAAAGCGTGAAGTATTTGTGTATTTTTCAGTCTGCAGTGCAAACAAGCCAGCTACAGTACACAGCCCCTGAGACCCCGAAAGCCAGGCAGTAAGCAGCTAACCAAGGAGCCCTGCAGCCCCCTCTCTCCATAAGGCAACCAAAAGGATGTCTTTTCTGTTCCGTGTGCTCCCCACACGTGATTGCAGTACCCCTGGGAAAGTGGGGTGACTCTCCTTTCTAAAAGGCCAGAAGAGCTTTCCCACTTCACCCGCCTCAGCCTGAGCCCAGTCAAGAGCTCCCTGAAGGCATGATCAGGGTCAGTAGCCTGAGCGTTTGGGCCACAGCAGCCTGGACCCTGTCCCATCCCCATCAGAACATTCCCCAGGAAGTATCAAAGCATGTCCAGGCAGTGGCTCAAAGCAATCCCACCTTCTTCCTTGTTGAGTCCTGCCCTGGTCTGGGAGTTCCGTCCCCTCTCACAATGTCATATGAAAAAAGAGCGCTCTGGACACAACTCTCAGACACGGACCAAGGTCAAGTCACCAGAGGGCTGCCTGCTGGGTAACGGGGCTCCTCATCTCATGGAGCTCTCCCCAATAGTCCATCAACACTTCCCTGGCCCCAATAACAAAAGCCCTCATGAAATTGATGTATTTCTCAACACAGCGGGGAAATGCACAACCATCCTAAATATCACAAAACAGAATTAACGTGTGAAGCTCAACTTTCCATATGGGTCAGTTTGAGTGAAACTGAAATCTAGGAGACAATCGTTCCACAATAACCTTCAGTCATGGGAGCAAGCAAGGAGGAGCCGGTCAAGGAAACTGAAAGCAAGAGAGATGCCAGAAAAGAAAGAAAAGTTTCGGGAGGTCAAAGAGGAGGCCCTCCTAAAGGCGCATGGGCTGGAGGAGTCTCCTTCTGGAAGTGCAGTCCTGGGGGGCACCCCAGACGCTCAGAGAGCCTCAAACTCCACACAAGCTGGCTGCCCTCGCTCCCTTGGGAGCGCTGGCCCAGTGGCCACACAATGAATTTCTAACCCCACCAACCAAGTGGGGCACCCCTCTGAGGCCCAGAGAGGGCCTGCCCACCTCGAGATACACAGACACTCGGGGAAAGGAGGCAAGGAGAAGGCCATTCCAGGCAGGAAAATGGACACACAGCCGGTTGGTAGGCAGGTGAGGTGGCTGGAATCAACAGCCCTCATCACGCGGGCCCATCCGCTTAGTCCACCTCGCTCTGCTGCTGTGTATTTTGGGTTTCGCAGTTTATTTACTTTTTGGCACCGAGCCCCCTGAGCATGCCAATACAATATTTGCTTAAACACTAGTTTATGCTGCTTGCGAGGGAAACGTTTACTTTCAAATTCTCCAACATCCCCCAGAGCCTCGTCGGCAAACACTCTATGAGCATTTTACAACTGCTCCCTTTATCTGGAGCTGTCGGGATTAAACTTCACACTGTGCCCGGGGGCGGTGGGCGGGCGTTGAGGACCTAGCCCGCGGCCGGTAGGCAGCCAGGGCCTGCACCGCCCGGAGCCCCGCGCCGCGCCCCAAGCGGGATGCCCCGCGCCCGGAGAGGGGTGATGCGTAATCGTCTCGGGCCAGATGCTAGGAAAAGGTTTACTTTTCCAGCCGGGGCTTAACTCTGGGAAACACACAAAAAAGTATACAAAGAGAGGACCGAGGAGCGGCGCCCTCCAGGGACCCGGTGGCGGGAACCAGGGGCGAGGCGTGCGGGCTGCATCCCCGGCGACGCAGGAAAAGTCGCGTTTCCTAGGAAATGACAGAGAGGGAGGACCTCCAGCCCCCACGGCTCACTCCAACTCTCGCACGCGAGCACACGTTCCTTTCCCCCCTCGGGCGCCGTCCCCCCACCCCCACCCCCCCCCCCAAACACCCCCCCCTCCATCCCCCTCAGTCGGGAACACTCTCGGCTCTCTAAACCCTTAATAGGATTGGCGCCCCAACTCTCTCAGCGTCTCTCCCCATCCATCACACACGGATCAAGTTGCAGTAGTGGATTTTTCAAATTCCTTAGCAAATATACTTGTTGAGAGATTGCCCCTGGGGTGGGGGTGGGTGGGGGGCTAAACGGGGAGGTGGGAGTGGGAGGGAGCGGTCGGGGGACCCTCGGGCTGGGTGAGGGGTCGGGAGCGGGATGATCCCTTTGGGAAGTGCCGCGGCTCGGGCTCGGGATGGAAAAGGAGAGCGAGGCAGCGAGGCCTGAGCAGCTCTGCCCGCCGACCCCGGAGGAAGGGGCCAGAGGCCCGGCGAGGGCAAGCCGGGGAGAGGGAGGAAGAAAGAAAGGCGAGGCTAGGGGATGCGAGTGCATCTGAAAAGTTTTCCAGGGGCGCCGGCCGGGGACGCGCGGGACCTTCCCAGCGCTCAGCCTCCAGGCCGGACGGGGCACCCCGAGAGCCGCGGTGCTTTCCCCGCGGTGAGCGGGTGAAATTCAGCCCCGGCCAAGAGTCCCAAGCCCGGGAACATCCTTTGCTCCGCTTGGCCGGCGCCCCGAGTGGGGCTAACCCCCCTCGCCCCAGCCCCAGTCCCCCGATCTAAACCCGGCGCCCCAATCCCCGTGCTCGGGCCCCGATCCTCGGCCGAACCACCTCCCCACACGGCGCGGCACCCCGAGGTCCGGATCGGGGAGCCTGCCAAGGAAAGAAAGTCCAACTTTACCGAAGGAGACAAAAGTTTGGCTTTAGCACACAGGTGGCCTCCCGGGCGCCGGCCGAGGGCTGCGGGCCCCCATCCCAACTTGGCGGGCGCAGCGAGGCCGGGGAGGGGGCCGGGGGCCGGCCGCCGCTACCGCCGGCAATCGGGCCGCTCCCGCGGGCTTCGGGGCCCGCGCTCCTCCCTCCGGCGGCCGCGGCTCCTCCTCGCCGTCCTCCGGCACGTCCCGCTGCTCCTCAAAGTCTCATGGAGGAGAGTTTGGGAAAGAGTCCGCGCTGCCGCGGCTGGCTGGCTCAGCGCGCCCGCAATCCATCAGCGCCGGGGCTGCGCAGCGCCCCCGCGCGCCCGGCGCGCGCACTCCCTCCCGGTGCCACGGGGCGCCTCCTCCTTCCAGCACCCGGGAAAAGAAAGAGCACGGAGCAGGGAAGTTGGAGCTGGGAACCGAGGAGCACGCCCACGTCCCACACTTCTTTAAGGGGGCCAGGGTGGGACGGCGGTGGGGGGAGGTGTTTAACTCAAGTCAGATGAGTTCCGGAGGCAAGACTCCAGGACTGCTCTATTCCCGATCTCTGGAATCCTCCCCATCTCCCACTTCCCCTCCGCCGGGAGATGCTCGGGCCGCACTTATCCCGGAGCCCTCTTCTCCCGGCGGGCGCCGCCAGCGGAAGCTGGGGCGGGAAGAAGCTCGGCCAGGACCCTTCAGCCCACTGATGGGGCGAGGAGATTGGGGGCGCCTGGCAAAGCGCGCAGGTGCCCGAGAGTC
Organism: Echinops telfairi; assembly: GCF_000313985.2. Taxonomy (NCBI): domain Eukaryota; kingdom Metazoa; phylum Chordata; class Mammalia; order Afrosoricida; family Tenrecidae; genus Echinops; species Echinops telfairi. The sequence goes on from NW_022103912.1 coordinate 1,147,136, forward strand.
CGGCCTGCGACCCACGCCCGGGCTCCCACGTCGCCATCTGAGCGCCTGTTGGCAAGAAACCTTCCAGGTTGGGTCCCTGTGTGTTTTGTAAGGGAGGGTTTTTGTTTGGTGCTGTTTTAAAGAAACTCCACTCGAGCTGCTTCAGCCAGATGGAAGTAATCAGAACCCAACAACAGAGGAAGAAGGAAGAAAAACCCTCCATGAGTTTTCGGGCCAAAGAATAGGGGGGCCGGAGGGGGGGCGCGGCTCAGCGCGGGGGTGTGTGTGAAAGAACTGGCTTAAGCTCTGTCCCTGAGTTCACAATTCAGAGCTGCCAGGCTTGCACTCTGATGGGAGGCACACAACTACAGTGCTTCCCCGGGGACCGTTAATGGGGGCCCCCAAACTCCCCAAGGTCCCTGGGTCCTCCACAAACAGTGCCTCCATGGGAGAAAGGGTTTTTTATTTTTTTTATTTTTCTTCCCGACATCTGTGGAACACAGTGTTATATTTTGAGAAGTCGGAGGCTGAAAGAGGTGAAATAACTTCTCCAGACTGAGTTTCCCTGGGTTGTGATGGTGTTAGTTGCATGCACCATGATCCCAAGTAACCAGAGCAAAACATTTTCTTTCTACTTGAGCGCTTGGTATCACCTCCTCATTTTTCCACTCCCTCCCCACCCTCCCTCCCTCATGAACCCTTGGTAATTTATAAATTACTATTATTTTTTCTTATCTTACACTGTCCAATGTCTTCCTTCACCCACTTTTCTGTTGTCCATCCCCCAGGGAGGGGGTTATATGTAAATCATTGTGATAAGTTCCCCCTTTCTCCCCACCTCTCCTTACCCTCTTGGTATCACTACTCCCATTATTGGACCTGAGGGGTTTATCTGTCCTGGATTCCCTGTGTTTTCAGCTCTTATCTGTACCAGTGTACATGCCGTGATCTAGCCGGATTTGTAAGGTAGAAATTGGGATCATGATAGTGGGGGGTGGAAGCATTTAAGAACTAGAAGAAAGTTGTATGTTTCATAGGTGCAATACTGCACCCTGACTGGCTTGTCTTCTCCCCACGACCCTTCCATAAGGGGATGGCCAGATGCCTATAGATGGGCTTTGGGTTTTCACTCCGCACTCCTCCTCATTCACAATGATATGATTTTTTGTTCTTTGATGCCTGATACTTGATTCCATCGACACCTCCTGATCACACAGGCTGGTGTGCTTCTTCCACGTGGGCTTTGTTGCTTCTCAGCTAGATGGCCACTTATTTATCTTCAAAGCTTTAAGACCCCAGATGCTATATCTTTTGATAGCCGGGCACCATCAGTTTTCTTCACCACATTTGCTTATGCACCTGCTTTGTCTTCAGCGATCATGTCGGGAAGGTGAGCATCATGGAATGCCAGGTTCATAGAACAAAGTGTTCTTGCATTGACAGAGTATTTGATTTGATGGAGTACTTGATTAACAGAGTTCTTGCATTGACGGAGTACCCAATGTCCATTTGCTGCTTTAATACTAAACCTATAAATACATGCACATAGATCTATTTCTCCATCATCACATATAAATATATTTACATATGTACATGTCTGTATTTAGGGTTCTATAAATGCACTGTGCCTCTTAGTTCTTTTCTCTATTTCCTTTTACTTTCCTCTTGTTTTGGTCTGTCTTGTTTTTTGTGCATATTATTATCTCTGCAGGTCTATCTAGATAAGTTAGGCGGGATAAACAATCTGGAGGAGAAAACAACTGGACTGATGGTTTCAGGAGGACATGGAAGGAGGAAGGAAGTGGGTGTTAATAAACCCAGGGACAAGGGAACAACAAATGATCCAAAACCGATGGCAAGGAGGGTGTAGGAGACCTGGTAGGGCTTGATCAAGGGCAATGTAACCAAGAGGAATTCCTGGAACCCAAATGAAGCCTTCCCGTATTTTTACAGTCCTTCAGTATGAAAGAAACAAGTTTTGTGAAATAGAAAAAATATATATATGAAGAACAATATTAGACCAATTTCATGTTAATTTTGCTTTTGTCAAATAGACTCTCCAAATGAAGGAAAACATTTTTTAAAGCCTGCAGCATTTTTTTAAAGTGAAACTTGCACAAGCAAATGCATTACTAAAGAGAAGAGGAATTTGAAAGGAGCTTTTTTCTTTAAATATCAGATTCACCATTCCTCTTCATTATTTGTTTAAATTCCTGTTGAGCATTCAGAACACAGACTCTAAGGAGACAGAAAAAGTAAACTCTCCCTCCCCCCTGGACCATATTTTAATGACCGTATTCATATCTTCCCTAAGAAATGTGGGGAATCATTTCTTATTGCTGGAGTACTAAAAGCGTCTTGGTTACTTCATTACAAAGGTATCTCTGTCACTGTCCGTGCATTGTAAAGCTTGTGAAGAAGGTTAAACAAATCGACATTTTGGGATCGAGCCTTTTTCTGTTTGTGTTCACAGCCCAGACCAGCTCCTGCTGGCATCCCGGCCCTCACATAACTTTCCCAAGTTATTTTGGCAAGAAGGTGGTTGTTGAGATGAAGACAGTATGTTTTCAGTGTGAAGAGAGGCTGCAGACTCCATACTGCCATAGTCTCTGCATGGTTGGAAGCTTGGCGGTATAACAAGCAACTGAAGGTATGGAGTGAAGTTAACTGGTGTCTCAGGAAGTCTTTGAGCAAGTGTTGGCATACCAGGCTTTGGCCCTAGACTGAGTCACAAATGTGTGAGCTCGATTCAAGCAGGCCTGTCTGGGTGGATACTCATCTCCAACCTTTCAGTGAGCAGCCAAGCACCTTGACCATTTGCACCACTCCAACTAGGAAAGAGCGTAGGAGGAAGAAGTGATCCTGTTTTTCCTTTCCCTGTGTAAAATGGGGCTGGTGAAAAAATTCGGACTCAAAAAAAGTGATTTATCCACCACTGCACAGAGTTGTGTAGACTCAAGAGTTGTGTCACAAAGAACCCTCAACTCAGTGTAATAAAGCTGCCATTATACTCAGCGGGTCGGGAATTTGGACAGGACTTAATGGAGACAGCTTCTTCCTGTTGCTCAGTGTCCGGGGCCTCGCTTGGACTACTTGAAGGCTGGAACTGTAATCATCTGATGACCTGCTCACTTCCATATCTGCTTGATTCTGGCCGGAGGCCCCGAGCCCTTTCGTCTAGATCTCTCTGCTTAGGATCCTTGGGGCTTCCTGATAGCATGGTGTCTGGGTCCTAAAGCGGAATGGAACAAAAGATGGCCCAGCAGAAATTACGTTAAGTTTTACGTCCTCTTAGAAGTCACATGGCATCTCTACAGCTGGGTTCTGTTCTTTATGGCCATCACCAGGTCCTGCCTAGGCTCAAGGGGAGGGAAAATGTGGCAAGTGGCAAGTTTTGAAACAGCCTATGTGAGCAGAAATATGGCTATGTTTATTTTTGGAAACCAGGCTGCCACTCAAAGCTAAATCTAGACGCGGGGAAGACTGGAACGTAAACCCTGTACTGGCCGCCTCCGTTTTTGTACGTTGACTATAAAGCCCAGTCTATAAAGCCCAGTCGCCGGTACCGAGAGTGCTAGAAAGGAGCCGAGTCCCAGTCCTCAGGGAGTCCACACTCCCATCGAGAGATGCACACATGTAGCCACAATGGGAAGACCCCAAATGACACACTAAGTGAGGAATGAACTATGGCTGAGAGGAGTTGGGGAGCCAGTCCCAAACGTGAATAAGGTGGACTCAACCACCAGTTAACAGCAGAGAGGAGGGGTTCTCCATTTTCACGGCCTTTCATCGGGTTCTGGAGGTGGACGCTGTCACTCCCATCTATTGCCATCTAGACAACGCCAACCCATGTGATTGCATAGGCTAGGCTTGAATCCCCTCATCGGGGGTCCAGGGTTGTCATGTTTACCGAAGCAGACTGCCACAGGTTTCTAGCATATGGGTCATAACTGCTCAGTTGGCTTGGTCAGCCTCATTTTGCCAAAAGTCAATCCGGGAAGACAAGGTCCACTGCCTTCGAATCAATTGAAGGAGGAGAGAGACCAATCCGGAAGCTCCCTTCCGTTGGCTGCATGATGGAGAGTGTGGACGACGGACAGAGTGAAAACTGAGCTGGTTCACTAAGCCCAAAGTGGGGCCCTGACTGAGGCCAGCCACCTGCAGGTATTTGAGAGCAAATACTCCAAAAGACGTAAGATGCAAATCAATCATGTTCATATAAATAGGGGGCGGGGCGCTAATATAAAATAAACGTATTTTTAAATTTGCATAAATAAGCTGGGAGAAGAGAAGACCACAATTAGGATAGCCAAGAAAAAGAAAATGACCTCGGCTTCCACGGCCCTGTCAGGAGAAACAGGCCCCGCAGAAGGAGATCGTGCTTGGTAAGGTAGAGGGGTAACAGGAAAAAGGAAGGCCCTTGTGGCAGTTACACAATCTGTCAACTTGGGGAAAGGGTGGAGGCTGGCCTGGCAATCAGGTTGCAGCTTGATGACCTCATTTGGAGGCATGATGGAGATAAACAGCTCACTGGAGATGGGATCCACTCACTCCCTGCCAGACATTCCTGTTGACAAGACACGTGGACCTACGCTAGAGCCCTGGAGCTGAAGGAGCCGCACGGAGACCAGCACTAAGATGCTTCCACTGCCACTGGATCCACAAGACTTTCCACCCACTGGCCAGTGATCTTCCTGCACTCGGCATCATTGCATATGGTGTGTGAGTCTGAAGAGGAATTTATAAATTGGTATCAGACATTTGGGCTAATATCAGACTTATGGACTTGAACTAGATTGGGCTGGGATATTTTCTTAAGGTACAATTGCTCTTTGATATAAAGTTCTCTCTTATACACATGTGAGTAGCTATGAATTTGTTTCTCTAGTCAACCCAGACTAGCACAGCCCTTGACCAGACCGATTGGCACAGGGACTGCAACAATGGGCTCAAACAGAAGACCGATGGCGCAGGTCCAGATAATGTCTCACTCGATTGTACCTAGGGTCGCTATCAGTCCGAACTGACGCAATGATACTTAAAAACAACAGGCTTAGATGAAAATGTCCCAATCTGTATGAAATAAATAAAACACGTAAAAGTAGATTTGAACAAATGGAAAGATTTAGTTCTTAAGTGGGAAGACTAAATATCATAAAAGAATCCTCCCCGGGAGGGAACTCCAAGTAAAATTACTATAATTTGGGAGGAGATAAGCCAGCTAAATTGACAATTATACTGCTCTTGTGGAAGAAACAAGACTAGCCAGGAAAACTGAGAATGAAAGGCAAATACAGAACAGGTAGCTCCATCAGACCTTAAAGTCTGGCGATGTCTCTATAATTAAAGCAATTTTGTATTATTAATGAATTAAAAGACCAATGGTATATAAAATCTAGAAACAGACCTCCTTATGTATGGATGTCTCGGTTTTGATAAAGTATGCCACCGAACAAATGAGCAAAAGATATACTTTTTGATAAGTTGTATTGAGATCACATGGCAGCCACATGGAAATAGATCATTGGATCAATTCTTCACTCGGTACAATAGTATACATTCCAAATGCACCCACTCTTTAGATGTAGAAAGTAAAATGGTGCAGATACTGCGGCATCTATAAATTCCGCTATAACTTTGTAGAGGGGAAGCACTTTCCTAGCTCTGGCACATCCGGAAGAAAAGGCACCAGGGGGAAAAGATTTCATTCCATAAATCTTTTTGTTTTTTCAAATCATTTTATTAGGGGCTCATACAACTCCACAATCCATACATCAACTGTGTAAAGCACATTTGTACACTCATTGCCCTCATTATAAAAACATTTGCTCTCCACTTAAGCCCCTGGCATCAGGTCCTCATTTTTCCCCTCCCTCCCCTCTCCCCCGTCCCTCATGAGCCCTTGGTAATTTATAAATTATTACTTTGTTATATCTTGCCCTGTCCGATGTCTCCCTTCACCCACTTTTCTGTTGTCCGTCCCCCAGGGAGGAGGTCACATATAGTTCCCTGTAATCGGTTCCCTCTTTCCAACCCACTCTCCCTCTACCCTCCCAGTATCGCCACTCACCCCACTGGTCCTGAAAGGATTATCCGCCCTGGATTCCATGTGTTTCCAGTTATCTCTCTGTACCAGTGTACATCCTCTGGTCCAGCCAGACTTGCAAGGTAGAGTTTGTATCATGATAGTGGGGGTGGGGAGGAAGCATTTAGGAACCAGAGGAAAGTTGTATTTTTCATCGTTAAAGTACTAAAACCTCAAATACCAAGCAGCAAATCCTCTGGGACACCCACATCGGATTTCCAGTGGCTGCTTTTTAGAAGTCATCTCCAGGCCGTTCTTCCTAGTCTGGAAGCTCTGCTGAAACTTGCCCGCTGCTAGTTGTTTGAAATACTGGTGGTTATCGGATGGCACTGCCGGTTAACTGACATACTGACGGTACGACTTCCAGCATCACAACAACACACAAACCACCAAACTGACAGGTCTGCCCCCTATATTGGAAGCGTTTGAAATTTTCATAATAAAAGACTTTTTACATTTCTTAAATGACAGTGGGCCAGAGCCAGGTTTCAAGAGCCAGCTCCACACACTGGAGCGCTGCAGCCACCTTTCTGCTGACTTCCCTGCTTCAGCACCGCTCTCCACAGGGCCACCCCATTCCCGGAGCCATAGCAAGACCCTTCAGGATGGGGTCCCAGCTCCCTGCTGCATCACACTGTGTCCCTGAAATGCGCCTCTTCAGTTGGGGAGCTCTTCTGAAGCCTTCAAAACTCTGCTCTGTCTCCGCCGCTTCTCAGACACTTCGTGACTCCCTCAATAGCACGTGTGACCCTCTACGAAGCCACAACGCCACTGCCCCAGTCACTCGCGTGAAAGCGAAGTGTGTGAAAACTTCAGTTCAGGTCTGCAGCTCCAAGGATCGTGCCTGCTGCTCCTGACATGCGGCCCCTTTGACCAGCCCTCCACCTCCGCCAATGCTCCAGCTTCCGGCTTCCTTGAGCCGTCTTGGTTAAAGCACCGGCCCCTGCGTTCTCACCGAGCTCTGACTGGGAAAACGTCATTGCTGTACAGCTTGACTAGTCATAGGATTGATTTCCGTTGGAAATGCCAAGGACAAAGGACAGAGCTTTTGAAAAAGGATAGTTTGGGGTGCAAGTTTATGCAGTAGTTTAGGTTCCATGTAACAAGTTCTAAGCAGACAGTTGAGGGAGACTTGCTGGTGCTGTCGGTCAGCACTGCGCTTTGAACTGCAAGGTGGGCAGTTCAAACCCACCAGTTTAAATCTCAGGAGAAAGAGGAGGCGGTCAGCTGCTGTAAAGATTTGTAGCCTCAGAAACACCATGAGTTGGAATGGACTCAGTGGTAATGGATAGATGACGTTCTGTGACAAGGGTCACATGTTTTACGTGTCAGGGCTCTCATTTCTCTTCTGGTGGCTTTGTTACCATTAATCTAGCTTCCCTGTCTCCCCAATCCCTTTACTTTCTCCCTTTGCTTTAGGATGAATGTTGACTGTGTGACCTGATTCAGATGGGCGGTATCTTGTACTTTGTTAGCCAATCTAAGGATACCTCGGGGCAGTAGTCTCTGGGGATCTTCTAGTCTCTACCGGTCCAGAAAATCATTTTATTATGAATGTGAGTTCTGAGCTGCGCTTTTCTCTCCTTCTGCTTGGGACTCAGGCGTCCTCAAACTATATGCGGCCCGCCGAGGACACTGATCCAGCCCCTCCGGGTGTTTTTGCCCCGTTTGGTTTTTTACTTCAAAATAAGATATGTGCACTGTTCATAGTTCATAGTTTTTGTTCATTGTGCATTTGTTCATAGTTTGTTTGTGTTTTTACTATAGTCCGGCCCTCCAACGGGTCTGAGGGACAGTGAACTGGCCCCCTGTTTAAAAGGTTTGAGGAGCCCTGCCTGTGTCCCTGGGCAGAATGATTAGTCACGGCATCTGAATAGCATCTAATTCTTCTAGTCTCAGGGTAGATAAGGCTGTGGTCCGTGTGGGCTCTTCATCCTGTAGATTAATTCCTTCTTTGAATCTTTAGTTATCTTCTATTCCTTTTGCTGCAAATGTGTACAGACCGTTAGTTGTATCATTGAAGTCTACTCCCAACTTTTTGAGATCTAAGACATTGCTCAGTAAACTAGGCTGTACAACATTATCTTTATGAAGTATGCTATGCCGCTTGATCAGATTTTCCCATGAAACATGTTGCAAGCCTTCAAACACAGTAAACCAATACCAGTTGATCGTGCCTCCGAAGTATCTGTCAGTGTGTCCTCTTTGCGCTTTGTTACAAATGCGCACACGTGGGTACGTCAAAAAGTACTGCTACAGGCAGACATCGGCCTTCCACTCAAGTACTCCCTCAACTCAAGAACGCTTTGTTCCAATAACCCGCATTCTGTGATGTTCACCTTCCCTGACACAATTGCTAAAGACAACATGGGTCATAAACAAATGTGGTGAAGAAAGCAGATGGTGCCCAGCTATCAAAAGATGTAGCATCTGGGGTCTTAAGGCTTAAAGATAAACAAGTGGCCGTCTAGCTGAGAAGCAGCAAAGTCTACATGGAGGAAGCACACCAGCCTGTGTGATCACGAGGTGCTCATGGGATCAGGTATCAGCCATCTATGACCCAGAACAAAAAATCATATTGATGTGAATGAGGGGGGAGTGTGGAGTGGAGGCCAAAGCCCATCTGTAGACCAGCCAGTCAGGATGCAGTATAGCACCAACAAAACACACAACTTTCCTCTAGTTCTTTAATGCTTCCTCTCCCCACCCCAGCCCCCACCACCATCATGACTCCAATTCTACTTCACAAATCCAGCTAGATCAAAGCATGTACACTGGTCCAGAAAAGAACTTGAAACACAGGGAATTCAGGACAGATAAGCCCCTCAGGACCAATCATGAAAGTAGCGATACCAGGAGGAGAAGGGGGAGGTGGGGGGAGAGAGGGGGATCCAATCACAATGATCGACATATCACCCCCTCCCAGGGGTCGGACAACAGAAAAGTGGGTGAAAGGAGACAGAAGTTGGTGTAAGCCATGAAAAAAAAAATAACATACATTATCAAAGGATCATGAGGGAGAAGAGTGTGGGGGGAATGAACTGATACCAAGGGTTCAAGTAGAAAGAAAATATTTTGAAAATGATGATGGCAACATATGTACAAATTTGCTTGACACAATGGGTGGATGGATGGATTGTGATAAGAAAGGTAAGAGTCCCAATAAAAAGATTTTTTTTTAAAGTACTGCTACAAAATCCTAGAAACCTTTATTAAAAGAAACTGTCGAAATGTGAAGCTATTATTTCTCAACATATCCTTCGTTTAAGGCTATGCACTTTTGAAGATAGAGTTTCCATATATCTAATCTTTCTATGCTCTTCCACTTACACCACATCAAAATGACAATTTTGACATCCTCAGCAGACTCTAGTCATATTCCTTTTAAATGTTCTTGGAAGTTGGGAAAGAAAAAGACATCTGAAGGGGCACGATCAGAGCTTTAGGGTAGATGTAAGGTCACCCAAAGGAATGTTCATGGACCAATCCTTGCTCCCTTAAGGAATGAGTAGGTGTATTGTCATGACGGGAAACAGTACCTCAGCACAACTTTCTGTTTTTCTTCTTCCCAATGCAATTTTGAGGTTTCTTAAAACCTCTTCATAATAAGCCCTCGTGATCGCTCTGTGTCCTTCAAGGAAGTCTATCAAGATGATTCGTCTGGCATCCGCCAAAGCAAGTCACCATTCCTTCTGAACTGGCTGACCTCCCTGCCTTGAATTTAACTGGCTCAGGAGATGTCCCCAAGGAGCCCTGGTGGTGTGGTGGCTATGTGTCGGGCTGTGATCTGCAGGGTCGGCAGTTCAAAATCAACAGCAGCTCTGCGACCTAAAAACCAGTTTCTACTCCCATGGACAGTGACAATCGCCTTGGAAGGCCACGGTGGGTTGCTCAGAGTCAGCACTGGCTCAGTGGCAGCGAGTTTGGTTGTTGTTTTCAGGAGAGCTTAGAAGCCACTTTTTTGATAGAATTTTTTTAAGGCACCCTCAGGAGACTAAAAGAAATACATTCCCGAAAGACCTTGTCTGCAGCCATCCACTGATCACCTTGGTGATGGTGTTTAAATACATTTTGCTCAGAATAAACTTCTCCATGTAAGAACTGAAACCTTAGTAACAATAAGTTTAACGACCCGCATATGAATATACTTATCACACAAAAAACATGTAGATGCATATACCTACAAACACACGTACAACCAAATGTTCACAGGTACCTTCCATATATGTATACATGTCTATGTATGCATACTTACCAATTTGTCCATACGTTTTTGTTATTCCTGTAGTTGCGATGTTTGAAGCTTTTTATCACGATTTAGGTGAGAGCTTACTGAGTAGGTCATCATTTTGAGTCATCATTTATCTTGTTCAAATTACACAGACTTCACTTAATTCCGTTCTTTTTTGTCACCCGGAATAACAAGTGCTACTAAAGTGTAGGTAAGACCTACTCCTTGCCTGCGGAGAAACCGCCTAGAAAGTGATCCCCCTTCCTCTGCTGCCCTGGTAACCAGGTATATCTTTTCTTGTCTTTTTATAAAAGTGTAACCTTGTGATATTTGTTCTTTTGTGATTAGCTACTTTCACTCAGCGGAACACCCTCCAGATTCATCCATGTTATAAGATGTTTTGAGAATGCATCATCATTTTCATAGCTGTATAGTATTCCACGGTCTGTGTGTGCAATCATTTGTCTATGCATTCATCTGTTGAAGGGACACTTAGGTTGTTTCCATGGAAAGAGCTTTTAAAAAAGCATATTCATGGTGAAAAAGAATAAGCAATGGATGAATGCAGTGCTGACTACCCCTAAGGGCCAGCGTTTTCTCTCGTCTATCTGTGTATCTTCAATTCCTGCCTGGACCCCAACAGTGTCTATGATGGGTGTTAACGTGGAAACAGGAAAGAGTCCTCCATTCTAATGTCACATCCTTTTGACAATCACAATTATCTTCAGCGTAAAGGGGATGAACAAATATAGTTAAGGGGAAATGTGGCTCTTAATTTCTATTGCCTGGCTAAAGAGGTAGTCAGAGAATCGAGCAAGGTGGGATAATATCTGGTACATCAGTACAGATAAATTACAACCTAGAGTACTGTGGGAATTGTTGAAGAAATGCAGAATTGCACCTCGTGTCTCTCGAGAAAGCTTTAAGCCTGGCAGAGACACCAGGAGCCAGAATAGGTGTCTGGGAAATGTTGGTTGCTTTCTCCAAAGAGGGGGAGACACATTCTGAAAATGAATGTCCAAGATGCAGGGACCGTGTGGGAATCCCTGCAGAGCCCCACCCCCCTGTGGGGAACAGGAGCAGGTGAGACACACACGGCTGATGGGTTTGGAGCCCGAAAAGAACTACTGTCCATCAGAACCAGATCTGAGTGATACCAGACTGTGTCCTTAGCCTGCCCGATCCCTCACATTTCATGGTGACTGATATTAAGACAGAACAAGCCTGCTGGCCATGTTGGGGGACTGGAGCCAAGCTGGAACCTTACCCTTGGTATGCAGATTCAAGCTTTGAGGCAATAAGGCCTCGTGCCACAGGAGCAGAAAGTAGCAAAATGCCGATCTTAGTTCGCAAAACACATCCCACAAGAAAGAAGAAAAAGACATGACTGAACAGCGGTATTTGTGGAAAGGAAATGAAAGAAAAGTCGTAGGGTGCTAACTAGCCATTGCAGGTTCGGTTCAGCACGACGGTTATATGGCATCAGAGTGCTGGCCAGTTGTGGGCTGGAGCAGGGTTCTCAACAGCAATGTTGTTGTGTGTCAACTCCACGACATCTGCCCTGACTCCCGGCCACGTGAGCTCTGCTGTGTGGGTCACTTCATCTTCGTCCTTTAATCAACTCAGCTCCACATGGAGGAAAGTCTAGGGAAACCCATTCCTCGCCTACATCGAATACCTGCAAGCAGACCCTTTGTCCATGGGTACCTTCAGGTAACTTCCTGGGCCATCTATGGTAGTGTGCCTCCCTGTGGGAAACAGGGGCAGGCCTAGGGATCTGACCACCTGCTCCTCTCTGCCCCGTTCACCCAGCCTGCCTACAGGAAGGGGCTGCATCCCTGCAGAGCCTGAATGAAACCGTTTGCCTGGCATGGGGTTCCTGGGCGGGGCCAATGATGGATGCACGTGTCTGCTGAGTCCTCCTTGGGAGGAAGGCTTGGCGACCTGCTTCTGAGAACTCGGCCCTTGAGACGCTGCGCTGATCACTTCTGCTCTGACCCACTTGAAGTCCTCGTGGGTCGGAGGCCACGCCGTGGAAATGCTTTGGCTTCTTTACCTGGAACAGAAAATAGTTCACGGGAATTTAAGTAGTACCTTGAAGCATCTGACAGGCTGTGGTTACGTGTCCAGTGTGGACCCAAAGGACAGAGCTAGAGCAATGGGTAGGGAAGGCGGACTCCGATTCCTAAAATAATTTTCCCTCCATGAAGAGACAGTTCAGAGACGGAAGTGGGTGGAGGGCTTGCCTACCTTTTAGTCATTGCACCTTGAGTTTGCTTAGCAGACTCCAGTTCCTTCATCCTTGCAAACTTCAGGCCCTCCATCAGGAAAGCTGGGGGAGTAGGTATGTCCTTGTGCAGAGAGATTGGGGAGAAGCTCCCCTAAGCCCCTGGCTTGACCCTCTTTCATGGGCAAGCCAGCAACCATTCTCCATCTCCCCTTCTCTGGGTGCTTTGGGGAGAACAGTGTGTCAGTGAGGGGGGACCATTAGGAGAGGGTTAAACTGAGCTCCACTGCCAGTCACTCGGGGGCCAGAGAAGCCCTTCTCCCCTCGGGGCCCCTGGTCCTCATCTGTAACACTGTGAGTAGATTGGGCAGGGTCAGAAGTCACAGACTGGCCACCCTCAGACTGGACTGCTCTACAGGTATTCCTGGATCTGGACAGCATTAAAAATTGTTTCCTTGGCAACATAGAAAGATAAGGGTAATTATATTTGAGAGAGAGGGAACCAGATTTCTTTGTTCCCTGAATAAAGGTCTGAAGATCTGGCCTTCTGGGCTCGACAACTGTGGCTCGTCATGAAAAGGACTTGCCTCTCCAGCAGGCCCATGGTGCTCCTGGCTGCCAAGGCCCTCACCTGTGAGCTGCCCAGCACTTAGGGATCCAGCCTCTGAAGGCTGTTGGCTTTCTAGCCACCTGGGCCTGAGACCCCCCTGGACTTGCCAGGCATGCTCTGAGAGCTGCCAGTGAACTGTGCCCAGAGCAGGTCCCCAGAGAGTTCCTCGGAGGTCCCATACTGGCCACGAGGGTGGTCTCCACTTCTCCTCAGAAGCCCCCTTTCCCCAAACTGCCCAGGGCAATGACAATTCCTGGGGTGGTTAGGGACTTCACTGTGAGTTTCAAGACGTGTGACTTCTGAAACAGAGATTTCTACTAATATACAAGAAGGAAGCGCCAGTTTTAAAAATAAAATTAGTCCCTTCACTCATTGCCTGGTATCCACCAACACTCCTCACTGATGGTGCAGCATCCGTGGTCTTGCGGGGTCTTTAGTTTCTAAGCAGCTGGGGCAACTTATCTATTCTATCTGCTTTGTTGAACTTGTGCACATGTCTCTCCTGGTTCCTTCTGGAAAAGACTGTGAGGCCCACAGTGCCTGGTGCCCCAGCTGGAATCTGCCTTTGAGAGAAGCATCATCATCGATACATTTGTCACCCTGGGGGCTCTGAACAGGACCCAGGCTCACTGCCAAGGCTCTGGGGCAGTGCTGGAGATGATCTTGAGTCCATTTCTCGATTTGATGGTGTTTCTGAAGCCCTGCGGTGCTGAGTCTTCCAGGTGGAACAGGCAGAGTGGAAGTCCACTTGAACTGGTGGGCTACATGAAAAAGCTGGCCTTGCAGGGCCCAGCAGGGGGGAGTGGCAGAGGCACATGGCATATGGACATCGCATCAAATGAGCACCGGTGTCCTGGAGAGTGAAGAGGGTGTGGTCAAGCTTCAGACACCCAAACTAGGGTTCAGTGGCCCAGAGGAGAAGAAGGGGTCCCTTTGAGTCCTCTGTCCAGCTTGTGGGGGGCTGGGTCATGTGGCTCACTACCCAAGCTGAGGCATCTAGTGACAAAGGTATGCCAGGTCAGTTATGAACAGGAGCTATCGCAGAAGTACTGGGATGTTTGGTCACCCTGTCTTTAGATAACAAGACATTTAAAACAGGCTCAGATGTATTTTTTAACCCAGTATCTCTTCTGTAAGCCAGATTTGAGGAAACACCTCTTAAATCTGAAGAACACTTTATGCAAACGATGTTTATCAGAATGTCATTTATAAGGATGACTAACCCAGATGTCTCACATTAGGGGAATTTTAAAATGGGCTTGATAGCTATGGTCTTAAAAATTCAAGCCATGCATAGATTTAAAGACCTTTCGGCAACATGTCAACAGTGGTTATTTTCAAGACGGGGGTTGTTTGCTTTCTTGCATCACTTTTGTAGTTTTCAATTTTTCTTTAATAATCACTTATTTCTCTTATAATAAAAAACAAAAATTAAGAAACCAACTCTTGGACTGCAGCGAGGAAGCTGGAAAGTGGCAGGCGCCTCATGATGGCAGTCTGGATGAGGTGATGGAGTGGGGGCATCAATTGGGCCTGATGGTCCCTGTCCTGCAAAGGGATCTGCCCACTGGTGTGGCTGGGAGGTTTCTTGTGTGTGGACAGGCTGCTCGGTAACTCTGCTACTTGGTCCTACTGACCACCAAGGAGGAAAGTGTTGTAGGAAGAGCAATGACTCCCAAGGAGGCCCAGGGACAATGACTCCCAGGAGGGCTCAGTGTAGAATTTGTCTTTCATGCAAGAATCAAGGCACCTCAAGTGTAGCCCCCTCACCTGTGGTCGGTGGAAACTTGCACGTTGCAGTGCTACTGATGGTTTGGCTGAGCTTTCCGCGGAGCTGCAGACCGAGACGGGTGAAGATGCCTGCCAATCTACCCTTGGAAATCAGCCATTTGGATCACAAAATGGTCTGGTCCACTGCCCACCATGGGGATGGCATGGGACTAACAGTGTTTTGTTCCATTGTGCTTGGGATCCCCATGAGTCAGGTGCCAACCTAACAGTAACAACAACAAAGAATTTCAAACCTGAATTTCCAAAACCTTACTTTAAAAAACAAAGTTCATTTATTTGGGCTGCAATTGTTATTTGGGGGGTTCTTTTTTCAAAGTTTTGCTGATATACAATTCACATATCATACAATTCCATAATGAAATCACTTTTTAAAAGAGTTGTGTATACATCATCACAAATCAGCTCCAGTGCTCCCTCACTCCTCCCGCATTCAATGATTGCTCCTGTTCACCTTCTCCTCCTCCCTCATCCCCAATAGACCCTTGCATCAGTTATTGTCTCCGTGCAGCCACTCCTGTGTTGTGTAAACTGAGAAACATTAGAAACAAAAAAATAAAAATAAATGAAAACAAAGAGGAAGAAACAAAAGACCACCGACGATATTAAAATAAGCCAAAGAGCATATCTATGTCAAGGAACAAGCAAAAGATATTTAAATCTAGAGTAAATTCAGGATTGGTCAAGAGCGAGGTCAACTGACCAGCTATCCTAATTCTAGCATAGTTGATCCACCATAATCAGGCTCACAATGATCTCTATCGGATAGCACAGTTGTTCAAGTCCCTCAGCTGTGACCAGAGGGGATCTACCAGAGGCTCACTCTGACTAGGCACTGTGCCGATGGGTTTGGGGCTCCCACCGTCCTCCACAGCCTTCTACAAATTGGGTGATCACAATGTAAGCTCAGATACTTTTTTTGTTTTGTCATGTTTAGATCACACAGACTGGTGTGCTTCTTCTATGTGGACTTGGTTGATATCTCACCTGCATGGCTTCTTGTGTGAACTGACGCCTTTAAGACCCCAGCCGCTATCAATTGGCTGGCCTGTTACTAAGGCATTTAAAGCCTCTGGCTCCGGAGGTGTAGTTGATGGTATTGGTTGACCCCATTGGCTGAATTAAGCCCACCTGCGTGGGGTCATGAGCCTGGACCTAGTTTGGGCCACACAGGTGTGACTTGGGGTGGGGGTGGGGGGTGGGGGGTCCTGAATTGGAGCATGCCCAGTTAAAGTCTTTATGGGTGGCCACGGCTCGCCTGCTTCTCTTCCAACCTCCTCTATGGAGACCTTCAGACACGGGAGGGACAAGCCCCGTCCCTGGTCTGGATTAGGGCTAGAATTGAGTGAGAGCCCAGAACCCATCCATTTGTCCATCGCGTGTGTAGGATTCTGAACCAGAACCTTACTTTGCGTAGCTGCAGCGTGTTTACAGATGGGGTGAAAGCTATGGGCCTTGAGACATTATTGTCCAATCTAATCAGCTGAGTCCCAAAAAGTGGAAGGAGAAGGCAGAAGAGTGGGCTGGGAAGATACCACCGGAGAAGAGCTTGTCGGAGGAAGGGGCCACGTGCCAGAGAGTGCGGTGGCCTCTAGACGTTGGGAACGGCTCAACATGAGTCCGACAACCACAGCTACCAAATTCTGGCAACAACCCAAATGGAATAAGCTGCTGGTCCCAACTTTTGATCTCCAGGAGCACAGGTAATACATTTGTGGTGCTTTAAGCCAGTGACAGAGTGGCAGTTGAGCGTCTGGACGCAGGAGTTCACAATGAGCCCTCATTCTTCCACCTTCCTTAACCTCTTCCAGCTCAGACCCTGGTTTTTGTTGTTGTTGTTTTGTTTTGTTTTTTACCCTAAAGTTTGGAGAATGAAGAGGTTTTCGCCACCTGTAAAACACAATCTCCCGAGCCTTATTCATAAGACAGGCTATGTAGGGTGTGGGGTGAGGTCAAAGGACTATTTGGGGGGATCTAAGGCCTTGTTGTCCCAGACCTGGCGGGAAGAGCCACACCTTCTTACCCCAGGCACCTTGCCAGCTGTGTTTCTCCACACGCGCACCGGGAGGTTAGAATTTTCTTGGAGATGTTCCCAGACTGCCCTGAGGATGGAGAGTAGGTTTCCACTGGGAAAGCCAGGCCTTCTGCAGGAGACGTGCTGGTCCCTTATTGCCTCAGGTTGCCGTCTGTCAGAGCTGTGTCCGGACTGGAGGCATGGACACAGCATGAGATATTTTACCAGAATTCCTGACTTTTTACTTGTTCTAGCACCTGACCTACAAAATTAGGTCTTGCCAGTCCCCTGCAGTTACACGAGCCAATTCTTTACAATGATTTATCTGTGCACACGCAGGTGACATTTCCTCTGATGGCACCACGGTTAAGTGCTATCTGCTAGCCCAAAGGTCAGCAATGTGAATCCCCCAGTCGCTCTGGTCAGAAGCAGAGCTGCCGACCAGCCCCATGAAGCCATAGCAGAGCCGCAGTGCCAGGCTACACAACGGGGTCATGACGAGGTGGAATTCCCTCTGCGGGTGGCATGGCACGCCCTCTGGCTGTGGTGGCACCACCGGTATTGGCGGAGAACTGTCCTCCATGGGACTTTCCATGGCGGATTTTTCAGAAGGGGATCACCAGACCCGATTTCCAAGGTTGCTCTAGGTGGTCTCGAATGGCCAAGCCTCCCGTTAGTTGCCAAGCATGTTAACGGATTGTACAACCGAGAAGCTGCTTCTCTGGAGACTACAGACTGTGTCTTCTGAGAGTCACTTGGTGGCAGGATTCAGAAAGGGAGGTGGCTCTCTGCTGGGCTTACCCGGCCCCAGGAGCTGCTGCTCTGCTCAGTCTCCTGCGGCTCCCGCCCTGGCAGCCACCCATATTGGCACTTTGATCCAAGCAGACAGGCCCTGGGGTGCTCCTTGTCTGTTCCTGTTGCTGGGCCTGAGCCAAGGCAGAGTGTGTGGGGCCCACATGGTTTGGGGCTCTCCCCCAGCTTGAGCACCCATGGGAGCTGGAGCCCCTGCCTCTGAGTGGGATCCCCTGGGAAGCTCAGCCATATTTGGACAGGTGATTCTCTGGTTTTCCGCTCTGCCAAATGGAGATAGTAAATAGCACTTACCTCAGAGGGCTGCTATGGTAATAAGACCATCACATTTCTAATGAGCACTTGTCACTTTGCTTGTTAAGTCCTCACTAGGTGTTAACTGAAGTATTCATAAACTCATTAAGCCATTGTGAGGGCTTGAGCCATTCATTCCGGCTCTCTCCGGGCCTCTGTATCCATGTCTGCAACATGGACAGCTTAGCCCCCATGACTTCAGCAGCCCTGCGTCTGCCTGAGAGTTCTCACCCTCTCTCATGGGAGCCACGGTCACAAAAGGCAGATACCCAGGAAAAATAGCACCAAAGAGACAGCAAGTCCCCCAGGGTCTTGGTTTCTGAGTGACAGCTTGCTGCCTGGGGGCAGCTGGGCTGGTGGAATTTAACCCCTTCCTGAGGGCCTCTGCCTGTTTTAGCAGCCCCCCCCCCCACCCTTATCCCAGCAGCCTTGGCCCCGAAGGTGGTCCTTCACAGCAGTCTCCACCTCTCCCCATATCTTCTCGAAGATGCAGTCCCCAGGCTCCAGTGCCCTTTGCTCCAGGCACAGCCTCCGTGGATGTCCCAACAAAGCAGCCTTTATTTTGTTTTTTCCTATGCACTATGCATTTTACCTGGCATGTAACCCCTTCACTTCCTCTCCAGGATGTCCCTCCTCTAGAGAGCTCCTCCCCCACACCCAGCTCCTCCCTCTGACTGGGCAGGGTTACGTATTCTTCTTCCACGTCCCTGTGCTGCTCTCGTGTGGCCTGCCCCGTGGGAAGCCTGACCCTACCCCACTGGGCCAGACACAACTCAAAGGCAGGGCATGCTTCCAGCCTGACTCTGTTCACAGCATACAGCTCCCATCTTCACAGTTGTTGGCTGTCCTCAAGTTGGCCTCTGCCTGGAACAAAGCACTGCGGTCCTGCCACCCCCATGACTGGTGGCAGGCAAGAGGCTGATGTGCTCCATAAGGTTTTCTCTTAATGATGTTCAGAAACAGATTGCCAGGCCTTGCTTCCCGGTTCATCTGAGTGTGGGAGCTCCACTGAAACCTGTCAACAGAGGGTGGTGGCTGCGCAGGAGGTGTGTTGGCTGAGAATGGATCCTGCAGAGGACGTGAGAAGTCTCCCACTGAACCATCATTGCCCGGCACAAAATAGCTGTCTATAAATGTTTGCTAACTAAGAGAACGATTCCTGTTAGGTCAAAAAGCCAGACCAACTGAGCAGTAGAGAAGAGAAGGTTCCCCTGAGACTAACAGCCTGAGATACTCTTTAAAGCTAGAACTGAACCTATCCCCTGAGATGACCTGAAATAGAGGATATTCCCTGTGTTCTCTAGAGAAACAAACCCAAGACACTTATGATAATATAGATATAAATATATATATGGATAAGTTTGTGCAGTGAGAAGGAATATAACAGCTAATTAGTCCACACAACAGTACAGAGGGCTCATTTCAACTCACTTTCATGCAACAGTTAATATACTGAAGGTCCTTCAACTCACGTGGGCTGCTGGTCCAAGATCAAGGAAGCGGACAGCAGAGTCTGCCCTTATGCAAGACAGGCAGAGTCAGCCCATGGGCAGCAGACAGCAGGGTGGGGCAGCAACAGTCAGTACCCTGGGAGCTTAGCAAAGCAGGTCCCAATGGGGTCCCAAGCTCTGGCGATATATTCACGGCAACATGGTCCACCAGCAGTGTGGAGAAGCTCCTGAAGGTCTCAAAGGTGCCTCAAGCTTTAGTGACACAAGGTGACACAATTCATGGGTTGGCTCAGTCCACAGGTATGCAGCACATGGTTGAGGCAAAGAACTAGCTCAAGCAGCAGTATGCTGTTCCAATCACCAGGGAGAAAGAGGGAAAGGGGCCAGCCATTGAAACCATTTATCTTCTTGTCCTCCAATGAAGCTGTGATCTGATTAAATTCTGTCCACATGTTCCTATGGAAGCCCAGCTGGCACAATAAGCCTAACTATCAGAGTCTACCCCTTGCCAACTTGGGACTTGTACACAAATCTTTAGCCATATATAATTTCCAGACATACATGAAATCACACATACACCTGAATCTATTTGTATCTGGTATATTGTACACAAACAAAGGAAAGATATTCAATAATCACCTAAAGAAGAAATACTGACAATCACAAACCTCACTTTGACAATTGATCACATGCTCGTAACTGATAGGTAGAACTACCTTCTTCCATGACCCATTCTGTATTCCCTGTGCCCTCAGCCAGCCAGCACCTCAGCTGGCCGTGGGTCTTTGCCTGGTGTGGTGACCCAGACCTTCAATCCTGAGGAATCGGGGTCATTAGCAGTCTTGTCAGGATTGGGTTGTTGTAGCTTACCATTTACTTTAATCACAGGTATGGTAGCACTAAGAGATGGCCTATGGAATCTCCTGGATTCCAGACACATTCTTCTTTATGTAGCACCAGTCCAATTTCCCCTCAGTAATCAGGATCAATCACACCACTCAGTACCGGGACACCCTTCCTGACCTATTGATCCAAAGGCATGAGGAGCCCAAAGTGGTCGGGGGCCGTTCGCAGCTGCCAATTCCGTGGAATCAGTGCTGTGTTTCCAGGTGAGAGTGTTCCTTCTTTTGGAACTAGGACCTTCAGGCTAGAAGAGCATAGGATTGCTGGGGCAGGAAGCAAAAATGCTGCAAGTGGATCACTAGGAGTAATGGTGAATGGTGCCACTCCAGCTTCCACCCCTTGGTTCCTAGACTGAGGAATCCTGGTTATTGGAGATAGCCACATATCAGCCCCTGGTTTAGAGCAGACACAGCCTCCTGGAGAACACTGCCCCAGCCCTGCAAGGTGTTGTCACCTAGCTGTCGCCAAAATTGTGTCTTTAGGAGGCCATTCCATCGTTCTATCAAGCCAGCAGCTTCAGGATGCTGAGGAGCACGATACGACTGTGGATTCCATGGGCCTGGGCCTGTTGCCACACTTCATTTGCTGTGAAGTGAGCTCTTTGGTCTGAAGCAATGCTGTGTGGGATGCCATGCTGGTGGATAAGGCATTCTGTAAGTCCACGAATGGTAGCTTGGGCAGAAGCATTGCCTGCAGGGAAGGATAATCGATATCCAGAGTAGGTATCTATTCCAGTAAAAACAGAATGCTACCCCTCCATGACGGAAGTGGTTCTATGTAATTAATCTGCTACCAGGTTGCTGGTTGATCTCCCCAAGGAATTGTCTTGTATCTTGCACTCATTGTTGGCTTCTGCTGCTGGCAGAAGTGGAAGTGGCCAAGTCAGCCTTGGTGAGTGGAAGTCCATGTTGCTGCACCCATGCATAACCTCCATCCCTGCCACCATGTCCACTTTGTTCATGTGCCCATTGGGCAATGACAGAACTGGCAGAGGAAAGAGGAGGACTCGTTTCCACAATGCATGTCATCTTACCCACTTGATTGCTAACATTCTCCTGTTCAGAGGTAACCCTTTGGTGACCCTTCACATGAGACACAATTATCTTTACTTTCTTGGCCCATTCAGAGAGGTCTATCCACATACCTCTTCCCCACACCTCCTTGTCACCAATTTTCCAATCATGTTCCTTCCAATTCCCTGGCCATCCAGGTAAACCATTAGCCACAGCCCATGAGTCAGTATACAGCTCCACACTTGGCCATTTCTCCTTCCAGGCAAACTGAATGGCTAGGTACACTGCTCAAAGTTCTGCCCATTGGGAGGATTTCTCTTCACCAGTGAGATCCCAGAAAGAGGCTGTGGTGCTGCTGCTGTCCACTTAGAAATGGCACCTGCAAATCGTGCAGAGCCATAATGAGCCAAGCATGGCTGTTATGTTCTTCAGTCAGCTTATCATAAGGCGGCCATAGGGGCAGACAAAGAAGGAGGGTACTATGACAGGAGTGGAGACTGTGGTCATTTGGGCCACTTCGTCATGCAGCTTACTTGTACCTTCAGGTCCTGCTCTAGCCAGATCTCGTATATACTACTTCCATTTAACAATGGAGTGTTGCTGCGCACGTCCAACTTTATGGCTCTGTGGGTCAGACAATACCCAGTTCATGATGGGCAGCTCAGGCCTTATGGTAACTTGGTGGCTCTTGGTGAGACGTTCAATCTCAACTAAGGCCCAGCAACAGGCCAACAGCTGTGTTTCAAAAGGGGAGTTACTGTCTGCAGAGGATGGCAGAACTTTACTCCAACATCCCAATGGTCTACGCTGTGATTCACCAATAGGGGTCTGCCAAAGACTCCCACTAGGCGTTATGCCTCCTGTTTAGTTGTTGGGGGGTGGGGTGGGGTGGTGGGGGCAGATGCAATAGCTTATCCTTCACTTTAGTAGGAATATCTCAACATGCCCCACACCACTGAACCCCTAGAAATTTTACTGAGGTGGAGGGCGCCTGAATCTTCACTGGGCTGATTCCCTACCCTCTTGCATGGAGATGTCTAACGAATCTAGAGTGTTTGATACATGTTCCTTAGTGGGTCCAATCAGCATAATGTTATCAATATAATGGATCAGTGTGACATTCTGTGGAAGAGACAGGTCATCAAGTTCCATTTGGAATAAATTATGGTACAGGAAAGAAGAGTTGATGTTCCCCTGGGGGAGAGTTGTGGAAGTGTATTGTTGCCCCTGCCAGCTGAAGGCAAACTCTCCTGGTGGTCCTTCGAGACTGGTATTGAGAAGAAGGCATTGGCCAGATCAATAGCTGCATAACAAGTATCAGGAGATGGATTAATTTGCTCAAGCAATGAAATCACAGCTGGAACAGCAGCTGCAATTGGAGTCACCACCTGGTTACGTTTATTATAACCCACTGTCATTCTCCAAGATCCAGCCATAAGATTGGTGCCCTTCTTAAAAACTATCATTATGAGATCAAAGTAGTAGCAATTTCTTAAAAGCAAAGATGAGAAAACTAGGAGACAGGGAAGCTAGGGTACCGGAGAGAGAACAAACAGAACACCAGTAGAGAGAAGTTATTGTGATAACTGCAATCGATGTCACTGAACTCTTGCGGAAATTGTCAAATGGGAGTCTGCCTTGCTGTGGAAACGCATGAAAAGCCCAATAAAATATCGTCTGAGAAACCAGCTGAATGTGCATGAACCAACAAGTGAATAGCTGCAATGGTGGGTGTGTATTGGATGCACATTGATGACAAACGCAAGGAGGGGGGCAGCTCAGGGTTCCTAGGTGGCCAGCACATCGAGGGGGAAGACGGTAGGGACTGGGTCAGCTCTGGGAGCCACGGGGCTATCCAGTCACTGCTCGTTCTAAGCGTGGCAGGTGAAGGGGCCAAGTTCTTGTTCAGGTGGAGAACTTTAGGTATTGGAGAGGCCTGGGGCCCCCAGCTCAGCTGGACTTGCCTGTGTGAGCAGAGGGGGGAAATCCTAAGACCCAATTTCCTCAGCTACAAAGAGAATAATAATAACAATAATACTTGCTTTGGTTATTGAAGGAGCCCTGGTGGTGCTGTCAGGTACGTGTGAGACTGTTAAGTCACAAGGTCGGTGGTTCAAGCCTACCAATGTCTCTGCAGGAGAAAGATGAGGCGATCTGTCCCTGTAAGTATTTATAGCCTAAGACACCCTCTCGGTCAGGACTGCTGAGTCAGCGTCGACTTGCTGGGGGGTGGGGTGGGGGGTGGGTGGGAGGGTTTAGTTCTTTATTGGGAGAGGTAAGGGAAATGATTTCTGCACATGTCCTGCCACCCAGGAGGAGCTCCACCCATGTGCCCTGACTTTCATTTTCCAAAATTGGTTAACATTTTCTTTATGAGGAATTGACTTGGTCTTTGTCTTTTTTGGGGGGGTGGGGGTGGGGTAGAACATATGAAGTTATGAAGAGTCCCAGTTGGTCTCAATTCTGTGGCAAACACAGTGAAGGTGCCATCTGAACCATAGAGTTGGGCCTAGAGTTCAGGCCTAGAGTCTCCCAGCTGTTTGCTCAGCAGGTAAAAGTCAGGGTTTCATTGGCCGGAGTCAGCCATCACCACTGTGCAGCTAACACTCCTACAGGCTCCGTTGGGCCTGCTCTCATTGCAGTATTGTGGACTACGCCATTTGGCCCAGAGCTCTGCCACTGGGGACCAGTCACAGAGACCTAACTACGGGATCGTCTTTGCGGCACCCCCATGATGGGGGAAATGGAAGCAATCTGTTCACTGACCGAAGAACCACTAAATATGTCACATTACACCCACACTATGGGACATAAAGCAGCGGCTCTTAACACAATGGGAGGGTGCTTCATGCTCACATGGACACAAGCTCAGG
Source organism: Echinops telfairi (assembly GCF_000313985.2). NCBI lineage: Eukaryota > Metazoa > Chordata > Mammalia > Afrosoricida > Tenrecidae > Echinops > Echinops telfairi. The sequence goes on from NW_022103912.1 coordinate 1,171,414, forward strand.
AAGACAACTAAGTTTCCAGAATTAAGGAAGAGAGCAAACGGAGGCCACTTGGCCGCAATCATCGTGAGGTGACAGTAAGTGTCTATGAAGATGTGTAATGCCTAATGGGGTGCCCTATGAGTGCAGTTTCCTTCAAAGCAATACTGTGGGCTGTATCTTTGATGTGGACAGGCAGAAGGCCTTCCAGAATAAGACTGAAAAACCAGAGTTGTCATCCAGTCAATTCCAACCTTGCGTGTGTCAGAGAACAATTGTGCGTGTAGGGTTTTCAATGGCTGCTTTCTCCAAAGGAGACCATTAGACTTTTATTTGGGGTGCTTCTGGGGAGATTTGAACTTCAGACCTTTCTGTGAATAGCCAAACATGTGAACCATTGCATCACCCAGGAACTCCCGCGTAACAGATACTCATATAAGTGACACCAGCGTGGGTAAGGCTGGCAAGGTCAATGGATCCCACCATCACGGGAGACCCTGGAATTGCCCAGGCTGGCATTGTGCTAGTGGACTTGGGTGGAGGTTTGGGGAGCTTGGCTAGGGGCAAGGGTGGAACAGACTGTCAACCTCCGGTGCATTTCCATTTTATACTTTCTTACTTGGACCCAACCTCTAAGTGGCAGAAACTCTGGGTCTTTGACAGGAATGTTCTCCGAACTCAGGAGGCATCTTTGCCTGTCCACGAGGCAAAAGGTCCAGGCCATTGTGTTACATGGGAATGACTCGTAACCCCTGGCAGATGGCAGTTGGTGGACAGGGGAGGCGCTCTGAGGTAATGACCCTCACTACTTCCGAAGTTGTCCCTGGGCTCCACTGTCTGCTTGACAGCACACTGCCTTGGCATCCTTCCCGTCCCAGTTTATTTGCCCATCCCGGAACTGGCATCACCGAGGCTTGTCAAATCAAGTATGGGCACTTGAATCCTTGTCTTCAACTTAGGAGTCCAGGCCAGTGGAATCAGCGAGGTCAAGTTGAGCTAATCACACAGAGCCGAAGGACGTAGCAGATTCCAAAGCCTCACCCGCCCCATCTCAGAATCAAGCTCTGTGTGTCGCTGGGTCAGGGATGACCAGGGCACGGGCTCCAGTTGTAAAGTCAACTGCTCATGCGCAGCCCTCCCTGGAGCCGGGGGCCTCAGCTGACGACCGAGGGAGGGAGGACGAGGGTGACGGCTCACTAGATGAGGGTAAATGCAGAATGGCGTGCCTGTGTGCAGAGCCAGAGCTTCCCAGACAGAAACCAGCTTCCTGATGAAGATGCTCAGCCCGTAGGCTTAGTCCGCAGTATGGAGCTCGCTTCCAAACCAGGTCACCTGAGAATTTCACCATCCAGTAATCCAGGGACCACTGGCAACAATGAAGCTTGCTGATGCAGTTGGGTGCTCCCGTTCCACCTCATGTGGAAGAGTAAAATTGCTTCATCATAGTTTCTCAACTCTAATCTTGATGGGAGCAGGCTGGCAGGTCTTTCTCCCACAAGGTGGCTCGTACTGCCAACCTTTAGATGTGCTGCCTAGGGCATACCTATTGCTCCACGGGGACTCCAAATTGGAGGGAAGGAAGAAGTTATATTAGAGCCATGGGAAAATGCACTTTTTGGTTTTTGTAAAATATTTTTCATGTTAATTTTTGGAGGACACACTAATGTTCATAATGAGGGGAATGATTAAATGCAAGTAGCTTATCTCCCCTACTTGGCCAAGGCTCTGGCTTGCACTGTTCCCACCTCCAAGGTGTGCTCGGTCTGTGTATCACGTCATGTCTGTCAGGGCCTGGTGGCCTGAGAAAGAGGACCAGGATTAGGACATGGAACCTGGACAATATCAAATCGCAATTCTAGTAGCTTAGCCCTGTTTCCTGCTCCTTAAAATGGCCAAAGCACTGGTGGGTGGGAGGAAGCAAAGTCGTCTACTCATCCTCTTAGGGTGCAGCTGGTGGGGGAGAATCCTGCCATCTTGTCAGGGAAGGTGCAGCTGGGGAGTCCCTGAGGGGGAAGTGTGGATGGGATGGTTAGGGTGGAGGGGCACTGTGGGGGGCGAAGGTAGGCTTGGGGCAAAACAGGCAGGAGCTGATCACACAGTCTGTGGGTGCTGGAGACAGGGAGGGATTCTTGGCGGTTAGGGTGTAACTTGAAATCCTGCCATTCTCCCTTCTTATCTCATCATCAGGAGGAAATCAGACCAAAGTGTGAGCTCATTCTGATAGAAGTCATGTTTGCCCTTCTAGTTCCTATCAATTAAATCTCTCTCTTCAGTGTATCTTCATCTTCAGAGACTCTCGGAAAGGCCTTTCTGGGCCGATCAGCGCAGAACTAATTAGACAAGTGGGAATGTGTTGAGAACTGTCTTTGTGGTGGCCACAGGCAGTGTGTAAAACCTCTGGCACCAGGTTAGCCTGGACTTGAAAATCAATTGCTATTAACCAGCTATGTCCCTGTCCCAAACCAGTTGCTGTTTAATTGGTCCAACCTATGGTGATCACACAAGTGCCTGAGCAGACCTGTGCTCAGTAGGGCTTTCGGTGACTGATTTATTAGAGATAATTTGCCAGGACTTTCTTCCAAGATGCTCTGAGCGGACGTAAACTTCTAACATTTCAGTTAGCAGCCAAGCACATGACTCGTTTTACTACCATGTAGCTCCATGTCACTGCCAGCAGGTATTAATCAATCTGAGCCTTAATTTGCTCATGTCAAATGGGACAACAGCCATCCAGAGCCATGCATTCATTCTACTGGATATCTCCTTTGGGGATTGTATAGGAACCTCAGCCTTAGTCTGTTTGAAACTGAACTTGATACCTTTCTCCCCCAATACTTTGGCCTTCTCCTCCTCAGTGAATAGCCTCACCACACCAACCAAGCCCTGGGTCTGGAGGTCTGATTCAGAAAGCTTCCTTCAGGAAGCCTTTGTTGACAACACTTCTTCTTCCAGGGGATTAGATGGCCCTCTGACAGATTTCCATGTGTGTCTATCTGATAGCATGGGTTGTATGCCAGTTATCGGGTTGCATCTCTCTCTAACTAAAGAGCGAGGTCTTTGAGCCCAGGGCAATGTCTTAATCTTCTTGGAATCACAGGGCCTAGTATAAGACCTACTGTCAATGGTCTCAGAGCATCTAGATCCCCATTGAGGGCCATAGATTGTTCGGTAGTAGAATTCTCACCTGCAATACAGGTTCAATTCCTCTTGAACCAATAAACCAATTGAACCAATGACCCCATTAAACCAATGAACCAGTTCCTCTTGGCCAATAAACCTCTTGTATAACCATCGGGCGGTGGAGCTATGTGTTCCTAGAATGCTGAACAGTTTTCTTTGGAGCTTGTAAACTAAGACAGATCATGAGGGAAGGTCTGGTGAGCCACTTCTAATATTCTACTTGTGAAAACGCTGTGGATCACAAGGTCTGGACTGCCGCCCTCGGGATGGCACAGGACTGATAACACTCCATTCCAGTGCGCATGGGGTCACCATGAGTCAGGGGCGGCTCTCACCAACAGACCCCTATGATCTCCATCACTTCCCGTCCGAACCCCAAACAGTGAGGCACTTGGAATGAAACGGTGCCTTTGCTCGTCACATCCTGAGACCTGCATGCAGTTCACGGACTTTCCAACCGAGAAATCCAAGGCTGGCGATCTGTATTGTCATCCTTCTTCGTCCATCCTGCTCTATGCTGGCTCACAGTGCAAAGGCCGCCTGCTGCCACCATCCCACAGTCTCCCGCTGTGGGAAACTCTCCTGGCCCTCTCAAAGGATCAGAATTTAGCAGGAAGTAATTTTGCTAATCAGAGCATCCATCATTTGTAATCATTTCCTCTGCCTTCTTTTTTTTTTTTTCTTTTTTAACATTTTATTAGGGGCTCATACAACTGTTATCCCAATCCATACACACATCAATTGCGTAAAGCGCATTTGTACATTCTCAAAACATTTTCTCTCCATTTAAACCCCCGACATTAGGTCTCCTCTGCCTTCTTTATCTAACCTGGCTCAACTCGAGAATCAATAATGCTAAAAGTCCTGCCCAATCCTGTCTCCTCGGGCTGGGGTCCCCTTGTCCAGGCTGCCCTCTGTTATGTGTCCCCCATCACAGCCGGTGTCATGGAGTTGATTCCAACTGGGGAGGGCCCCCTGTGGGTGAGAGTCCAACTGTTCGCCATAGGGGTTCCTTTCTTGCTCGTAAGTGATATTTTATTGTGTGTTTAGTGAAGATTTACACTGCAGTCTAGGTTCCCACTCAACAATGTTTGCTCAGTGACCTATGTTACACTTTTCACAATGCATGAATATGCCCATGACCTTGCTTCTGGCTGCCCTGTTCCCATTAATCCTGCCCTTACAGTCTCACCTTTGCTTTAAAGTAATTGGTGGCCATTTGTTCCTGAATTAGTTGATGTTGAGGACTGTTCTTATAGGTGGCATTCATTATTATTTTTTATTTTTAAATACTTTTATTGGGGGCTCCCACATCTCCTATCACAATCCATACATTCATCCAGTGTGTCAAGTACATTTGCACATATGCCGCCATCAT
>NW_022103912.1:1176583-1190855 GCF_000313985.2 Echinops telfairi
GCTTCTTTATCTTCAAGCCTTTAAGACCCCAGACTATATCTTTGGATAGTAGGGCACCAGCAGCTTTCTTCACCGCATGTGCTTATGCACCCATTTGTCTTCATTGATCGTGTCGGGAAGGTGAGCACCACAGAGGTAGCCATTATTTTTAAAGCCAATTTGCTAGATAGCTGCAAAGTGATCTTAGGGTTTAGTTTCAGCTCAAGGTTTAAATAGCTATACACTCAAGTATACATACCTATATACTGGAGTATAAACCGACCCAAATATCAGCCAAGGCACCTAGTTTTACCACAAATACTGTATTAAAAATGTCCTGAAAAACAAACAAACCACCTCAGCTTGTACACAAGTATATAGGGTAATATCCCAGAACTATAGTTTCTGGGGTCCTCTAGTCTCAACCAGTCTAATGGGTTAAGGGTGTGGCATTTCTTTCTTTTTTGTTTTAAGAAGTTGAGATTCTGTTTCACATTTTCTTCCATCTAAAAAGGTCTATCTATTGTAGGCATGGTTAGAATAGCTGGTAGTGGCAACTGGGCACCATCTAGTTCTTCTGGTCTTGGGGTAGATCATGTAGCTTTGTAGATTATTTGCCTTGTACACTAGTTTCTTTGTTCAATCTTTGGTTTCTGTTCCTTTCTATTTTGCTTGAGTTAAGACTAATAGTTGTATCTAAAGTAGTCATTTGCAAGTTTTTAAGACTCAAGACGCTGCTCCCCCAAACAGGATATAAAATATAAACGTCCTGAACTATGTTATGCCAATTGACCAAGACACTCCACAAGACTAGGCTCCTAATCCTTCACAGCCCAAAACCCAGTCCCACAAGGTTTGGTTTGGTCTAAGAAGTATCTGTGGTTAGACCCCTGTGTGTTTTATTATATATGCAAATATATGTACATTCAGTTACATGCATGCGTGCCTGAATTGACTTGACGGCAGTGAGTGAGTGAAGCCTTTGTCAGTCATATAATCCCTGATTATCTTTTCCCCAGTCTTTAGATCGTTTCTTTACTCTTTTGATAAAGCCTTTTGATGAACATACCCATTTAATTTTCCCATCACGTTGGTTTTCGGTGACCGACTTTTCAGAAATAGATCACTGGTCCTTTCTTCTGAAGAGTGTCCAGGTGAACTCAAACCTTCAACCTCTCATCAGCTAGTCCAGCATGTGAACAGTTTACATCACCTAGGGACTCGCGGCAATACATACCCATACAGTGGTGCAAGCTTGGTGTCTTCGCCAGAGATAGGGACCCATGTCCCCTCATTTGCTACCCATTAGGTCTTCAACGTGACTGCCCCCTTGTTCAATCTCTCTTCTCCTCTTGAGGAATCTTTACTTCTAGGGCTACTTAAAAAAGGCAGTTTAGTGGTAGAGTCAGAACCTGTATCACTTTAGAGGTGATAATGCCACAATCAGCCCAAAGCTGGCTGTGAGGTGAAGACCAGAGAGACCCACTTTCCAGCCTTGTATCCAATTCTGACTACACCCATCTCCGTTATTGGCACGATTTTCTCTGTTGGGTGCCATGGCCAGACACACACACTGATTAAGTAACTGGAGCAGGATCAGGAAAGGTGGAGGCAGTTTCTCTTCTTCAGAGCAGGACAGGTTTGTTACTTCCTCTCAGCTGCGCAAGTCTCCCCGGAGTCCCCTGAAAGCAGAGATCTTCTTGGCTCTGTCAGTTGTCACCAGCAACTCCTGGGCCTCTCCTTCTCTGCGGTGTCACAGCCCCGGACCCATGTTACGGTTCTTCTGTGCATCCTCCTCTCGGCGCCTTCTCTCTTCCGTTTCTTCCTACTGCTTTCTTTCTGTCTGAAAAACCTCAGTGGGATTAGCTGCACAGATGTATAACTCCTTGTCAATTTAAGGTAGAACCCCTCCCAGCAGATAGCTATAAATCGATCAATTCCAGGAGGCCCCAGACACTTCATTTCCATAGTAGGCAATAGTCGCCTCATTTGTATAACCTATTGCCACTTCATTTGCATAGCCTATTGATCAATCCTTGCAAGATGCATACCAATCACGGGACAGAGTACAACCCAGGGCCAGGCAGAGAGCTTTAACACCAAGTTGTTTACTGCTTACCCAGAAAGTCAACAAATCTGGGCACAAGTACCAAACCCTCTAGGGTAGAAAACAAGGGCAAAGATAACTCCTCTTCCCCCACCCCCTCATAGGGTCAGCTTTCACTCAGTGAGCCTATAGGATATACCAGAATCCTATAGGGTAGACCAGAATCCCATAGGATAGACCAGAATCCCATAAGATAGACCAGAATCTCATAGGGTAGACCAGAATCACCCTTGTGGGTTTCCAAGGCTAGAATTCTTTACAGGAATACAAAGCTTCGTCTCTCTCCCACGGAGCATCTAGCGATTTCAAACTGCTGCTCTTGCGGTTTACAGCCCAACTTGTAACCCACCATGAGGGGGGATCTCCCAAGCAGTTTTTCCAAAGATCAAAGCAAAAGGTCACACAAAGGAATTCGTTTCACCATAGTTACTCAGAGAAAGAGCTGTGTGATTTTAGGGACAAACCTAAGACCTCTGTTCTTGGTGCCACACTCACAGGGACAGTGTTCGTATTTCAACATTCCTTTGGGACTCACTTCCTTTGAGGGAATTCCAACTGACAGTGACCTCAGAGGACAGGGCAGAATCAAGTTTATTTTCATGGCTTTGGAAGCCAGAAGTCCATGTTCCGGGAAACTCCAGGGGATGGTCCTTCTTTGTCTTGCTCAGCTTCTAGTAGCCAGAGGCAATACTGGGACGTCCTGGCTGGGCAGCCCCACCCTGTCTCTATGATCCTATGGTGTCTGTCTTCCCCTGCTGTGGATCTCTGTTGTTTGTGCTTTTTATGTCACCCCACAGAAGGAATTAGGAATAAGACCTATCTTCTTTTGATAGGGCCTCATTTAAACAGCAAAAGCAAACCCCCCTTTCCAAACAGCATCACATTGACAGGCAGAGGGTTAGGATTTCAGCATACCTTTTGGGCCTCCCTCCCTTCCTTCAAGCCTATTCCAGCTCAGAATGACCCTACAGGGCAGGGCACTACCTAGGAACTCTGTACACACAAAATCTCTCTTTTTAAAAACACTGAAAAACGTAGTATAATCTTTGTCCCTTTAGTGCAAGTTCAATATCAGTTATTACTAATCAAAGATGATCTGCATTGGACTCTGGAGAGGTGATTAGTGTAACATGAGCTGCTGATTTCAATGTCATTTGTGGCATAAACCGTCTGTACCAAAGAGATCCCCTGACGCACTTGACCTCCTGGTCGCAGGAGGGGAAGCATTGTGCTCCCACCTGAGGAGATTCTGCATGCACCAGGAGGGCTCCGTTGGTCCTTGGAAAAGCATCAAGCAGGCCCCGGAGGAGAGGGCTGCACTTGGAAACTGGCTTCCTGGGAAGAAGGCCGCTGGTTCTTCATGTGCAGGAGAACCTTCTTTGCTCTTTGACTTACTCTCCCATTTCATGGGGTGCACTGCGCCCCTTGATCACAGGTCCTGGCTCACAGACATTGGTCCTGGCAGCACAAGCCGGCGTCCTCTTTGATCCAGTCCCAGGAGCCCCTAGGGCCTCCTGACAGCTCCTGAGCCACCCCCCGGCCTGGCTTTCAGATCCGACTTCATTTCTTTCTGTTTAATGACAAAGAAATGATCCTTTTTCTTTTTTCAGCTTGTTGTTGCTGTCTGTTGCTGTCAAGTCAGACTGGACTCACAGTAACCCTTGGACTTGTGCCAGGATGTGAGAGAGCCTCAGAATGATCTTGCCCATGGCTGACCCCTGTCAGGTGGAGGGCGGGCATACCTTATCTCTCCAACCTATTGGTTTTAATCAGTCATTCCTCCACAGTACTCGACTTCTCTACTCCCAACCCAAAGCCAAGCTCACTGCCATTGGGTCAATATCAACTCATAGCGCTCCCATAGGGCCGGGTAGAACTGCCCCTCTGAGTTTCTGAGATGGTAACTCTCGACAGGAGTGGAAAGCCCCATCATTCGCCCGTGGAGCTGCTAGTAGTTTCAAATTGCTAACGTTGAGGTTAGCAGCCCAAAGCATATCCGCTGTGCGACCAGCACCCTCTCTGGGCCATCAGAGCTCTCCACTTCTCTACTGGTTCAGATGATTTGTTACAATGGCCACACAGAATTCACAGACCATTCTAGGGAAGTAGCTGGTGGCAATTCAGGATTAGGGACAACGTCAGATACAATTCATTGATCAAACAGCTTCTTCTCAGCCCTACTCTCTGGCAAGCCTCTCCCTCAGACTTTTGGACTATACTCTGCTCTACTTGGACAAGTATTACTAAGTTGTTTAGCTTGGCCGATCATTTCCCGGGGTTGCCCAGTCCATCAGTAAGTCTCGCACTCGACGATGCTCAGCTCTCTCACTCTGTGGGTGGGTGGACTCACTGCAGCAGTCTTATTCTGAAGGCTGGGAAGCCCACTGAACTGCCTGGCACCACACTCCTGTTTCTGCTGCTGCTTCTCATGATTTCCAGTGCTATAGCTCCTCTGTACCCAAGATCTAAGAGATCTAACAGAAACTCAGGGTCCCAAAGAAGCACTTTACTCACACATCTTCTTGACAGTAATTCGGGTCACCTTTCCCACCTCTAGAATGGCTTATTTTAAGCCTAGAAGGTTGACAAAACTGACCATTCACCTCGTTAGGGTTCCATGAATCCTATTTGCATGGTCCCACCTCTGCAATAATTTCCATGCACCTTGCTTGCATTGCTAGCAAGCTGCCCAATCCTCTTGTGCCTTATTTGCGTAGTCTCATGCAATCATTTTGTGGTGGTTGCAAGACTGTGATTGGCTCCCACTGCTATTGAGTCAATGCTGACTCATGGAAACCCCTTGTGGGTTTCCTATACTGCAACTCTTTAGGCCACCCCCAATCCCAACTACGTGGACAGCTTCCCCTCTCCCCAGAGGAATTCACTTCAGAGGACAGCAGTGAAGTGACAACTCAGGGAGGGAGATGTGTTTGATCAGAGCACACAGGAACAAATGAAGGTGGATGGAGAGAGAGTGGAGCACGTCCTGGCCCACCAAGCCCTGAGGATGATATTCCTGCTCACAGGAGCCAATGCACAGAGAGGACCATAGGGCTGGCCCCACTATGAGTCATGACTTCCCTCACTGACCCATAGTATTATGAGGGACAGCACTGGAGACACAGTGCAGGAATTGCACCCGATCTGATCCCACCACACTGAGGCAAAACACTAAGGGTGTGGAACAGAACAGCAAGGGGAGCAGAGCAACAAAGTCCCCAGGGAATACCAAAAATAGACTTTGGGGGCAGGGCATGGCACCCCATCAGACTCAACCAGAAAATACTCCTAAAGGTCAACAAACAGACCTTGAAAACTATTGACAGGCTTTTCTTTTTTTTGGTCGTTGGTTTTTGTTGTTGTTTTGTTTCCTTTTGTTGCTTTGTTTTGCTCTGTCCTGTTTTTGTGCATATTATTATCTCTGCATGTCTATCTAGATAAGATAGGCAGGATAAACAATCTGGAGGAGAAAACAAGAGGACCATTGTTTCAGGTGGTCGGGGAAGGGGGGCATGGGAGAGGCAGAGGCAGGGGAAAGGAAGTGGGTGTTAACAAACCCAGGGATGTGGGAACAACAAGTAATCTAAAATCAATGGCGAGGAGGGTGTAGGAGGTCTGGTAGGGCTTGATTAAGGGCAATGTAACCAAGAGGAATTACTGAAACCCAAATGAAGGCTGAGCATGATAGTAGGACAAAAGAAAAGTAAAAGGAAATAGAGGAAAGAACTAGGAGGCAAAGGGCATTTGTAGAGGTCGAAATACAGGCATGTACATATGTAAATATATTTATGATGATGGGGAAATAGATCTATGTGCACATATTTATAGGTTTAGTATTAAGGTAGCAGATGGACATTGGACCTCTACTCAAGTACTCCCTTCATGCAGGAACACTTTGTTCTATTAGCCTGGCATTCCATGATGTACACCTTCCAGACACCATTGCTGAAGACAAAGCAGGTGCATAAGCAAATGTGGTAAGAAAGATGATGGTGCCCGGCTATCAAAAGATATAGCATCTGGGGTCTTAAAGGCTTGAAGATAAACAAGTGGCCATCTAGCAGAGAAGCAACAAAACCCACATGGAAGAAGCACACCGGCTTGTGTGATCATGAGGTGTTGATAGGATCAGGTATCAGGCATTAGAAGACCCAGAATAAAAAATCATATCATTGTGAATGAGGGGGAGTGAGGAGTGGAGACCCAAAGCTCATCTGTAGGCAACTGGACAGCTCCTTACAGAAGGATCTTGGGGAGGAGATGAGCCTGCCAGAGTGCAGTATAGCACCGATAAAACATACAACTTTCCTCTAGTTCTTTAATGTTCCCCCCTCCACTATCATGACCCTAATTCTACCTTAAAAGTCTGGCTAGACCAGAGCATGTACACAGGTACAGATAAGAGCTGGAAACACAGGGAATCCAGGACAGGTAAACCTCTCAGGAACAATATTGAGAGTAGCCATACCAGGAGGGTAAGGGGAAAGTGGGGGGATGTGGGGGGAACCGATCACAATTATCTAACTATAACCCCCTCCCAGGGGGATGGACCACAGAAAAGTGGGTGAAGGGAGACATCGGTCAGTGTATGACTTGGAAAAAATAATAATAATTTATAAATGATCAAGGGTTCATGAAGGGAGGGAGGGAGAGTGGGGGAGGGAGGGGGGAAATGAGGAGTTGATACCAAGGGCTCAAGTAGAAAGAAAATGTTTTGAAAATATGACAGCAACAATTGTACAAATGTGGTTGACACAATGGATGGATTGTGATAAGAGCTGTAGGGGCCCCCAATACATGTATTCAATAATAATAATAAACAAAAACCTTCTTAGGGGAGAAAAAAAGAAAGCCCAGCCTTTCTCCTACAGGGCTGCTGGTGGTTTTGAACTGCCAACCATGCAGATCGCAGCCCAGTGCTTAACCACCACACCCCGGCCCAGGCTCCATATGAATGGCTAGAAGGGCTGTACTAAATAATTCACTGCACCCCAGGCCTATTTCCCTAAAATAGATCCTGAGTGCCAAGCACTTGCTGGCTCTAGGTCACAGAGTCTCTGTCTTCAGTCATTGATAGATGCAGGTTTGGGAGGAGCAGCAAGGTGGCGTATCCCTAACACAGGGCTCAAAATCTAGGAAGAAGCAAACCAGAATGCTCCTTAGCAGTACAGAAGGTAAGTCTCTGGCAATGTGATCAGGAGGACCAATCTCATGAGAAGCACTCTCAGAGAGATGCATTGACACACTGGCTGCGACAATGGGTTCAGATACAGCAGTGTTTGTGAGGATGGCCTAAGACCGTTCCGCTGTACGGAAGGTCAGTATGAGTCAGCACCCACTTGATGGCACCCAACACGTGTCCCATCCTGCAGATGCACTGACCTTTGACTAAGCAGTGCCTCTCTGACAGCTAGTGCACCGTGCTGTCCGTGCTTCTGAAGGGAGGGTGCTTTGGGAGGGGCTGCTGATGCCGTGGTTGGGGTGCGCCATGTCTGATCGCTACCTCCTAGGACTCAGCCTTGAGTGTGGGTGCTGTTGAGGGTGATTGTCCTCGTCCCTTGTGAAGTTAGTGGAGGCCAGGCACCACCTCCATGCCTCCTCCCCATCCTCCTCCTCCCCCTCCCCCTCCCCCTCCCCCTGCTTCGTCTTCTTTTTAATCACTGTGTTGGCGGCTCTTACAGCTCTTATCACAAACCACGCATCCATCCATTGTGTCAAGCGCATTTGTACATATGTTGCCATCATCTCTCTTTAGAAATCATTTTATTGGGGGCTTTCCCACATTCTTTTCATAGATCTATAGTTTGGTAAAGTAGAGGGGCAGTGGGAAAACAATAAGATTGAGATGGACTGACACAGTGGATGTAACAGATACGCCAAAGCATGTGAGGATGGTGCAGGACTGGGCAGTGTATCAGAAGGTCCCTCCTAAGCAGTAATGACCCCACAGCACCTACCAACAAGTCTTCCATCATGGGCCGGACTAGCTTTTGTCGAACCAGTGCCTATATGATGATCACTGGCTGCTCCCCGGGCCTTTGCTTGTATTAACAGTGTTGTGATGAAAATACCAGGAGTGGCCATCAGCTAGGTACTGGCTAGGTAACGCACAATAGTTAAATTGGGGATAAATTCTTAGACGTTGAAATCTATTCAGAGGCATTTGAATATTTAAATTTAATTTAATTCTTATCCTGCCTAGAAAGGAGACTGAACCAGATCCTCCATGAGCCGGCTTAGCTTGGAGTTTCCTGGGGGGAAAGCGGGTTGGCATCCCTGTCAAGATGGCCACCAGGGGTTCACACTTGGTGACCGTGGGGCTGTCTATAGCATAGGTTCCTGAACTCATTGGGCCTATTGCCCCCTTTCAGAAAAAAAATTATTCAGCGCCCTTCTGGCAGTTAAAAACGTTTGTACTATAGACCATAATCCAGGGTACAGTATAAACCAAACTTACTCTTAGACAGTTGATTTCAACTCATAGATTGCAACCCTGTGGGCTTCCAGGGATGTACCTCTACCAGAGCAGAAAGCTTCGTCTTTCTCCTTCGGACAGACTAGTGGCTTCAAACAGCTGACCCCGTGGTAACGCACTACTGTGCCAGGGCTCCTAGCATACCTATTTACTTTCGCAGCCCTCCTCCCCTGGGGCCATCCCAGCACCTCCTAGGGGGCAGCATTGCCCACTTTGGGAAACTTCGGTCAATGGAGTGCATCCTTGTTAGGGGTCAGGTCTCAGACACAGATGATGAAGACCTGGTCCGGCTTACTTCGGTGCCCCAGAACTGCCAACATGTGGACTTGGACATGCCCCCGAACTCAGGGAAGGTTGTAGGTGTGGGGGAAAGCTCCATAGGTGTCCGTGGATTGAGGAAGGGGATCAAGGGAGGGCCAGGGCTTCTTGCATGAAGGGTGGAATAAGCTGGATGAGGGGCCCCAGTGTGCATGGTGGGACGACAGAACTACATTGCCTATGTAATTGGCATGGAATGACTTTGAAATGGGGTTGTGAAGAATGGAGTTTGGTAGCAAATAGAATGAGGCAAGTTACCAGTGTTCTCGGTACTCTGCCCCATCACACACCAGGGAAATTCATTCAAGTATTTAAGTATTTATCAAGTATCGAGCCCCCCAATCATAGCAGGACGAGAGGCCATACCCATTTGGAGCAGAAGAATGCAACAGCTTTGGCCTCTTTGAGTCGTTTGTGGGAAAGGACAGGTTTCTGGCTCCCCTGGGCTCCTGTGGACTTTATAAGCCTAGCAATAAATACCGTTCTCAAGCATTTCAGATTCAGTAGAGCACCGATAGATTGCTTTTGTCAAAGCCTCTGAATCCTCCTGGGAGTGTGTGGGTGTGGGTGTGTGTGCACGGAGAATTATTTAGTCTTAGCCTTTGCCAAGATGGTTCTTATTTGCTGTTACTTGAAAAAATATTTCTTGGGCCCAGTTCCCAAAGGGGTGATGTTAGGTGAATTGTTGGGCTATAAAGGAGCCATTCCTCACTCACAGGAGACTCGGAGAATCTGCCAGTGGTGGCGCAGACCCCGCCTTCTGGCTAATACCATCTGTGTGATGTTAGACGGTGATGGCGCTGCCTGTACCGACAGTGGGCAAGTGAGAATGTCTGCAGGAGCACCTTGACCTTTCCTCCAGCCTCCTTGTTAACATAACACAACAGAAGCAGCCAAAGCTGTGGGAAGCAACAGAGCTGATCAGAAACTTGGAGGGTCTGCCTGCTGCATGCTTGAGGGGTGGGTAGTAGATGGATGCCTCTCCTCTCTCGGTGGATACATCAAGGGTGACAGCCAGCAGATCCGTGGTGGCTGCCCATGACGTGCACATTCCATGCGCGGGTAGATTGACACATGTGGGCCCCAGGTTCCCACAGCCCTTCCATAATGGGGGTCACTTCATAAGCCTCCTATCCCATCCCCTCTCCACGCAGTCACTTGTCCAGGCCAGGTAGCTGCCTCCTGGGCATGTCCTTCTCTTCCCCATCAAAGCTCTCCAGACAAAGGTCCACTTTCTTCTGGGACTGGCTGGGGAGAGAAAGACAAAGCAATGAATCTGCCTAAAGTGCTTATGGATGAATCTGCATCTCTCCTAGGATACTTTCCATTTCCGGATGAGTATCAACCATTCTAGGTTCTCCTCACAGCAATTGTACTCCTCCCAGAAGACATGTGGTATGTTTTGGTTGTCAGTACTGGGATAGCCTTTGAAGGGGTAGAGGCTAGGGATGCTGCAAACATCCCTGCCCTGGAAATCCTCCCCCAGGCCCTACCCCCAGGCAAGGGTGATCTGGTCCTAAATACCCACAGCGCTGAGGCGGAGAAACCCTGGACTCCAGTCTAGTCTTCTGTTCCTTTTAGGGACGGGCGAGGCTGGGAGGACTTGCCAGGCAGGGTGCGGGACAACCGAAACCAAACACTGCCTCCTAGTCGTTTCCAACTCATCGTAACCCTATAAGGCCGAGTAGACCCACCCCTGTGGATTTCTGACACTCGTGCTTTCTAGGAGTAAACAGCCTCATCTTTCTCTTCGGGTGCAGCTGGTGGGTTCGAACAGTTGACCATGCAGTCAGCAGCCCCACACAGATGGTAACTACAACACCACCGTGAACCTTCGTGTATTCTCCCATGTTCAGGGCAGCACTGCTCCCACAATAACAAGAATTTGAACAGCCCAAAACACATCGGTAGAAGAATGGTCAAAGAAACGCAGGTGCACAAACGCAGATACACATGCATCATTAAAAACACTGATCGAACGCTAGCCTCACGACATGGGTGGAACATTACGCTGGGTGAAGTTAGTCCCAAAAGGACAGACGTTGTAAGAGACCTTTATTACAAAGGCAAACATCTGCTCTTGTCTTGTGCAATCATTTAGTACAGTCTCCCAAACAGTGTGTGCTGCCTCTTTCGAATGCTTAAGGTCCACTTATCACGCCCTTATTTGTGCATCTTAAGAACCACCTAAAACCAAGGGAGGCCTTAACTCAGCTGGGGTCAGCTTTTAACTTAGAGGGGAGAAGAAGAGGACTAAAGAAATCCTGCCATAGAGTCCCATGCTCACCCCAAAGTAGTAGACATTTCTGTAACAGGGCTCAGTGAATTTCAGTGGGAATTCATCACCAGGGGAGGGGGTGATCTTCAGGGATGGAAGGGGCTCTTTCCCCTTACGTGACAGGTTAACAAGGACGCTTAAAGCGAAACTACTAGAAACCCTTGTCCAGTTAAGCTGAACCTGAACACTCTGGATGAACTGACTACATTTCTGCTACTGAGATTAGAAATCTGTGGGGAAAAGAAATGAAATGACAGAACTCTGAATTCACTTACAACCCTCCCAAGGGCTTCATTCCGCAGTGATAGGAGAGTCCAACTTATTATTCAAGTCCTAATTCTGAGGACACTTCTGTAGAAGAAAATTCTAGAATGTGTCCTGGTAATCTAGTCTAGGATCACTCTCAGAAAACATTACTGCTTATCTGTGTCTGTAGATGTGGAGGGGGGATGGAGGGTCTAGGAGAAATAGATGGGGGAGAAGACGAAGTGTATGAGCCGGCCCTAAATTTCCAAGGGGCATGATTTTTAAACATTTCTAAGTACAAGAGGGGTTCCAGTTACTGCTGATATTGCCCCCCAATTGTAACAGCTTAGGACAACTTGTTTTACTGCGTTCATAGGTTCTGTGGGTCAGGAATTCTGGTAAGGCTTGTGTGATGGCTTGTCTCTACTTCATGACTGGCTCAGCTGGGAAGATGTGATAATTACCTCCAATGGCCTGACCTGGGGCTTCCTCACAGCCTGGAAGTCTTGGGAGATGGCCAGCCTGTTTAAGTGGCAATGCAGCTGTCCAAAAGCAAATGACTAAGCAAACAGGACTGTGATGGAGGGACGTTTTCTTTTTTTAATAAACAGTGTCAGAGTATAAGAAGTATATAACAAGGAGTATAAGAAAGAAGAAAATGTTCTAAAACAGATTGTGGCAATGATTGTACAACTCTCGATATGATTAAACTATTGAATTAGATGATATGTGGATGATCCTCCAGTAAAACGGTTTTTAAAAATAATGAAGTTTCCAGGAGAAATAATAATTTTAAAAATGCACGTGGAATAAATCCCTAATAATCCCCCTATGACCATGGAGAAGGGATGTGAATAGATTTGCTGTCAGAATGCACTGGAACATGGGTTGCTGTAGATACAGGCAGGTTAAAAGTTAGCACCCTATCATTTGATCCCCTTTATGATCCAGAAAGTTTGTTCTTAATTTGTTTAAATTTGTTTTTAATCTTTTCTGCTTTCTTTTCTATTGAACTTTTTATGTTCTACTTTGCTATTGTTGTTATGGGTTTTTGTTTGTTTGTTTTTAGTGTTTTCTGTATATGAAATTCAGGATAGGTAAATACATAGAGACAGTAATTAGATCTTTGGTTCCCTAGGGACATTGCAGGGGAGGTTGGGGCAGAATGGGGCATTAATAACACTGAGTATACAAATGAAGAAGTGTTCTAAAACTGACTGTGGTGACAATTGTACAACTCTTCTTGACTGAACTATTGAATGATATGATATATGAATTATATGCCAATAAAAAGGTGGGGAGAAAAAGGTTTATTGACATTTAATTCACATATCATACCATTCAATAATTCAATTGTATTAAAGAGTTGTACAATCATCACCACAATCAATTTACAACATTCTCTTCTTTCTTGTATGTATTGCTGTTGTTTTTGTTGGGTGCCATCTAGCCGCTCCCATCCCATAGAAACTCTGTGTGCAGCAGAACTAAATATGGCCCGGTCCTGCGCCAGCCTCACAACTGTTCTCCTGTGGGAGACCATTGTTATAGCCACTGTGTCCATCCATCTTGTCCAGGGTCTTCCTTTTTTTCACTGCCCCTCTACTCGAATAAGTACGACGTCCCTTCTCCGGACAACATGTCCAAAATATGTGAAATGAGGTCTTGGTAACAGATCTTCTTTTTTCTCTCCTTCCCCTACCCTCCCACCTTCGTAACCCCTTGATAAATTATAAATTAGTATAGTTTTCATCTCTTACACTGTCTGCTGTCTACCTTCAGCCACATTTCTGTTGTTCATCCCCCTCAGGGTCGGGGGCAGGTTACATATTGATCATTGCTATTGGTTCCCCCTTTCTCCTCCTTATTCCCCCCACATTCCTCTTACCCTCATGGTATTGCTGCTCTCATTATTACTCCAGAGGGGTTTATCTGTCCTGGATTTGAGTGTCAAAAGCTTTTCTCTGTACCAGTGTACATGCTCTGGTCTAGTCAGATTTGTAAGGTAGAACTGGGGTCATGATAGGGGGGTGGCATTAAAGAACAAGAGGAATGTTGTGTGTTTCATCGGTGCCATCCTGCACCTGGCTGGCTTGTCACTTCTTTGTGACCCATCTGTGAGGGGATGCCCACCTATCCACAGATGGGCCTTGGGTCTCCACTCCCATCCACTTCATATGATTGTTTGTTTTGGGTCTTCTGATGCCTGATCCCGTCGACAGTTCATGATCACACAGGCTGGTATGCTCCTTCCATGTGGACTTTGTTGCTATATGGCCACTTGTTTAACTTCAAGCCTTTAAGACCCCAGATGCTATACACTTCTACTGGCTGGGCACCATCAGCTTTCTTCACCACATTGGCTTATGAACTCAGTTTGTCTTCAGCAATCACTTCGGAACAAAGTGTTCTTACATTGAGGGGGGACTTGAGTAGAGGCCCAATGTCTGCTGCTACCTTAATACTTAGCATATAAATATATGTACATAGACCTATATCCCTATTGTTATATATTAATATATTTACGTATTACATACCTGCACTTATACTTCTATAAATGTCTTTTACTCCCTAGTTCTTTCCTCTATTTCCTTTTACTTTCCTCCTGTCCCACTATCATATTTGAACTTCATTCAGCTCAGTAATTCCTCTTGGCTACATTGCACTTGATCAAACCCCACCAAGCATTCTACATCCTCCTTGCCATTGATTTTAGATCTCTTGCTGTCCCCTTGTCCCTCGGTGTGTTGGCTCCCCCTTCCCTAAACCCTTGTTGCCTATTCCCCGGAACCGTTGGTCCCATTGTTTTCTCCTCAAGATTGTTTATCTTGCCTATCTTATACAGATAGACATGAAGGAGAAGGAGAAG
>NW_022103912.1:1190955-1211923 GCF_000313985.2 Echinops telfairi
AGGAGGAGGAGGAGGAGGAGAAGAAGAAGAAGAAGAAGAAGAAGAAGAAGAAGAAGAAGAAGAAGAACCACCTATGGCCTATAAATAGCTACAGGTCTGTCTCCTGACCCTTATGCATGTTTTCCAATTGTGCTCTCCAAGTCTGAAGACTATTTCCAGGATTCCTAGGGACTTTGTTGCTCCCCTTGCTGCTCTGTAGTGCTTCCTTCATGTTTCACCCTGGTGGTGGGGGGGTCAGACTGGACACAATTCCAGCAGTGTGTCTCCAGTGTTGTCCCCAGTAGCACTGTGGGTCAGTGAGGGAACATTGTGTCTCGTGGTGGAGCCAGCCAATGGTCCTCTCTGTGCATTGGCTGCTCTGAGCAGGAATGTCGTCCTTGGGGCTTGGTGGGCCAGGATGTGGTACACACTCTTTCTTTCTCTCTTAGTTTGCTCCCATGTGGTCTGGGAAGGGCCTCCACTCTTCCCAGGCTGTATTTTCAGTGCTGTCCCCTGTAGTTCAATCTTCTGGGGAGGGGGGTCAATGTAGCTGAAATGGCCATCCAGGCTTGGCGAACCAAGTTGAGGTCTAGTCCCTCTCTGTCTTTCCTGTGGAGACCTAGACAATACCCTCCCTGTGGGTGAGTTAGTGCCCTGTCCCCCCACTATCCGTGTCCCTTTTTCCCCTTTCCTCCTCCTTTATAGCTGGCTGTCACATGCATGGTAGCTCAATTTCCATTTGTTTTAAGTATCGCCAAATTGATTTCCATAACAGCTCCGTATACCTACCGGTCCATGAGCAGTGGGTGAGTGTTCCTATCTTACCACACTCCCTCTATCACTTGTTGCTTTCTTATTTTTTGTATTGGGATATCTATGAGGGTGTGAGATGGTATCATAGTTGTTTTAAATTGTATTTCCCTTTAGACTAATTGTCAGGAACATTTTCTCATATGTTTATTGGCCATTTGGATTCACGCCTTTGTGAATCTTCTGTTCAGGTCCTTTGTCCCTCCTCAAAACATTATTTGTTTTTTTTTTTCTTATTCCGGCTAGCAGAGTATTGTAGATTTTAGTAATAAATGCTTTGTCTTGTGTGTCATTGCTAAAGATGTTTTCCTAGTCTATGGGCGCTCTCATTCTCTCTTGGTGAAATCTTTTGATCTACACAGGTGCTTTATCTTCAGTATATCCCACTTGTCAATTCGTGCTTCCTCTGTGCTTGAGTACTTCCCTATTTCCGATAGCCTATGTATTCCCTGCACCAAAGTTCTTCGGTTTGTCCCAATTCCCTCATTAATGACCATAATAATTTGGGCTTTTTCCTCAAGGTCTGTGATCCACCTTGAGTTTATTCTTGTGCCCGGAGTGAGGTTAGGGTCATGCTTCATTTTTCTGCAGGTAGATATCCATTTTTTCCAGCACCACTTGGTTTTTTGTTTGTTTGTTTGTTTGTTGTTGTTGTTTTTAGCTTCACACACACCAACATTTATGGAGCTCACAAAATAGTTCAATGCCACTCCTTCTGGTTCATGGTCTGCCTTCCTCATGGAATCTGAGGACATAGGCGTCTCTCATCATGTGGCTCAGCTTTCCCTTCAGCACGGCACAGTCTTCTGTTTTCATACGTGAGCAGAGAATGAGAGGACGGAGAAGAAAGGTATTCTTGCTTCTTCAGCAACTCGGCTGTGAGTGACATCTATAACTCAGAACTGGAATGAGTCAGGCTGCCTCTGTACTCCAGGGAGTCTGCCAATCTGGCTGACCATCCGCACTTGGAACTGATATTAGATCCTATGTGTGATTAGCAAAGGCATGTTTCTTCTGGTGGTATCAATCAGAACAACAGATAAAATGGGTCATTTAGCAATCTAGCTCTAAGGGGGAAATTGCCCACGTGAGGATGCAGAGCTCATGGCAGGCAGCATCTGATGTAAGTCAAGTTCCATATCTCTCTCTGTGTTGCTCTCACCACAGGACTCGTATTTCTCCATTCAACTTTTGCAAGTACCTCCAAATGCTACTCCCCATAGGCAGTGTCACATCCAGCCAATCTCCCGGATGGCCATGATCTCACCTGCCGGTCCGTGCACATCTCGTGCCGAGAGGGCAGGAGGAGTCTCCCAGCACAACTTGTTGGAGAGGACATCCACTTCCCATTTGATTTTTTTTTTGCCCTCATCAAAGATCAGATGTCTGTATGCTAATGATTTCATTTCTTGGGTTTCAGTTCTTTTCCATTTGTCTGAATATCTGTCGTTATACCAGTACCATGCTGTTTTGACCACTGTGGCTGTATAATAGGTGTTAAAGTCAGGTAAAATGAGCCCTCCTACTTTGTCCTTCTTCTTGAGGAGTTCTCTGCTAATTCTGGGTTTCCTCCCTCTGCATATGAAGTTGGTGGTCAGTTTTTCTAATTCTTTGAAGAAAGATGTTGGTATTTGTATCAGGATAGCATTAAACTTAAATAGTGCCTTGGCCAGGACTGACATCTTTTCTGTATTATGTCTCCTGATCTATGAGCATGGAATATTTTTCCGTTGGTGGAGGTCTCCCTTGGTTTCTTGTAATAGTGTTTTATAGTTTCCCTCATACAAATTTTGTTGTTGTTGTTAGGTATATCCCTAGATATTTCCATTTGTGATTGGCTACTGTGAAGGTTACTGCTTTTTGGATCTCCTCATCCATGATCTCATCTGATGTGTATAGCAGTCCAATAAACTTCTGTTTGTTGATCTTGTATCCTGCCACTCTGTCATATTCCAGCACTCCTCTGGTGGAGCTTTTGGGGTTATCCACATATAAAATCATGTCTGCAAATAAGGACAGTTTCATCACTTCTTTCCCCAGACAAGTATCATTGATGTCTTTCCTTTGTCTTATGTTGTTAGCTAGGACTTCCTGTAAGGTGCTGAGTAAAAGAGGGGACACAGGCATCCTTGTCTGGTTCCCCTTTTCAGTAGGAATGTTTTCTATTTTCTCCACTGGCTCCTACATTGGCTGTTGTTTTTTCATATATGGCTTGTATTATATTGAGGAATTTTCCTTCCAATCCTATCTTTTTGAGTCTTAAACAGGAATGGTTGTTGAATGTTGTTGAATGCCTTTTCTATATCTATTGATAATATGTGGTTCTTATTCTTTTTCTTATCAATGTGGTGAATAATTTTTATGGGCTTTCAGATGTTCAACCATGCCTGCATCCCTGGAATGAATCCTGCTTGGTTGTGGTGAATTATTCATCTTATATACTTTTATATTCTATTGGCCAGTATCTTATTAATGATTTTTGCAATGATGCTCATTAGAGATATCTGTCTGTAGTTCTCAATTCTTGTAGGATCTTGCCCCTTTTAGACATCTGTGTTATACTAGCATCATAGAAAGAGTTTGGGAGTTTGCGGTTTCTTTCTATGCTCTGGAAGACATTGTGTAGCATTGGTGTCAGTTGTTCCTGAATGCTTGGTAGAATTCTCCTGTGAAGCCATCTTGCCCTCTGGGGGACTTTTTGTTGGTAATCCATTGAGAACCTTGTCTACTTCTCTTGATATAGGTCTGTTGAGGTTCTTGACATTCATCTGGGCTAATCTACGGAGGGATTGTTTTTCCAAGTATATGTCCATGTCTTCCAAGTTGTTGAATTCATGGGAGTACAGGCCTTTGTAGTACTGCACAATTAGTCTTTTCATTTCATTAGGATCTGTTGCAATGTCCCCTGTTTCATTCGTCATCCTGGCTATTGAAATATGTTCCTTCCTTTCTTTGGTTAGGTTTGCTAATGGTTTATTGATTCATTAATCCTTTCAAAGAACCAGCTTTTAGGTGCATTGATGTTTTGAATTGTTTTCTTGCTTTCCCTATTTGTATCCCAGCCCTGATTTGTTTTATTTATTATTTCTTTTCTTTTGCTACTAGTAGGATTGTCCTGCTGATTCTGCTCTAATTGCTGTTGGTTTTGTGCCAGCATATCAATCATAAGTCTCCCTTCCTTTTTCATGTGTGCATGTATTGCTATCAAACTTCTTTTGATAACTGCTTTTTCTGTGTCCCAAGGGTTTTGGTATGTTGTATTCTCATTCCTGTTGCTTTATAAAAACTTCCTAATTTCGTCTCTGCTCTGGTCTACCTACTCATTTTGAAGTAGAGTTATTCATCCTCCAATTGTTTGCCCCTGTTTTCTTAATTGTCCTTTTGTTGATTTCCAGCCTTATAGTGATCTGAGAGGGAAATTTGAGTGATCTCTATGTGCCTGACTTTACACAGACTTAACTGGTGCCCTAGCATTTTGTCTATCTTGGAGTGTGTGCCATTTGGGCCTGAGAAGAATGTGGATTTTTTTCCTTAAATTAGGCTGGAGCACTCTGAAAATATCTATCAAGTCCAGATGCCTAATTGTAGAGTTTAATTCTGTAGCTTCCTTGTTCAACTTTCCCCCCTGTAATCTCTCTTTCTCTGAGAGCAGTGTATTAATATCACCTACTATGATTGTTGAGGCTGTGATTTCTTTTTCCATATTTTGGAGTGTTTGATTAATCAATTTCACAGATCTCTTGTTGGGTGTGCATATATTTATTATGCTTACTGGTTCCTAGTATACTGTTCCCTTGAGTATTATATAGTACCTCTCCTTATCTCTTGTTATGGCTTGCACCTTCAGATCAATTTTGTCCAAGATTAGGATTGCAACCCCTGCTTGTTTTGAATCGCCATTTGCTTGTATTTTTCTCCAGCCTTTGATTCTCAGCTCATTTTTGTCTGCAAGCTTGAAATGTGTCTCTTGTAGGAAGCAGATTGATGGGTTGTGTTTTCTTAGCCATTTCTCTCAGCTCTGTCTTTTAATGGGTGAGTTCAGTCCATTGATATTCAGAGTTAATACATCCATTGGTGAACTCTGGGTTGCCGTCTTGTACCTTTTGTGCTGGGTGTTTTCCTAACTCCCTTCTTATCAGTGAGTTGTGTGTATGGGTTAATTCTTACAATGTGTTGACTTCTGGGTGGAGTTGCTCTATGTGGTGGTCCCTTATTTGTGCTCAGTGAGTCTTATTCTTCTGCACATACTGAGTCAGTAAGAATTTTTTGTAGAGCTGGGCTTCTTTTAAGGTATTCTTTGAGTGTTTTCCTTGTCTAGGAAGACTCCTACTTCTCCATCTATCTTGATAGAGAATTTGTCTAGCTAGACTATCTTGGGTTTTATTGTTTTCTTTCAACTTTCAGAATATGTCACTACACTCGCTCCTCCTCTTCATGGTGTCTGCTGATAGGACTGAGCATATCTTTATTGGGGTACCATTATAGGTGACTGCTGTTTATTCCCTAGCTGCTCTTGTGATTTTCTCCTTTTCCTCAAAGTTGGATAGTTTAATTATTATATGCTTACTCAAATTATGCTTGGGGTTCAGTCTAGCTTGTATCCTTTCAGCCTCCTGAATGATTTGCCTGATTTTCATTCACTAAGCTGGGGAAGTTTTCTCCTGCGAATTCCCTTGCTATTTTTGCCACTGACTTCTTCATTGTGTCTTGTCCCAGCAGTCCAATTATTCTAATGTTGTTCCTCTTCATAGCATCAGACACTATTCTCAGGTTTTCTTCAGCTTCTCTGATTATCTTGTTGGACTGTCTTTCCCATTTGTTGGAGCCTGCCTGTTTATCCTCGAGGTCACTAGTATGGCTCTCTGCTTCTTCTAGCCTGTCGGTGAAGTCTGTGGATTTGTCATTGTGTTAGTCTGGGTAGATTAGAGAAACAAATCCGTGGACTCACATATGCGTATAATAAAGAGATTTATATACAAGAGCAATTGAACATTGAGAAGACATCCCAACACAGTCCAGTCCAAGGCCATAAGTCCGATATTAGCCCATATGTCCAATACCAATCCATAAACTCCTCTTCAGACTCATGAAAAACATGCAATGACACCAAATGCAGGATGGTCACAAGTCAGTGGGTAGACAGTCTTTGGGTCCAGTGGCGTTGTAAGCATCTCAGCAATGGCAGGGGTCTCTCTGTGGCTTCTCTGGCTTCAGAGGTCTGGTTGTATCCATGTGGCTTGTCTTCTGCAATGTCTCCCAGGGAGTCGCAGAGTGTCTCTCCTGCCTCCAAGAAGGAATTACCAGATTTCCCAGAATTCTCAGGAGGAGGCCATACCCACACAGAAGTCTCATTGGCTATGTCCAGATTGATAGCCTAGACTCCACCCCTACACTCTTAATCTTTAAATTGACACCAGATTAGATGACTAACACAGTTATTTTCTTTTGTTACCTCGTCCTTTAACTCTTGAATTTCCCTTTGGTGCATGGCCTTTATCTCTTCTATCATTTCATCCTTTTTCTGTATTCCTTCCCTCATCTCCTGTATGACTCCAAGCAGCATTCTGAAGATTTCTTTCTGTGGCAGAGCAACATCTACTTCAGGATTCCTCTGATGTTTCCTCTTGTTTCTCCTGATTTTTTGTTGCTGTTGTTGAGTCAGTTTTCTCTCCACATGTTGTTCTGGAGGAGCTCCATGCCATTTCCCTGGGAGTCAAAGCGCCCTGGACTCTCTTTGGGAGGTTGGTAGAAATGCCTCTGCTGGCTGCCTGTATCCAGCTGCCATAGGGGGTCGAGCTACAGCTTTGTCCCTCTGGGGCGTTCCTCTCACCCTAGCCTGTTCTTTTTTTGGAGGGTGGTTGGAAGACCCTCTCAGGGGATGCTGACTAGATGGTCGCAGGCCCAGAGCATGGTGCTATGTAAGTTGATTGGGTGAGGAGCTGCTGAAGTTGGGTGGAGATCATTGAAGGGAGGTCTCGAGGGAGTGCATTGAGGCTTGCAGTGGTTGGTAGATCTCGGTGCTGGTCCAGGGAGGGCTGATGGTGTAGCCTCGGGTCCAGGGGTAGCCTGGTGGGGGCGCCATGAGGTCTGGGGCTACATTCTGGAGATCATCTTGTTCTGAACACCAATAACAGCCTTTCTTTCTTTCTTATAGAATCATTTTATTGGGGGCTCTTACAGCTCTTATCACAATCCATCCATCCATCCATGTATCAAGCACATTTGTACATATGTTGCCATCACCACTTTCAAAACATTTTCTTTCTACTTGAGCCCTTTGTATCACTTCCTCTCTCCCCCACACTCCCTCCCTCTTGGACTCTTTATAATTTATAAAAAAGAATTTTCATGTCTTACACCAACTACTCTCTCCTTTAACCCATTTTCTGTTGTCCATCCCCCTGGAGGGGATTATATACTTGTCCTAACAGGAGATCTGGTGACATAGATGGTTACTTGTTGTGGGGCTGTGATCCCCAAGGTTATCAATTTGAAATCACCAGGTCCTCCTCAGGAGAAAGATTGGGCTTTCTACTCCTGTAATTTATAAATTATCAAGGGTTCCTGAGGGAGGGGGAAGCAGGAAGGGAGGGGATAAAATGAGGACCTGATGCTGGGCGCTTAAGTGGAGAGGAAATGTTTTGAGAATGGTGAGGGCAATGAATGTACAAATGTGCTTTCCACAATTGATGTGTGTATGGATTGTGATAAGAGTTGTATGAGCCCCTAATAAAACTATTTTTTTTAAAAAGAGTTAGAGTCTCAGGAACTCAAAGGGGCAGTTCCACCCTGCCCTCTAGGGTCCCTATGAGCTGGCGTTAACTAGATGGCAACAACAAGAAGAACTCAGAAGTAGCTTCTGAGGGCACCTGCCGAGCCAGTTGATTTCAGGGCGGATCAGAGGGGTGCAGTGATTGGTTTGGGGGAGTCCAGAGAAGTAATCTCGATAGATTGTCTTGAAGGACACAGGCCAATCGGGAGGGTCATGAAGTTTTAAGAAAACGGAAGAGTGCACTGTGAGAAAGAGGTCGGGCAAGTCAGGTGGAGGATTTTCCCATCATGACAATGCGTTGCTCACTCTTTAAGGTAGCATGGGCTGACCTCTGGGGATTTAATGTCTCTGGGAAACCTTATCCTCTATGCCCTACACCCTTCAGACTTCTTTTTGTTCCCTAAACTCAAAGAACCTTTCAAAGGGTTATGATTCGAGTCTGTTGGGGCATGTCACAACTGCCACTTTGATGTAGTATCAATGGGAAAGCACAGGAGTCCTCAGGGAAAGGTTAGACATGGAGACCACGCCTTCAGGAGCTCCACATGGAGGCTAAGTCAAGAAACAAGAGCGCCTCATTTTGATCATTGAATTTAATAGATATTTCTATGACTTCTATAGGTCTAATTTTTAAATTTAACCTATGATTTTTATATTTACTCTAACAAAAAAGGGTATGGCAGTCTGATCCCAGGTCCCCGCCCTCCCAACCAGCATTCTCTAACTCATCTGGGAAAACCTCCCTTCCCTTCCCTAACTCTCCCCACATTTGTATGGCCTTCCCTGGACACCCATCCTTCTGAATGAATTCACTGCAGACTTGGCACTGAGCTGCTTCCAGTCAGTCCGCAATGGCTACCCTGAGAGAACCAACCAGGAACCGATTGTGGTGTGCAGTCCAAGAACACTCAGGCTGTGGATCAGAGGAGGCTAGCATCAGGGCTGAATTTGCCTGAGACACTCAGGGCAAATGATTTTACCACCTCAGGCTCCTCATAAAATGGAAGGGCACAAGGGAGTGGTGAGACCACAGTGTGTTAAAATGAAGCCCCAGAATTCCACAAGATTGGCCTTATTGTGTGTCTCCTACAGTGTTGCTGTTGCTCTAGAGGGGGCTATTCAGCGGCTCTCTCCACCAACCAAAAACCAAACCACGGAGTTGATGCCGACTCATAGTAACCCGATAGGACTAGGTAGAACTGCCCCTGTGGGTTTCTGAGCCGGTAACTCTTTAGAGGAGTAGAAAGCCCTATCTTTCTCCTGCAGAGTGCCTGGTGGTTTTGAACTGTCAATTTTGAGGATTGCAACCCAGTGCATAACCACCATACCACCAGGGCTTTGTCTCTGTCTGCACTCCTGGTATTTTCTGTACTGGGCAGCAGCTCCTGGGAAGAATAGAAGCTGTGAATGCAGATGCTGGCACCTGCTGTGAACAGCTCTGAACTCCAGCCTCCAGGGAGCCTTGGTCCCCAGTTCTATGAAACTCAGAAGCCAACCACTGCTGTTGGACTCATTCTGATTCATAGAGCCCAAGGGGACAGCAGAGGACAACTGCTCCATAGGTTTCTGAGGCTGTAAATCCTCACTGCAACTCCCTGCCTTGTCTTTCTTGTTGGGATGGCCGGTGGGTTTGAACTGCTGACCATTTGATTAGCAGCTCAAATATACGTCTATTTAAATATACGTATTCAAATATACCCACTGTGCCCCAGGGCCACCCCCCCCCTCCAAAGTCAAAGTCACACGCCCATTTCATGATACGATGGCCTCCTATTTGTCAGCGTTCAGCACAGCGAGACACTCCTCAAATGCTGAGTTGTTTTCTCCTGCACAGAAAGGGGCTTGTAGTAATGAAATAATTTCATGTCAACTTGATACACAGAATTTTGGGGGGTGAAGTCTAGCCTGTGAATCAGGTCACCAGGTAACGCCCACCAGGAGGATTCGGGGAAGTCCTCCTTTTCTCTTGGGAGGAGGACCACACTGTCTGCTACACATTTCTGTTGATAAGCCACACGGAGCCACGCTGGCAGCCAGAGCCCTGGAGATGTCCACTGCCATTGGACCCACAGGGCTTCCCACCCACTGGCCTGTGATCTTCCTGCATTTGGCATCACTGCATGTGCTGCGTGAGTCTGAAGAGGAATTCATGGGCTAATATTGGACGTATGGGCTAATATCAAACTTAGGGACTTTATCTGGACTGGGCTGGGATGTTTTATTGATATAAAGGGCTCTCTTGCACACATATGAGTGTCAATTAATGTGTGTCTCTAGTCAACCGGTCTAACACAGAGCTGAACAGGACCAAGTATAAAAAGATGCTCAAAACCTGAAATCAAGCTCACACCTTTGCCCTGTTTGCCACAGTTCCCACCCTTCCAGTGTGAAACCAGCAAATTACTCCATTCTCAATGGAACCCTGCCACCTTGTGGTCAACTTCTAGGATGCATGTTTGAATAAACAAAACCAACGCATGGCCATCGCAACAGTGCTGTGGGTTTCCTGAGACGCCAACTGTTGGCAGGCAGGAGTAGAAAGCCCAGTCCTTCTCCTGAGCAGCTCCTCGTGATTTCAAACCGCCCACCGTGCTGATTGCAGCCCAACACATAACCGCACCACCACTAGGGCTCTTGCACGTTTGAAGGTGTGGCTCAAATTCAATGTCCGTCCTGAAGCTGCGAATGTTCTGGAGCAAGAGCTTACCCCCTCCCCACCCAATGAAGTATCTCAATTACTCCCTTAGGGCATTTCTGGTTTCCCAAAGTCCCCGCACCATGCCCCGTCCCGAAAGCACCCTTGCAGATAAGACGCCTTGTAAGACTGTGGGGCAGGCAGATTGAGGGGTGCCCTTCCCTAAGGGGCTTTCTTCACCCGAAGCCCAGAGGGGAAGGAGACGAGGACAGTGGCACGTGGGTCCGAGGGACTGAGAAGACGCTTCTTGCAGGGGCGCTAGCAGGTTACTAAGGAGAGGCTCTTGTTCTAGCTGTCCTTCCAAGACACATGGCCTCATCCTTTGGGCAGGCGGGGTGCTTTCAGTATTGGCCAGCACCATAGTTCAAGGACATTCATTCTTCACCGGTCTTCTTTGTTCAGAGTCCAGCTTCCACATGCCTATGAATTGATTGGAATGACTTAAAGATGTCTGGAACAGCAGGTTGGCCTAATGCACTCACAGTCTCATTTCTTAACTGGTGCTTTCACGCGCATTGATGGTGGATCCAAGCATGATACAGTCCTTGAGAACGTCAACTTTTCCCTGCTTACCATGATGCTACCTGCAGGTCCAGTTGAGAGGATTGGGGTTTTCCGCACTGAGTTGCAATCCGTACGGAAGCCTGCAGTCCTGGTTCTTCCTCAGCAAGTGCTTCAAGGCCTCCTTGCTTTGAGCAAGCAAGGCTGGGTCATCTGAATCGTTGTTACTGAGCCTGCCTCCAGGCCTGATGCTGCCTTCCTCTGTGAGCTTCTGAGACTGTAACTGCTCATCCGAGTAGAAAGCCCGATGGAGCAGCTGGCGGTTTTGAACTGTCAAATCTCCAGATCCCAGCTTCATGTGTAACTACCACACCACAGGGCTCCCTTCTTCTCCACCGTCCAGTTTCTCAGGTTAGTTGCTCAGCAGACAAATGGAATGAGTGTGTGTAAAGGGTACAACTCTGAAGCACACCTGTTCTTGATTTTAAACCACTCAGCATTCCCTGGTTCTTTTCCAACACCTGCCTCTTGGTCAATGTCCAGATTCCACACGAGCACAGAAGTGCTCGGAAGTTTCCATTTTTCTCAAGGTCATTTCAGTTTGTTCTGAGCCACACAATGGACTGTTTTTGCATGGTCAGTAAAACACAAGTCAACGTCTCTCTACCTGCAGCCAAGATCCGTCTGATGTCAGCAGGGATATCCCTGGTGCCAGATCCTCTTTTGAATCCATCTTGAATTTCTGATAGTTGGTGCTTTGTTGCAACCGTTGTCGAATTATCATCAAACTTTTACTTGCATGTGATATTAATTATATTTATTTTTTATCATTTAGGCCTTCCATTGGGCCACCTTTCTTTGGAATGGGCACAAAGATGGATCTCTTCCAGCCAGTTGGCCAGATAAATGTCTTCCACTTTTTTTGGCAGAGAGTGACTGCTGCCAGTACTTCACCAACTTGTTGAAGCACTTAAATTGATATTTCATCAATTCCTAGCAAACCTTGTTTTGGCTAATGCCTCTTGTGCAGCTTGAAATTCTTCATTCATAACTACAGTGAACTGTGTAGAACCCTTTTTATTAGCTACTTTTGGCTTATAAACATGCGATTTCTTATGCTCTCACCTACTCCTATGGGAGAAAGATGGGGCTTTCTGTTCCTGTACAGAGTCTTGGAAACCCCAAGGAGCAGTGCTATCCTCTCCTATAGGATCACTGTGAGTAACTATTGACTTGATGGCAGTGGACCTACTCCTAGAGTGAGTCCTTGTGGCATAATGGTTACTGGTTGGGCTGCTAACCTCAAAGTCAGCAGTTCAAAATCACCAGCTGTTCTTTCTACTCTATGGAAGAGTTAAAGTCTTGGAAACCCACTGGGTCAGTTCTACCCTGTCCTATAGGGTCGCTATGAATCGTTACACCTTGATGGCAGTGAGTTTGGGTAACCTCCTCTAGCTGTATTACCTGAGCTACTTGTACCACAAATACCATTGTTTTACATCAAGGATGATTTGGTAGTCATGTAGCTCAGGTTGGTGGGATAGAGCCTGAGGATGTGACATACGTTGGAAAAGTAATGTACAGACTTTTTATCCTCTTCATTTAAAATCTACAGTCTCTAGGTGCACAAAGATTCTTATCCTGTTTGACAAGTGCAGAAGCTGAGGCTCAGACAGGTTAAATAACTCATAAAAGTTTGCACAATTTGGAAGTGGTCAGTTAGGGTTCAAATCCACAAGAGGACTGTGTTGTGCTAGAATAAGCACAACAAAACATTACCCAGCTTCCCTTTATTTATTTTAAGTTTTAAAATTATGACTAAAAGGAGCCCTGGTGGTATTGTGGTTATGCATTACTCTGAGATCTGCGTGGTTGGCAGTTCAAAACCACCAGCAGCTCCATGAGAGGAAGACTGGGTTTTCTATTCTGATAAAGAGTTACAGTCTTGGAAACCCAGAGCATTGATGCAATGGCAGTGGGTTTTTGAGAAAGAGTTACAGCCTCAGAAACCTGCAGGGACAGTTGGACGCTGTCCTACAGGGTTGCCATGAGCTGGCATCTACTTGATGGCAGTGAGTGAGTGGGAGTGATGGTGAATTAAGTGGGAGTTTACAGTGCAGATAATCAATTTTGTATTCAGCATTTAAACTTCTTAAGTAGAACTTGGCTTAACCTGGGCTTCTTTCTTTTCCATATAAAGCTGATGATTCATTTTTCCATTTCTTTCAATATGTTGTTGGGATCAGCACTGGAGTTGCGTTATACTTATAGATTGCTCTGGGTAGCATCGACATTTTCACAATGTGAAGCCTTCCTATCCATGGCATGGACCAATCTTGTACTTATGAAAGTGTCATTAAGTGTAGCAGTTACGCATTGGGCTTCAATTCACATGGTTGGCAGTTCAAAACCATCAGCAGCTCTGTGGGAGGAAGACTGGGGTTTCTACTTCCATAAACACTTACAGTTTCAAAAACCCAAAGGGGTCACTACGAGTTAGGGCAGTGAGAGTCTTTTGGCTTCTTGTAGCATTGTTTTGTAGCTTTCTTTGTACAAATCAGTTGTACAGTTGTTTATTTAGTTAGGTTTATCCCAAAGTGTTTCATTGTTTGTGTGGCTGTTGTAAATGATAGTGTTTTCCTGACTCTCTTTCCAGAGCTCTCATACTTTGTATACAAGAATACTTTTGATATTTGTATACTGATATTGTACCCTGCCACACTATTTATATGGGAAAATTTTTTGAGCATTCCCAGATTTAAAAAAAAATCACTTATGAAATCTTACCAAATATCACAAAAAAGCTAAAATAACAATACTACGAGGGGCTACTCCCCCCAAAGGAATTTTTTTCAAAGCTCCGTATGTAAATTTTTATACAAAACAACCTTATCACCTTCAAAGTACTCTCCATTACACTTAATACATTAGTCAAATCTATGATTCCATTCTTGGAGACATTTTTCAAACTCATCTGTTTGGAGGGCTGACAGCACCTCCCTTGTTTTTTTCTTTACCTCTTCTCCATTGTCAAATCACTGTCATTTTATGTCCCTCTTGATTTGTGGAAACAAAAAGAAGTCACATGGAGAATGGTCAGGGGAATAAGGTGCACAGGGGCAGAGAAGCATGCTGGTTTTTGCTAAAAACTCCTACACTGAGAGGGCTGTGTGGACAGGTTCATTGTTGTGGTGGCAAAACCAGTCCCCCATCTTCCAAAAATCAGGCCTTTTTGGTCGCACACTGTCTTTTCAGGATCTCTAAATAGAAAGCTTGATTAACAGTCTGACCTGGAGGAATGGACTTCAAATGCACTACCAGTCAACGTTTCTGTCTCTTTGGGAAGTTGATGGATGTCCAGAACAAGGTTTGTCCTCAATCGACATTTCACCTTTTTTGAAATGAGAAAACCACTCTTACACTTAAGTTTTTCCTTAGCGCTCTCTTTGTAAGCTGTGTTCAACATCACAACAGTTTCTGTGACATTTTTTCCAAGCAGGAAACAAAATTTCATAGCCACATGCTGTTTTCTTATATTGGCAATGGCATAAAACAAGGTTTGAGTGAAACTGCTTTTATGAAAAAATTGACTGTGACCAGAGAACCTTCCCAGGTGCCGCCACTGTGTGCACTAACACAGAGCAAGTTGCTGGATGCTTGCCTAGTGGGGAAAATGCATGCTATGAAAGCTCCACTCTGCTTTGTGCAATTGAGGTTTGTTTGAGGGTACCCTCTCATATGTAGTAAAAGCAAGACATAAATACACAGTCTATATAACATTGAAATATACATATACAGTATATAACTCTGCTGGTGCAGTGGGGTAAACATTGAGCTGCTAACTACAGGGCTAGTTGTTCAAACTCACTATTGAATTCCAGAAAGTAAGATGAGGTTGCTTGCCCTAATACATAATTATAGGCTGGGATCGCATATATATGCAACAATTGTACTCTATCCTTATACAGCAGATGTGAGTCAAATAGACTGCATTGAAGTGTGTGTGTTTACATAACCCATAATATAACCATAACCCACTGCCATCTACTTGATTCTGAGTCACAGCAATCCTATAGGACAGAGTAGAATGGCCTCTGTGGGTCTCTGAGGCTGTAAACCTTTACAGGAGCTGAACGCCTCATCTTTCTCTTGTAGAGTCGCTGATAGGTTTTAGCTGCTGTGGTAAGCAGGCTAATGTATAATTCACTACAGCGTCAAGGCTCCTTTTGAAATACAGAGTAGACATAGTGGATGTACAGTGCAGCTCCAGGGAGGAGCTTGAAACACCACGCTCATAGTTCAGGGTGTCAGAGCTAAACAAAGGCTGACAACGATTTCACTTTTCACCCCGTTTTGGCATGCAAACATGAAAATCCTTTTCGAATTCCTTTCAGTGAGCAAAAATAGGTGTGCATGTAGGTCTTTCATGAATGTGCAGTGGCACAAAATGAACTTTCAAAAAGCAGGTGACACCTATACTCCCTATGGCCTCGCCTCTATTTTTTG
This sequence comes from Echinops telfairi, assembly GCF_000313985.2. Classification (NCBI taxonomy): domain Eukaryota; kingdom Metazoa; phylum Chordata; class Mammalia; order Afrosoricida; family Tenrecidae; genus Echinops; species Echinops telfairi. The sequence goes on from NW_022103912.1 coordinate 1,206,219, forward strand.
CTTCAGGTATTACAAAATAAAGGTAGACAGCGAATGTAACACTTACGCCCCCATTGCATAACTTCACAAATGGCTATGTACAAAGACCTAACATCCTCCGCACCGGCCTCCAGCCTCAATCCCTGGGGTCCCCTCTGCTGAGGGCAACCATGTTCTCAAATGTGGTACTTAGGGTTCACACACATTTCTTCATATTTTCTCCCGGTCCCCATGTATCTCTGGACGACTCAAAGTGCTGCCTCTGCATCGTAGTGCCTCTTTTGAATGTGGATGTAAACAGCAGTGTGTTTACTTCTCCACTGCTTGCAGCCTCTCAGTGTTATGTAACAAGCCTCAGCCTGGGGGGGGGAATCCAGTTTGTGAGTCCTATTGTTGAGCAGAATCACTGGTTTCCCCAGCCTCTTAGGTTGGTTCTGGTATCTTGCTGCTCCGCACACTGCTGCTCCACGTATGTTGGCACTTGTCTCCAGGTGTCTCTAGGCATGTACTCAGGAAGAGCCCTGCTGGGTGTGGCAGACTCGGGTCGCACAGCCCTGTCACCAACACCGTGCTTGTAGAGAGAGAGGTAAAGGAACCTCTCTGGGTTGAGAAGGTATCTCACTACACTTTGTGGAGGACTAATAGAGGCGAGGTTTGAGGAAGCTGAAGTTGCAGAGGTTGGACATTCCTTAGGAGTGTTGAAGACTTGGACACTTATACCCCACTCTTCAGATGAGTCTGCTGGTTTCTTCTCAGTGGATGGTTCGGGGACTATAATCAATCAATCAATCAATCAACCAAGTCATTCATTCAACAATAACCTCCGCTGAGCTCCTCCACGGACCAACAGCCTCATGTGCTGGGTGTTGAGATCAAGTGTAGATGAATGTTTCCGTCTGAGAGGGGCCTCCTTTTAGGGGGAGTGTCCTAGAACTTCTTACAAATGAAGAACTAAATGGATAACAAATCCATTTACTTAAAGGTGCTGCCTGTTTTCAATCAACTAAGAGCTTACCATTATCTGCAAAAAGGACGGCTTTACTTAGAGCTCAATGCAAAAGAAGCGTATCAGATGTGGAGGGAGCATGGAGTCAGAAAACGGGGTCTGGGCAAGGCCTTGGCAATCAGCTGTAAATATGATGGTGTTGGAAGAACTCTGACAGAGAGAACACGTTTTCCACCTTTTTTGTGCAAGGGTCCCAGCTCTTAACATGGCTCAGCGTATTTATGCCATGCTGCTGGTTTTCAAAAAGCAACGCAGGCCAATGTGAGACGAATCTTCAGGTAACACATAAGCTGAGTTTAAGGTGTCATCAGGTCAGTTCTGGCTCAAAAGGACTCTGTGATTTCAATAGTCAGCCTTCACTATACAGGACACCTGGCCGATGATCAGTGAGACACTAGATCCTCAGTTAACGGAATTCTGCCAATGACCTGCGGTGAATTTGGACCCCAGGCTTATGAAGAGAACATACGGGCTGATATTTTGATTTCAGACAGGTGAGAGCCAGAGCAGGGGTTGAAGGTGTATCATGCATGTAATTTTGAGCTATGGAACTGTGAGTTGATCATTAATTTTTTTATTGTTCAATTTATTAGCTTTTAGAATATTCACCATAATTTATCACCATAATATATTTTAGAACGTTTTCACAACTCCAAGAAGAACCCATATATCCCTTAGCCACGAAGGTGCATTGAAATTTATAAAATGCTTTTTTTTCTTTTTAAAATCATTTTATTGGGGGCTTGTACAAGTCTTATCACAATCCATACATCCATCGATCGTGTCAAGCACATTTGTCCATTGGTGGCCATCATCTTTTCCTATTGAGATGACCAGTTGAAATGTTTCCGAAAGTCGAAGAAGCACTGGAAGCACTCACTCATCTATGCCGGGAGTTTGGAACAGCTACTTGGTCAACTGACTCAAAGAGTCCCATATTTGTACCCACTAAAAAGAAAGATGACCAACAGGATGCTCACACTATAGAAAAATATCACTGATATTGCACACAAGTACAATTTTGCTTAAGGTTACCCGACAACGGTTAAAGCAGTATATTGATGGGTCACTGCCAGAAGTTCAGGTTGGATTCAGAAGAGGACGTGGAACAAGGGACATCATTGCTGATGTCTGCTAGATCTTGGCTGAAGGCCAACATGTGTTTCATTTCCTATGCAAAGGCATTTGAAAGTGTGGCCCATAATAAACTGAATGCCCTGGAGAAGAATGGGAATTCCAGACCCCTTCCTTGTGCTCATTCGGAACTTGTACATGGAGCAAGAAGCAGTTGTGTGAACAGAACAAGGGAGTGCTGCATGGTTTAAAATCAGAAAAGATGTGAGTCAGGGTTGTATCCTCTCACCACACTTGTTCAATCTGTGCGCTGAGCAAATCATCAGAGAATTTGGAGTATTTGAAGAAGAGTGCAGCTTCGGGTTGGAGGAAGGCTTCTTAACTACCTGCTATTTGCAGATGGCACAGCCCTGTTTGTTGAAGGTGAGGAGGACTTGAAGCATTTGCTGATGGAGATCAAAGGATGCAGCCTTCAGTGTGGATGCCAACTCAATGTAAAGAAGCCCCAAATCCTCACAACTTGCCCAATCTGTAGCATCATGATAAATGGAAAGAAGGTTGAAGTTGTCATGGATTTTGCCTTGCTTGGATTTACAATCAATGCTCATGGAAGCAACAGTCAAGAGATCAAAAGATATATTTCATTAAGTAAATCTGTTGCACAAGACCTCTTTAGAGTATTGAAAAGCAAAGATGTTACTTTGAGTACTAAGGTGCTCCTGACCCAAGCAATGATATTTTCCATTGCCTCGTATGCATGTGAAAGTTGGACATTGAATAATGAAGCCTAGAAGAATGGATGCATTTGGATTGTGGTGCCCGAGAAAAACATTGAAGCTACTATAGACCGCTAACGAGCAAACGGCTCTGTGTTGGAAGAAGTAAGGCCAGCGTGCTCCTGAGAGGCAAGGACGGCAAGACGTTGTCTTATGTACTTTGGACATGATGTCAGGAGAGACCAGTCCCTGGAGAAGGTCGTCATGCTTGGTAGAGTGGAGGACGGTGAAATAGAGGAAGGCTCTGATGAGATGATTGACACAGTGGCTGCATCAGTGGGCTCGGGCGTAGGAACAATTGTGCGGATGGCACGGGACCTGCCGTGTTGTGCTCTGTTGTGCGTGCATCTGGTCGCTGTGGGTCAGAGCTGACTTGATGGCACCCCCCTCACCACCACCCCCACAACAGCATTGAGATGGTCAGGTGGGATTCCTCCTTTCTTCTCTCGACTTAGTATGTTGCATTCATTCATTTTTGGACATGAAGATAGCTTTGCATTCCTGGGATAAATCATGGTACCTAATCTTCTTCTGCACTGCTAGATTTGATTCGCAAGTATTTTGTTGAAGATTGTGTGTTCATGTTCATAAGATATATTGATCTGTAGTTTTCCTGTGATTCCGTTGTTTGATTTTTTATAAAGGTACTACTCTTCTCTGTTGTTTTTGTTGGTAATGTGCACAGCAAAACCACTTTCACAATTTCTACATGGATAGATCGGCGACACTGGTTACAAATTGTCCTCCCACCCTATTGAGCATGAACTGTGATTCTCAGCATTCTAGCTCATTTCCCAGCTGCGGCTGTCATTTGGACCCCCTAGAGATGGCTCTGCAAAGTGCACGGTGCTCAGACAGACAGTCTTCGCTGTTGTTCGATGAAGGAGCCTTGGAGGTGCAGCAATCCAACACTCGGCTGCTAACCCAGAGGCGCATCGTTTGAGCCCACCGGCCATGCTAGGGAAGAAGATGTGACATCTGCTTTATCTGATTTTAGTACCAAATCATACTGGCATCAGAAGTTGGTTTATTCCTCCCTGATTTTTTTTGAACATGTATGGTTTTAAGTCACTAGAGTGGTGATAATATAAAACACAGTGATAGAAATATAATGGAGACAATTTATTTTGTTGGGGAAGACCATTCATGAAACAATACAATTATGTGCAATCTTAGTAAGTGAATTTTATTATGAAATTCCTGGCTCTTTGATGGCTCAGCTATCACCATTTGCTGAGGAACACATGGAGTTTTAACGTCTCCAAGCAGTCATCAAGATACAGCTATTTGTTTCTATTCATCTGGAACCAGAGACCGCGAAGGTTCTAAAATGCAGCGAATGAACTAAAGCACAAGACGAATCGCCCTTGTGAACCACTCACTGCCTCCTCCATCCTGAGATCGGGAGACTCAGAGGCGCCACAAAGAGGGACCACATAGTGATAACAACTGGTTCAAGGGCTTATAAGGGATGTAGGGGGTGGGTGATAGGGAGGGAAAGGGCATTTAGGGAGTAAACAATGAGGGCAGGAGGGGGAAGGGAGCAGTGAACTGTTTATGATTGCACCACTCATTTTAAGAGGCAATTTAACCATGGTCAGGAATGTTCTAAAATTGATGTTGTAGTGATGTACAATTTTTCCTGATATGATTGAAAGATTGAACTCTTGAATTGTATGAGAGGTAAATTATGTGCCAATGAAACTGTTGGAAAAGGAAAGAAAATACCAAAAGGACAAGATGAAAATTAAAAGAAAAAATTCGAGGGTGCCATTACTAACTGTTCTGATCAGGACCACAATAGGTGAATTATGATAAGACAGGATGAAAATGTCTAACAGAACTTCCAATTATTGACGGATCCAGATTCAATGGACTTACTGAAGCTGCAGGCATCTCAGAGACTAAGACTCTATTACAGTAATTGACTGAATGATCCTATGAGATCATGGCCCTAAGCTTCCAAACCTAGAGGCTTTGTCCCTCGAGGTTATGTCTAGCTACTATTAGCATCTGTAGCCACCACTTCCCTTCCCTTTGTGGTGGTTGTTCCTGTTGCTAAAGCATTCACCCCCTTTTCCTTGTGCACAGCTTACTGACATCAGCTCCGTCGTTCACCCATTCAAATTGCATCACAATAGGTGATAATGGCCCATCACCATCAACACCCTGGTCGCACTACCCAGGAAGCTTCTTCCCAGCCTCATCTCTGGAAGCCAGCAATAAACGTGAATTTCTGTGCCACTTCACAAAAGCCTAGAACGTTCCTTCGAAGTAATGATGGAGTGACTTCAACTCACGGACTTTGTACCTGTCATCAGGAGAGACCAGTCCCTGGAGAAGGACATCGTGTTCGGTAAAGTGGAAGGGCAGTGAAAACGAGGAAGGCCCTCAGGGAGATGGACGGACACTGGCTGCAACCATGGGCTCAAACAGGACAGTGATGGTGAGGATGGCGCAGGGCTGGGCCGTGCTGCCTTCTGCTGTTCCCAGGGTTGCTGACCCGAAATGGACGTGGTAGCTCCCCAGCACCACTTAGGTGCTGCATGCATATCATCATCCAACAACCCAGAGCTCAACAAGTCTGGTCCGTTGTTTTCACATTCCAGATGAAGAAACAAGCTAGTGGAGTTTCCGGGACTTGGCTGAGGTCAATTGTACACAAATAGCAGGGTTGGGATTTGAAACCTGGGCTAAAAGCTGCTCGTTCCAAGCTGTTTCTGAATCCTAGTTGGTAGTGAAGGGGGGCAAAGGGTTGTTCACAGCACACAGAGAGGCAGAGGCAGCAGCAGACAGAGGGGTTCTGGGGGAGCAGCAGTGAGCATGCCAACCACCAGGTGGAGCCAGGATGTAACCCTAGTAACATTGAG
>NW_022103912.1:1212023-1221539 GCF_000313985.2 Echinops telfairi
CCTTTGAAGCTGTCTTTTAGAAGAAAATCAGACGAGCTGATGGGTTCTGTGTGGCTGACCTGTTCTTTATCCATGGGCACAGGTGCGCTAGGTTTGGGGCAGAACGAGCCCAGTTCAGCTCTAGACAATGAGCCCATGTGGTTCACCTGCAATGTTCTATGTCCCAGTTAACTTTCAGGACATGTTTACCGATAGCAGGAAACATAAAGACAGCCAGTTTATTTATATAAGAATTACATTTAAAAGTATAGGTTTTTTTCCCCCGAGACTCCCAGAATTGTATACTCTTTATCCACCCAGCCTGCCTTGAACTAAATAACAATAGCATGAGATACAAGGTGAAAAATACCAAATAACACCTCTTTGCTGGCTGTAGCTACAACGACTGGGGGTATCATGAGTCCACCATGACTGAAGGGCTGACGTGGGGGACCCATGGGCAGTCTGGTCACAAGCAGCTCTGCCTCCAAGGCAGTGATGTGACATGCTGCTGTCTCCTGCTCGCTAATATTCCGCCGAGCACAAACCCAGGCACGCAAGCAAGACTGGAGTTGCTGACTTTCTTTCCCACAACCCACCTGAGTACCTGTTCCACCAGCTGCTGGCCTCCCTCCCTTGCAGCTCTGCTCTGTAGCTGGCACAGGGTCTCCGCCCGTCCGTGATCGAGACCAGAGTGTGAGAGAGAATGTGACAATGTGTGTGACATAGAGAACACAAGAAACGTTGGCGGAGGTGACAGCCACACAGACCTTTTGGGTCCTGAGCAATAGTTGTCACTTCTAAGCCACGTTGGCCGGTGGGGCCGGTGGTCGGCTGTTGGCTGATGAGTCAGAGCCGCCCAGTGAGACCGAGAGGCAAAGGCCAGGTCTGCTTCTGGACGCCGGCTGCCCGGAGAGTGCAGCGGGGCCGTTTTAATCGGTACCATGTGGCGTCTTCATGAGCAGGAAGCAACTGAAGAGCAATGGGTTTGGTGATTGATTCGAAGAAACTGTTATGCTACAAACATAAAAAGAGAATGGCTGCCACCCGGTGGTTCCCTGTGGGTGCTCAGGATGAAGCCGAGCTGCCCGCTTTGGAGGGTCCAGGGCCTCAGGTTTAGGTTTCTCTCTGCCCTGGAGTCCTGTCAACTCACCTGGGGCACTGCCCTGGAAGTCTCTGTTCAAGGGCCACTGACATCCATCCTGGTCAGCTCCTCCCCTCCTAAGCCTGGACAGTCATTTCTAGAGATGCCGATGGGCATTGTGAGAAAGCTGTTCTCCCACCTCCTGTTATGCCCAGAATATGCCCTCTCCTTAATAGTGTACTAGGGGGAAGTAAAGCTAGAGAGGACGTGGGTCCTAGTTCTCAGTGGGGTGGGCACATTTTTGTTTGTCACAGTATTGGGGGTTTGAGTGGCACTTAGAGGGTGGGCTCTGCCAGGTGTTCACAGTACCCCTAGAGGGAGAGCGTGGAACCACAGGTCACACTCCTTCAGTCTGAATTGGGCAAAACGACGTTGTCTTTGTAAAAATGCTACGCTGCCAAATGATAAGTAAGGGGAACGGGGTGTGGGTGAGGGGTGGGAGGGAGATGTGGGGGTGGCCACAGTTTTGCAGAGGAAATGGGAGTGAGGACCCTCACCCAGCTCAGGCAGAACTGAGGCTGGGGGGAGCCAGCTGGGGTGCGTCTGCAGCCTGCACGGACTCAGCGGAGGTCCAGGCAGGGGCTGGGGAAGTCAGACCCGGAGGAGAGAAGGCCAGGGGCCTGAGCAGGAGGAAACAACGCCGCTTCCTCCTTTCCCACCTGCCCAGGAGAGAACCACCTGGGGTGGTGTTCTCAAAGCTCTTAACGCTGGAGCGTCTTGAACGTACACAAAAGTAGACAGACGACTGAAACATTAAGCAGCCCTGGCCAGTCCTGACCCATCCACACTCCACTGCCCCCTCCCTCCTGTACGGCTGGTTGCTAGTTGCCCTCAAGCCAGATCTGATGGATGGTGTCACCATCACAACACAATTAAACACTGGCAGGTCTGCGCTGTGATTGGTTTGCCTGAGTCTATGGTGGCGGCCACGCTTCCTTTTGCGTGCCTTCCACTCTACAGCGCCCCTGGAGGCAACTCCCGGGAACAAGAAAAATCCACCTGAAAATCCGTCAGCACACATCCCTGAAAAATAGCACGGTCGCAGTAGTATTATCTCAACTAAAAACGAGGGATAGTCTCTGACTACCCAGAGCGCCAAGCTCAGAGTCCTAGGTGTCTACATTTTCTTTTCAGTTTGCATGCTGGGATCAGGATTCAGATAAGATCCACCTGGTGTGATTAAGCGACAGCCTATCTTAAGTCATTTTCTTTTTCAACTTTCTATTTTGAAATGACTTCAGACTTACTGAGAGCAAAGTTGCAAAAATAATACAGAGAATTCCCACCACACACTTCACTCAGAGTCTTCAAACATTACACAACCAAAGTACACTTACCCTCGTCAGAAAATTAACGAGCACACACTGCTATCATCTACTCTACCGATCTTGTTTAAACTCTGGCCATTGTCTCCTGTGATCTGAAGCAGCCCCCCGCCCCAGGCTTTGGCTTAGATTTGAGAAGCACTGACCAGCTTTTTTGTAGAATGCCCTTCAATTTGGGTTTGTCTGATGTGTTCTCTTGGTTAAATTTGGATTATACGCTTTTGGCTAGAATGCCCTTGCATCTCTGAATGTATTATTTCTGAAGTGCATGATATTGGATTTTTCCACTAAGAAGTTACCCTTTCTCCCTTTGCTATTAATGTGTATCTGTGGGGAGATAGTTGGAGACTATGTAAATATCTTATTTTTAAAATATGTTTGCCTACTAATTTTTGCCTTTGCTGATGATTGTTGCCTGAAATAATTATTATTGGGCAATTCACTGTATAGTGATTTTTTCCTATGGCCAGCATTTCTTCTATAGTTCATTCTTAAATTTCTACTGCAAAAAAAGAGCTATTCTTTCTTCTCCATTTATGTCTCATAGGTTCTTATTTCATTCTATGGGTTTTAATCGACTCCTTATTTAATTTTTATTTTCAATTTGTTCGAGATTTGGCCCCCAGGAGCTCCTTCATGTTGGCTTCTATACTGTTTGACACATCCTTGTCATTTTCCGAGCACTCCCTTACTTCTTGGCAAGACAAAATATTCCAGGATCATCTGGTGTTCTCTCTGACCCAGTTTTTGGATTAGCAGTTTCTTAAGGGAGCCCTGGTTAATTTTACTGATAATGGGATCTAGAAATCAAGATCTGAGCACTGGGTACACATATTGGTAAACCAAGACCAATCTCATGTCCACGGAGTTGATTCCATCTCACAGAGATCTGGTCGGACAGAGTAAAACTGTCCCCAAGGGTTTACATGACTAATCTTTCATTATGGAAACAGGCAGCTTCATCTTTCTCCTGCAGAGCAGCTGTGTAGTTAGATCCACTGGCCTTCCAGTTAGCAGCCCAGTGCCCAATCACTGTGCCTCCAGAGTTCCTGTGATCATTGGTACTAAGGTCTTTGAGCAGATAGATCTTTGGAATATCTATCTATCTATCTATCTATCATCTATCTATCTATCTATCTATCTATCTATCTATCTATCTATCATCTACACACACACTTAGGTACATGTTTCTATCCATCTGTATATAGGTAGGCCCTACTTGCATCTCTATCCTCAAGGAACCTGCAGATTGTACAAGTTACCACCGCTATTACCCATGGGCACATTACTTCTCCTTGCTGAGCCACATCTGTAAAATGGAGATAAAAATAATGTAAGCACAGATGATATTTTAATAGGGGTTATACTCATATGTGCGTGAAGAAAAAAAGAGTTATATTAAAGAAGATGATTTTATTTCATGTAAACTGAGTCTTTGGGGAACCAGGCTCCTTCTCTCTTACTTTTCTATTATTCTTTTGTTACTTCTACTCTTCATCTGGGACATCTCAGGACCCAAATGACTGCTGCCGTGCCAGTCATTTAAGGAGCAGGAAGGAGGAAGGGACAAAGGTCACAGGCCAGCTCTGAGGAAATTTCCTGGAATTTGTTACGTGTGGTAGTTACTTAATTTCATGTCAACTTGAAGTTTAGGGGTGGACTCTAGCCGGCCATTAGGTCAAAGCCTGATGGTACTTCCTAGTGACGTGACCTTCTCAATAGGAGGATTCTGGGGACTTCCTCTCTCTCTCTGCCTTCACCTTCCTGTTGGCCGGCCATGTTTCTGAATGCTGCAAGAGCCCTGGAGACCACCACCACTGGATGCACAAGACTTTGCACCCATCGGTCTGTGATCTTCCTGTATTCTGCATCATTGCTTGTGGCTGTGTGAGTCTGAAGAGGGATCCATGGACTCATATCGGATTTATGGATTAGTATCAGACTTACGGAGTGGATCTGGACTGGGCTGGGAGGTTTTCTTGATACATAATGACCTCTTGATAGAAAGTAGTTTCTTACACCCATATGAGTGTCACTGAATTTGTTTCTCTAGACAACCCGGCCAAACACATATCTTTCTATTAGCATTTCACTCGTCAGCGCTAAGACACATGGTTATTTCTGGTGCACAGGAGGCTAGGAAATAAAGTATTTTCCCTAGGGTCAGCTGAACATAAGGGGTCATATAACCAATGTAGAAGGAGAGATTAGCTATTAGATAGGCAAACAGCAATCTTTGCCTAGCTTTAAAAGAAACTTCTCCATATACAAAAAGAGAAGCCAGCGTTCAGCTTTTGTTTTGCAGCTCGCTGGAGAAGTGGCAGCAACACCCGGGCAGCAAGCGTGGCATTGCGCGTGTGGCACTGGGCGTGTGGCACTGCCAAGCTCCTTCCCCGGGAACTTCATTCCGCATCTCGGCACGGAGCCGCCAGAACTTCGAACTGTGTCTGTGAGCACCATATGTTCGTGTTATTTTAGGTTCTCTGTGTTATTGGGTATAATTTGGTAGGTTATTTTTTGGACCTGGGCATGCACAAAATTTCCCCATATAAATGAATGGTGAGTGCATCTTCTTTCTACACCGTTTGGGACTACGAATAGTTTCATGGGAACTCACTTTCAGATAGCCGGGGAAACTAGGAGTGGGATTTCTGGATCCTATGACAATTCTGTGCTTAACTTCTTGCGGAATCGCCAAACTTTTCTAGAACAGCTGCACTACTTTGTGTTCATACCAGCAACGCGCCAGGGTTCCAATCTCGCCACATCCTCACCAGCCCTCCTTGTCCTCCCCTGATCTTAGCCGTCTTAGAGGGGCTGAGGTGGGATCTCCTTGGGGTTTTGATCTGAATTGCTTTAATGACTAATGACGCTGAACATCTTTTCATGTGCTTACTGACCATTGCACCATTCTTTTAGTAACGATCACCCCACAGGGGCTAACATGCAAAGCAGCCCTCCGTGGAATCCTCCCTCCTGCCATGGCCCAGGCCCTTTCCCTGGAGGGAGTGGTTACTTGTCCTTTCAGAAGAGTTCATGTTGAACTGAACCAACACACGTGAACGCTGTCGTCCACGACCTCCCCTTCCTGTGACCGAGGGTGAAGGACTGCTCGCTGTGCTGTGGGCTGTTTCTTTTCCCTTAGCTGGCCGGCAGGGTGCAGAATATGCCATCCCTCCGTCCCAGGACCGTGTGGGATTCCGCTGGCTGTGGACCTGACATATGCTTTCATAGAATGAATTTTTCCTGCTATGTGAGTATCTAGCAACTCGCTCTGAGTTAGTGCACCCAGGGGCGTCTCCTGGGAAGGTTCTCTCTGGTCCCAGTGCATTTTTTTTGGTAACAGTAGTTTCACTTGAACCGTGTGTGTGTGTGTGTGTGTGTGTGTGTGTGTGTGTGTGATGGCCGATTTAAGAGAACAGTGTGTGGCTGTGAAATTTTGGTTTTGGGGTACCCTGTCATATTCTGCCTCATTGGGGGATATTTAGGAGTTTGCAAATTGGGGCTGTTGCAGCTGTGTTGCACTGACCAGTCTCATCTGGAGGTTGCTTTGCATGGGGGTAGACCAATCCTTGGATAATTTAAGACAGTTTTATTATATTTAAAAATGTTTTATTATGAATGAGGTGAAGGTTTACAAAGTAGATCACCATTATTACATTGAAAACATCATACACTTTGTTTCAACGCATCCATTCCAATCCCCTCAGTGCACTACCACCCATCTCATTTCCTCCCTGCGTCTCCTGCTTCCGTTCCTCCTAGCCTAACCTTCTGAACTTCAGCCTTGGGTAGATTCTTCCCTTGTGATCTTAAAAGGTTGATGATTGTAACCCAGAATGAATTCAGTTCTAGACCTAAAGAGTGGCTCAGGGAGTGGTTCTCAACCTTCCTATTGCCATAACCCTTTAATACAGTTCCTCATGCTGTGGTGACCCCCCAACCATAAAATTATTTTCTTGCTACTTCATAACTGTCATTTTGCTACTGTTAGGAACTGGGAGACCCCTGTGAACATTGTTTTTGTGAACTATGTTATGCCAATTGACCTTGGTGTCCCTAAGAAGATGGGTCTAATCCAGGTCCAATGACTCACTCTCTCAAAGTGTGTGCTTATAGTTATGAAGTTTTCATAACTTTGCCTCCGGAATGCAGAGTTAGGGACATATCTGAAGCAATGGTAAATACTGTGAAACAAAAGAAAACAGAAACCAAATTCACTGTCTTTGAGTAGGTTCTGACGTACAGTATGGGTACGAGGAGGTTGAATGAGACGACGCAGAGGCCACACTGTGGATGTGATAATTGGGGCTTGTGATGAGGGGGTATTCTTCATGTAAATAACATGTGTTTATGTATAATCTCTGATGAGATGCCATCTGCTGGTGATGGGCGCATTGTGGAAAACGATCCAGGGAGATGAGTGTTGGGCTTACGATGTGGGCGTGGATGTAGTTACTGCTTCTCACAGGAACTCTTTGCAAGGCCCTATAAGCAAAATCCTTTGATTTGTTACTATCAGGGGTGATCATGCTCCACGTAAGCAGTTGATTAACAATTGTTTTCTCAGCAACCCTGGGTTACAGATTGACCTGTGTTGCCCCCCAAATCTGTCAATTTAGCAAGGCCATGGTTTTCAATGATGCTCTATTTTGTGGTCTAATGCCATTATCTTCTCCTTTGTGATTTGATGTGATCATCCTCAGTGTTGTAAATAATATGGTAGGATTAGAGGCAAGTAGGTGAATACAGTCAACATTATTAGTTTGTATTCTGAATCCATCTCTTTTGAGATATGAAATACCTAAATACAAACAAGCAGAAATCAGAGGGATCTGACGACCTCCAAGAGAGAAGAGCCAGGAGCAGGCTGCGTCCTTTGAACCCAGGGTTCTTGTGTTGAGAACCTCCTAGACCCAGGAGAAGACCTCCTTCTGTAGGTCTGCCAGGAACACCAAGCTTACAGATGCTGAAAGGAGCCATAGAGAGACAGCCTTCCTCCAGAGCCAGGAGGAGAAAACCTTTCGCTAGATCTGACAGCTTGAATTCAAATTTCTCATCCCTTAGAATGTGAGAGAGTAAATTTCTGTTTATGAGAGTTATTCACTTCTGTGTTTCTGTTAGCCAATCGCTAAGACACCTGGTGAATATGCAGTAATTTGTATTTATCCTTTTATTATGACTGCCAGGAGGCTGAGAGAAGGTGCATGTGGACAGGTTCTCCATCACTACCCTTACTCCACACACCTGAGCAAGCTAGACGCCCAACGTGGGCCCTGGACTCTGTGCTAGGCTTCCCACGACTGTCCCTTTGACTCACCTTCCTCCTGATGTCCTGATTATGCCCCTGCCATGCTTTTCATATAATTTCAAATCGCTTTAAGTAATTTGGGAGCTAGAAAGGAATTAAGGGTAGAAATCCTTCATTTTCCTTCTAGTGACTGATGCCGTTCTTGCAGAAGCCCCCCGTTTCTCCCTTGGACAAGTCACTGGATTACTGGTTCTTCTTGACACAGGTTTCATCCCCCTTAGAAGTGCGACCGTGTAGACTGAGGGTGATGGTCCTGGCGTCCAAGGCTGCTTCAGTTCACCTCTCAGGCTAGCCACCACCCCACCACCCTACAACCCCCGCCCACTTCCTGCAGCGGGGTTCTCCTGCAGCCCACCAGAGATGCCTACCATGTGTTCTGAGCCATTCCACAAGCAGTGTCCAGAGCAGTAAAGGGTACATGCAAGGCTACACAGCTGGACCAGGCCGCTTTGGACATCCCAAGAGCTCATGGCTCTGGCTCTGGCTCTGGCTCTGTGACACCCCCTCTGTAGTTTGCTTATTCACACTTCACTTCTTCCTTCCTCTTCCCATCCCTTCTTCTCCCTCCTCCTCTGCCTTCCCCTTTGCTCCTTCTCTCCCGTCTCCTTCTTTATCAAATACTTGTTAAATCCTTTCATGGGCCTCTGCTGGGCCTTAGGTCCATCTGACGGGAAGACAGGTAAAGAAATGAGTACTCGCGCTGGGGCAGAAGTGAGCTGTGGGTCTGATGGGAGACAACCTGGCAGGGTCAGGGGTTGGGTCTTGGCTGGGAGCTAGCATGAGGGGTGCACAGAGAGAGATTCCACTTGTGGAGTGCCATGGTCTGGGAACTCACGCTCAGCTAAGCCCGGGCCAACACTCCCCATTCCCCATTTCAAAATCCCTTCTTGAGGTATAGGAGGGGCGGCATGGGGAAGGCAGAGCGCTGGCTTCACATATGGTCTCTGCCGCTTGGGCAGTTTCTCATCCGTTACTCAACTTCCCCGATCCTCAAGTGAGCTCAGGCAGCTGGAGGCCTCTGGTCCCTCACGGTTCCCTCCAAGGCCATGCCCCCTGTGGGCTACTTTCCTTCATCCCTACCAGAGAGCATCTGCCCCAATCTTTCTTACCATCAATGACCTGCCTCCCCGAGAGGCTTGATTGAGTCAGCGGGAGGAACAGAGGCAGTCAGCCCCTTGCCTGTGCAGGGCCCGGAGCATCACCTTTCCAAGGAGGCCACGTTACTGAAGCAGACGAGTCAATCTGTCAAGAAAACCTCAACTTGCGGAACTACGACTTTCCAAAGGGCAGTTGTTCCAGGAGATAAAGATGACACAGAGATACGATTTTCACAGGCTCTTCGTCATCTGCTGACCCTGTTGCTACTCCTGGCCTCCTCCGAGGTCCCACTGTGTGTCCCGCAGAGAACCTGTGGATCCCCTGCCAACCCAGCTCCTGTCACCTGGGGTGGGGCCTGGAGCCACTGTTCGTCTCCCACCCCAGTTATCTCTTGGAGACCTCCCCATAAAGCATGGTTGACCCGTCTGTAAAACGTGAGCTGGAGCACTAGAGCCACTTATCTCACCAACAGGGCTGCTGAAAGGTGGATTAGTCTGGGTACTTTGGAGAAACAAATCCACAGCAACTCATGTATAAGAGAGTTTTATGTAAAGAAAGTGTGCATCACGGAAACATCCCAACCCAATGCTGCCCAAGCCCACAAGTCCAACATTAACCCATTAACCCAACACCAGTCCACAAAGTCCTCCACCTCACAA
>NW_022103912.1:1224217-1251977 GCF_000313985.2 Echinops telfairi
TCCCTGTGTTTCCAGTTCCTATCTGTACCAGTGTACATCCTCTGATCTAACCGGATTTGTAAGGTAGAATTGGGATCATGATAGTGGGGCGGGGCGAGGGGAGGAAGCATTTAAGAACTAATGGAAAGCTGTATGTTTCATTGTTGCTACGCTGCACCCTGACCGGCTCATCTCCTCCCCTCTACCTTTCTGTAAGGGGATGTCCAGTTGCCCACAAATGGCCTTTGGGTCCCCACTCTGCACTCCCCCTCATTCACAATGATGTGAATTTCGTTCCTTGATGCCTGATCCCTGATCCCTTTGACACCTCGTGATCACACAGGCTGGTGTGCTTACTCTATGTGGGCTTTGATGCTTCTGAGCTAGATGGCTGCTTGGTTACCTTCAAGCCTTTTAGACGCCAGACGCTTTATCTTTTGATAACTTGGCACCATCAACTTTCTCCACCACGTTTGCTAATGCACCCATTTGTTTTCAGCAATCGTATCAGGAAGGTGGGCACACAATGATATGATTTTCCCTTCTTTGATGCCTGAAACCTGATCCCTTTGACACCTCATGATCACACAGGCTGGTGTGCTTCTACTGTGTGGGCTTGGTTCCTTCTCAGCTAGATGGCTGCTTGTTTATCTTCAAGCCTTTAAGACTCCAGATGCTATATATTTTGATAGCTAGGCACCATCAGCTTTCTTCACCACCCATTTGTCTTCAGCGACAGTGTCGGGAAGGTGAGCATCATGGAATGGCAGTTTAATAGAAGAAAGTATTCTTGTATTGAGGGAGTACTTGAGTGGAGGCCCAATGTCCATCTGCTACCCTAGTACTAAACCTATAAATATATTCACATAGATCTATTTCCTCCTCATCATAAATAAATATATTTACATATGTACATGCCTGTATTTAGACCTCTATAAATGTCCTTTACCTCCTAGTTCTTTCCTTATACTTTCCTCTTGTCCCACTATCATGCTCAGCCTTCATTTGGGTTTCAGTATTTCCTCTCTGTTACATTACCCTTGCTCAAGCCCTACCAGGCCTCTTACACCCTCCTTGCCGCCGGTTTTGAATCACTTGTTGTTCCCTTATCCCTGAGTTTGTTAACACCACTTCCTTCCCCCCACCTCCCCCTCTCCCATGTCCCCCAGAACCGTCAGTCCCATTGTTTTCTCCTCCAGATTGTTTATCCAGATACACTCCTTTATTCGCTCCATTTTGGGGGGCTCAGACTGCACTGCTTCCCCACCAGGTGACCCCAGAAATGTCCTCTGTCACAGTCTGCTCCAGTGAGGGGACAGCCTGACCTGTGCTGTTGTCGGTTTCCCAGCGCCCTCTGTGTCCCACTAGCTCCCAGCAGGGACGTCATCCTCTGAGCCTACCATGCCAGCGTGGGGCCCAATCTGACTCTTTCTCTTCCTCCCTCCCTGCCTGCCTCCCTGTGGGTGTGGCATGCTGGCCCCTCTCCCCAACCTGCAGGTTCAGTTCTGCTCTCCGCCACACCCACTTCCAGGGAGGTGTCAGTTTGGCTCTGGTTGGGGCCAGCCCTGTAGCTCTCTCTTTTAATGCATCTTTCCATGTGACCACAATGTCTTTACAGTTTGGTGCTTCATGGTAGGGTCTGCATGCCCCTTCCAGGTCCTATGGAGACAAGACCAGTACTTTCCCCTGGGGTGGATTAGTGCCCTGCTCCCTCTGTTATCACTTCACTTTCAAGCCCCCATTTTTCTCCCTCCCCCTCCATCATTTTTCCATAACTGTGTTGGACCAACATGTACCTCCTTGGGTTTGGTCCAACCTCCTCCCACTTCCCTGTATCTCAACCCGAATGTTGTGATATAGGTGGCTTCTCTTCTATGCCTACCATGCTGATTACACTTACCCCAGGGGACTCATGCTGTATTTCTCCTTTTGTGATTGGCTGATTTCGCTCAGCATAATTTCTTCCAACTCTTCCCATGAAAAGACATGTTTCATGTGCTCATCAGTGATTTTTAGTAATGCATAGTGCTCCATTGTGTGTATGTGCCAGAGTTTACGGATCCACTCGTCCACAGATAGAAACTGAGATTGTTTCCAACTCTTTGCGATTGTGAATTGTGCTGCAATACACATTGGAGTGCAGACGACTGGTCATGGTTTATTTCCTACCTTTTCTGGGTATATGCCCAGTAGAGGGATATACTGGATATGCCCAGTAGAGGGTCATAAGGTAGCTCAATTTCCATCTTCTTTAAATAACACCAGACCGCATTCCATAGCAGCTGTACATATCTACAGGACCACCAGCAATGTAGGAGAGTTCCTATTTTGCCACATCCCCTCCAACATTTGTTGCTCTCTGATTTTCTGATTTGGGCTAGCCTCACAGGTGTTAGATTCTATCTCATGGTGTTTTGATTTGCATTTCTCTGGTGGCTAATGATTGGGAGCATTTTCTCATATGTTTATTGGCCACATGGGTCTCCTTCCTAGTGAAACTTCTTTCCAATTCTTTTTCCCACTTCTTCAAAAGGTTAGCTTTTTCCCCTTTATTTGCAGGCAAGGAGGGTATTGTAGATTTTCATAATAAGCCCTTTGTCTGTTGTGTTGTTGCTAAAAATCCTCTCCCAGTCTGTGGGTTGCCTTGTTACCCTCTTGGTAAAGTCTTTTGACACACACAGGTGCTTTATCCTTAGTAAATCCCACTTGTCGATGTCAGGTTCACCTGAGTGTGCCCTACTGTAGTTAGCCTTTGTGTTCCCTGGGCCAAGGTTTTTAGGTTTGTCCTGATTCCTTCGCTAGTGGTCCTGATAGTTGGGGTTTTACTTCTAGGTCCGTGATCCACCTTGAGTTTGTTCTTGTGCATGAATAATGATCTTTTGTAAGCGATCACTTTGCCCCTTCTCTCTCACACTTACCCCCCACTGCCTTGCACAGAGTTGGTGTTGCTGCCCTCTCTCCAGAGAAAGAGACAGGCTTGGAGGAGGGTGTAACTCCCTGAGCCCATGTCACTAAGGCTTCTGGTTATTACATGGCTGTAAGTTGCCCTTGGCTTTTGGGTTGGCTGCAACTCCTGGTGAGCCCAATGCCCACAGAACTCACTGTTGCTCCTTTTGCACCATCTTCACACTGGTTGCTATGCTCAAGTTCATTGCTTGGCCACTGTGTGTTTTGAGGGTCTTCACACTTAGAAGGTTCATCTTCCTGCACTATATTGAACAATGCTCCATTGTAAGCCATAGGGTTTACCAGGCCTTTCTTCCTTATTCCAGAAACTCTCTAGAAGGGAAACCTGAGTGACCCTGTTGGCATTTGAGATAGTGTATTAGTCTGGGTACTTTGGAGAAACAAATCCACGGCGACTCATGTATAAGAGAGAGTTTTATGCAAAGAAAAGGTGCATCATGAAAACATCCCAACCCAATGCTGCCCAAGCCCACAAGTCCAACATTAACCCATTAACCCAACACCAGTCCACAAAGTCCTCCACCTCACAAAACAGAGGCAATAATGCCGACTGCAGGAGGAAAGCTGAGTCAGTGAACGAACAAGCATCTCAGCACTGGCAGGGGTCTCCACATGGCTGCTCCAGCACCCAGGGCTGCATCGGGATAGATCCATGCGGCTTCTCCTTGGGGATGTCTTGTAGGAAATCCATCTTGCAAGCTGAAGCAGGGAACTGCTAAGGCAGCTGCACCCGATGCAACCATCACAAAACAAGAGACCCGAGAACTAGAAAGGCGAGGCTTCACCACCCATTTATCCCTCCGCCTTTCAACCAGCACCACATGTGATTATCGGCCAGGCTGGCACAATGAACTAACTCAGATAGTAATGGCATCGCAAGGACTTATGATGGTATAGTGGCTTATACACTGAGCTGCTAACCCCAATAACATGGTTCAAACCCACCAGCCACTCTGAGGGAGAAACATGAGGCAGTCTATTCCTGTAAAGATCTAGAGTCTCAGAAAACCATGGGGCCAGTTCCACTCTGTCCTATAGGGAGACTATGAATTTGAGCATGCCCAGTTCGGGGGTCTTTGTAAGTGTTTAATGGTGATCTGAGTCCTTCCCAACCTCCTTTATGGGGGTCTTCACAGGCATGGGAGGGACAACCCCTGTCCCTGTCTCTAGCTCCCTAACACTCTTCTCAGCTTGTCATAGGAGCTGTTATAGAGACAGGAGAAATCAAGGATGCAGGGAGAAGCAAGGAGAAGCTGAACCCATTGCCTTTGAGTTGATTCTAACTCATAGTGATCCGGCAGAACAGAGTAGGCTTGCCCCATGAGGCTGTAAATATTGACGGAAGCTCGTGGCTGCATCTTCCTTCTGCAGAGTGCCTGGTGGGTGTGAATCACCCGGTTTCTGGTTAGCTGTCCAGCGCTTCATCATTTGCACAGCAAGAACTCCTTACATGAACATTAGAAGAATAAGTCACTCCTCCATCCGGAAATTGCCTCAGGACCTCACAAGCAGACTTGGAAAGGTGTGAGCTGTGATTCAGAAAGAGCAGAGCTAGAAACCCTGCCAGCCCCTTCCTCCCTAACTGGCATGGAGAAAGTTGTGTGGGGAAAGGCATTGTCTTAACATAAGCCTATTGCTCAAGCACGACCAACTGGAAACCCCACTGTGGGCAGCCGAACAAAGTGAGTCACCATGTTGGAGGGTCCTCGGTGCAGCAGAAGAGGGAGGTTGCCAGGGACCTGGCTTGGCCACCTGGAAACCCACCCAGAACAACATCTGCTCACATTTGAAAGGCATCATCGGGCCAGGGAGTGCCGGGATAACATCACCCGGGCTGGGGGTGGGGTGGGGACACACATCCCTCTTAACTTCCCAGGAGAAAATGTTTGCCGCTGTCAGACACACGAAAGACCTGTCAATGATCCAGGAAATTAGCTGCGCGGATTGTGAAACACAAGACTCGGTTTTGTTTGTTTTGTGACAACGTACAAGTAAGTCACTGATGTTCTCTCAAGATGAAAAGCATGAACTGCCAGGGAGATGTGTGACCTCTAGCACCTGTCCCTGTCAACTGCTTCTCCCCACCCACCCAGGGGCCACACCCTCACTTACAGCTGAGACAAAAGGAGTCACAGGAGCAGATGAGCCAAAGGGCTGGTGAATTCAAGGGTGAAAGGTCAAATTTTAGCTGGGACCTTAGATAAAGGCAAAGGTGAATGGCTCTAAAGGGACAGAGGCCAAGGTGTGGCCAGTTAGCACACATCAGGGCCAGGTCAGTGCGCACTTAAGAGAAGGGTCTTTCGCCAGGAGGCACCATCAGGGGCAGAAGAGAAGGGAGCACCCACGTGGAGCACCCATGTGGAGCACCCACGTGGAGCACGGTGTGGAGGGCTCCAAGTACAGAAACTCTGCTCTCCATCTGGGACCAAGGTGATGAGCGTGATTGTCTTCATTTCGCAGATGAAGAAACTGAGGCTCAGGGAAGTTGAAGGTCTTGGGCCGGGCTTTAGATCCGAATGCAATCTGTCTCTGGCATATCCCTCCTTCCGGCCCTGACGTCTCATCATTTGGGGATGTCCACAGGATACAGATAGTTCTCTGGTGGGTCCTCAGGACACGCTGCAATGATGAGCGCACACCTCTGGAAGCAGGGGCATGCTGCGGTCTAGTAATAGAGACCTAGTTCATCAGAGGAATATGGACTCTGTCATCTCGAATCTAGGTCATAAATCCCCCAAAAGGCACACTTGCTAACCCATGATCTTTTAGCATCGTACATAGCTAAGTCATGTATCTCCAGTCTAATAGCTGCCACCATTCTTCAATCAGACCATATCTAGACTTCACAATTACTAAGCGTCTATCCACCATGTTATTGCTGGAAAGTAGTTCACGTTCACCTGATATTCACCTCCCCCATAATTAGTAGTGGATATCTTACCTCTTCTTTTACAGTAAGTGCTTATTCAGGCTAACAGCACCCTACTAATGTATTTCATCATATATCCTCCTGCTGGAAGAACACCTGTCTCCTAATGCCAGTCACCGTCCTCCCAAAGCTACTCGCGTGGGTTCACACAACGGCAGCTGTGGTTCCAGGATTCACATTCTATCCCCTTTCTTCCTGGGGGCCACCGCCAATGTTGTCTCCTGTTTCTCCGGTGTCTTCGTGGCTAAGAAGTCACAGTTGGGGCGAGATGACAGTCACTGAATAAGTAGAAGTTGACTGTGTGAATGACGCTCCTTGGATCTTATTGCTCTGGGAGCGAGCTTGCTGGGGGAGCAGATCTAGCGATCTGCTTCCCCAGGGATTACAGGCAGTTTCCGTCGGGGACACACGAGGTTTCCAGGGGTCGGAACGGACTCAGCCAGAGGCTTGGTTTTCACACGAGAAGACGATAGAGGCTGAAATTAGGAAAAGTTAAAAAATAAACGTATAGATGGAAGCACCGGAGAGACCACAGACTGCCCGTGTCGTGATGAGATTGTGAAGGACAGAGAAATGAGTCTGGAGTCCATGTTGAATCTTAAAGCTGACTTTTCTAACAGCATTTCCCTAACCTGCATGCTGCCCTGTCCTCCATGCTGACCTAACCACATACCCTGAAAGGGACATTTCCCCCCCTCTGTGAGGTCGGACAGGGGCGCGATATCACAACAGACTCCCAGAGCTCCGTTCTCTTTGGTCAAACAGATGGAAGATGTGAGAGCTTCTAGCCAGAGTCTTGACCAACAGCACCATCGGTACATGCTTACCATGGGCTCCGAGCAACAGGCATGACGACTAAAGCACTTTGTACAGTCCGCTACCGGCACAACCTGCCCGCCCCGGTGCTGCGACCATCCTGGAAGGAACTGGGGAGCATGCGCGTTTGTAATTATGCAGACCCAGATTTTTTCCCGTCCCTGTTAAATCCCGGTGAAAGGGAGCCAGATTAGGGACAAAGGGGGGCTGGCTCCACGGAATGCCGACCCTAAATGAAAATCAGCTGTCCTTGCCACAATAAAGGGGTTGGAAAGAAATCAGGCCCACTAATGAGACATGCATGGGACAATCCAAAGCTGGGCAGGCTCAGACCAAAGTCACAAGTCACCTAGGCCCCGGGGAAGGGAAACCTGGGCCCACACACAACACTACATGACATCACATAGGGGCGCCTAAACTCAGCCAATAAGATCGGCCAATACCCTCCACCCGGCCTCCCCAGCCAGTGAGGATAGGAGGGGAGAAAAGCAGGCTGTGGGCTGACCACACTCTCTTCGCTTGTTCGGGTGCCCTCTTGCAGGTCGGAGGGTGAGATTTCCTCCCATGTGCAGGTGCACCTGTCAACTTGATAAACCCGAAGGAAGGGGTGGAGTCTAGCCTGTCAATCAGGTGATCCCTCCTTGTGGGTGTGACCTTCTCATGAAGATTCTGGGACTTATTTTCTTCCTCCTGGAGGCAGGACACACTCTCTCTCTCTGCTTCATGTTCCTGTTCACAAGCCACACGGAGCCAGGCTGATGGCAGCAGGGTCCCTGGAGATGCGTCCACTGCCATGGGACCCACAGGGCTTTCCACCCACTGGCCTGTGATCTTCCTGCATTCGGCATCATAGCATGTGCTGTGTGAGTTTGAAGAGGAATTTACGGGCTAATATTGGACTTATGGGCTAATATCAATCTTATGGACTTGATCTGGACTGGGCTGGGATGTTTTATTGATGCATAATTCCTTCTTGATCTAAAGTTCTCTCTGACATATATGAGTGTCTCTGGCTTTGTTTCTCTAGTCAACCTGGATCAACACAGGTGCCCTCTGGCAGGTCAGAGGGTAACAGTTCCTCCCGAGGGTGGGTGACATGTGCCTGCATGCCTGCTCAGCCTGCTCGCTCTCTTGGGATTTCCTGCTCTGGGTTCCGTCGCTTGGCTTTGTGCTCTTGTTCCAGTATTCCTTCCACATTTTTTTCCCCAAGTGGCCCTGAAACGGCCATTTTCAGTCTCAGACTTTTCCACAGCCCCCACCATACTACTTTTCAGAGACAGCGTGTACTTCTTGAAACTGTGATACCTGAAACTTCTCCTTCCCTCATAGAAGCCACTTGTATTTACAAAAGTGTTTCTCCCACGACCCCAGTACCCTAACCCTTACAGTTGGAAAGGTACCTTGCCTTTGATGCTCCTGAGGATCTTTCAGCTAATAAGGATCTTGTCACTTTTAGTTCTTGCTTCAACCCTTACAAACATTTGTCTCTCTCTCAATAAACCGCTTTTGCTTCTACCTTTAGCAGACTCCGTGGTTGGACCACAAGATAGAGAGAGGGCAAAATATAGAAGATAAATCACTGGCTAATCTCACCTTGATTGATTGTGCCCTGAACATCCCTTTTTACTGAGCAACTGACACCATATCACAAGATGCTCTTTGGCTACATATTTTGAAACCCAAATGTAGTGAGCTTGGCTTTGAATAGGAAACAAGGGATTAGCAGCTTTGGGTGAGAGAAAAACCAGTAGAATTCATTTCTAGCCAGAAATTCATTTGTACTGGATATTTGGTTTCATGCCTAAGAAAACTATAAAATCAAAATAAGTTGTCTATTAATAATTTTTTCTCTTTGACATCTCCTGACTCCTGATCATGATCCAATTAAAATCTTTGGTCATGGAGCATTGGCACCAATTCCAGGTTTCTTCCTGCCTCACGGGCACCGTTTTATGAGGCCCCTTTGTGAATGGTAGCTCTGGCGGCACAGAGGGTTATGCAGGGATTTTCCAATCACAAGGTCACGGTTCAAATCCACTCGCTGCTTCTCAGGAGGAAGATCAGGCTTCCCACACCCACGACAGGGCCCTCTATCCTATAGCATCTCTATGGCTTGGAATTGACTCGGTGGTGAGTTTATTTTGTGTTATTTTTGCTGCTTCTTTAGCTTCTCCACTTACTGTATCATAGAGGTCTTTTGCAAGCTTCTAAGATCCCCGAAGCCAAGTAACTTGATACTATAAAAGATCAGAATGAGGAAGTTTGGGCAAGGAACCTGAAATCCTTAACCATGATCACAAGTTGCAAGAAGACGGAAGAGGGACATCTGCCACCTGCGTTGTATCTGTAGTCATCAACTCCTGATAAAACCACTCTCACATCTCCATGTAAACAGGGATTGAAGTCGGTGCCTGCTAACCCCGTAATCTGAATCCCCGCGGGTCTGCTGTTTCTCTTGGTTTTTGGGGTCACATGGTCTAGTCTTCTAAAATACCTTGTTACTTATTACTGGTTGCATGACAGACATTTAATTTTCAAACTCGAGCCAGGAGCTCAGCAACCCCAAATCTCACCCTAATCTAATCAAGTACTGGGCTTCCGACTCTGTGAAAGACGGATGCATACTGTATTTCATGCAAATAATGTATGCAAAGAAATTTTTGCTTTGCAGATCAAGCAACCCCTTCATGTGTTAGTTCCTATGTACTGTGTGTATGTCGCATGCATGTACATGTTATTAACATGGTGTGTTATTCTGGGTAAACTAGGGAAGCAAATTCACAGAAACTCATATGTATAAAAGAGAGGTTTATATAAAGGGTAAGTGTACATTAAGAAAACATCCCAACCCAGTGCTGTCCAAGCCCATAAGTCCAATATTAGCCCATGTGTCTGACACCGATTTACTAAGTCCTCCTCCATCTCACAAAACACACGCAATGACACCGACTGCAGGAGGAAAGCCGAATCGGAGAACGTGTAAGCATCTTAGCGCTGACAGGGGTCTCCACACAGCTGCTCCAGCACCCAGGGCTGCATCGGGGTAGGTCCATGTGGCTTCTTCTCAGGGATGTCTTGCAGGAAGTGAGCCTTGCCAGCTGAAGCAGGGAACTGGCTAAGGCAGCTGCACCTCGTCCTACCATCAGAAAGCCAGAGACCCGAGAACTAGAAAGGCGAGGCTCACGGAACCATTTATCTCTCCACTCTTCAATTAACCCCACATGTGTTCATGGGCCAGGTTGGCACAGTCAACCTTAACTATCGCACATGGGTATATTATATAGGAAAAAATGTGATATCTAGTTCATCCTTACTCTTAGGGTATAGCTCTTTGGGTCTCAATTGAACCCTTGGGATATTTACCAGGATATCAGTGGTGGGACCTGCAAGCTAATATTTGTTCCCGGATCCCGGTCAATCTGCTGACAGCCTGACTCAGCCTCTCAAGCATGTTTCCTTGAGTGCTCCTGGAGCAAAGCGGCACTGTGCCGGCATCGCTGCGCTCCCCACACCTGATTCCTCACTGCTGAGAGCTATTGCATCTTCCCAGATTTTTATTTTCAATTGCTTCAGCTTTGGTAGTTGTTAGAAATATACCGTTGCAAGAGAAGAGATCATAAGGAACTTCAGATCTCAATGGACATCAGAATCATGGTCCAAGTTCACCTTTTAATTGCAGGATCATACTGGACCAGTTGTTCTTTGGACAAGTTGTCCAGTTATCCCTCTGTGAGGAATTAATACTAGCCTTGCAGGATTGCTTTGAGGAGCAGAAGGAATCTATGTGCTGAACTTAAGAATGTCTGCCATGTGGGATCCACATTTTGCTGTCTTGTTTTTGAGTTGTGCATTTTTCAATGAGTCTGCCTGGCTCTCATCTTGGAGAGCTCGTGCCCCGAACCAGCACTGTGTGAAGATCAAGGAGCTTTTTAGGATGGTGATGCGTGGCTTGGTCTTTTTTTTAACCAAGTTGAGCTAAAGTCGGTGAAAACCAGGCTTACAGGGATCCTGTCACCTCAGGGACCACTGGGGTTTGTCTGGCCTGGAGAGGTGGGCAGTGAGAAGCAAGGGACAGTTCAAATCATAACCACAGAAGAGCAAAGAGATCGTGACCACGGAAACCATGGTGCCACAGGAGGCAGAGGGTGAGAGGAGGCTGTCAAGGGAAACAGGAGTCTGGCGGTCAGAACAAGTTTGGGATGCAGAAAGTGGGCTGGTGGGATGCTGCCGCGGTGCAGAGTGCTGGGCACGCCTACCTAGCCCGCAGAATGGGGCATAAGTGTAGGTGCTCTGTTGTCACTTTGGTGCCCCCGAAATTTTGCCTTTGCCACTTTGATACTGAGAATGTTTGACCCACAATTTACATTGTAATAGGATTATGACACAGTGGTGTTATGCCTTTGAGAAAGCATCTTTCAGGCCAATCAAACCATGACAAATCAATTCCCGGTTTTAATACAATACAGTGCTATTTCTGTTCTTTTTATCCTTTTTACATTTGTATTGAAACGATTTTCATCAGGTGTTTTTTGTTTAATATTTAAAAATAATATTTTACTGTGCTTTCCACGAAGCACTTTAGGGTCCCCATCCACAATTTCTACACGACTCGCTCAGCGACATTCTTCAAGGCATAGGGCATCTCAGTGTTTCTGTCCTGGCTGTTCCTTTTCCACCGAGCAAGCTCACCTCCCCCCTCAATCACATCGTAAAGAACGCCCCCTGTGGGCGGTTCACTCGTTTCACACAGACGGTTTTCCAGGTGAGCACAGTGCCCACAGGTGATATTCTTTCTCCTGAGAGCCATGCTGATATTTAGCTGAAATGTGACTGCTGGGACTAGTTTGGGTTCAAGATTTAAAGAATATCTCAGAGCAATCGTCTTGGAGAGTCCTCCAGTCACAACTGGTCCAATATGTCCCTTTCGCTTTTTGTTTGTTTTAGTACATTATCGTCTGTTCCACACTTGTCTCCCATTCTCTCAGGGCCTGTCTATTATGGCACTGATTTCAATGGTCACTAGGGGTAGCTGGACACCAACTAGTCCTTCTGGTCTCAGAATGGATGAGGTTCCTGTGATCCATGGGTTCCCAAACTTATTTATTCTACTGTTCTCTTTCCAGGAAAACAAACCCTCAGCATCCTCTTGGCAATGAAAAACTTTCCTACTATATCCTATCATCCAGGAACAGTATAGCGATCTGCTTTGGCAGCCCCAGGATTGTGTGAGCAGCACCCCCAGGGGCATTAGCACCCACTTTGGGGAACGCGGCTTTAGCCTATTAGTCCTGTAGACCAGTTTCTTCTTTGAATCTTTGATGTCTTCTTTTTCCTTTTGCTCTATAAAGGAGAGAGCAGTATTTGTATCTTAGATGATGAGGTGTATGCCTTTTTGACACCAGACCTTACTCACTCAACTAGGATGTAGAACATGTATTTTAAGAGCTACATGAGTTTATGGACTATATTATTTCAATTGACTAAAATGTTCCACAGGACTATGATTCGAATCCTTCAAACCCAGGACACCAATTCCATGAGGAGTTTGGTTTATGTTGAACAAGTAGTTATTAAGAAAGCTTTGGTAGCAACACATAAAGGAACCCTACACCTCCCTAAAGAACAGGACGAAAACAATGAAACACCCCATGACATGGAGGGTTCTGGGAATCATGAAGCCAAGTCATCATGAAAGGTATACACTGCATGCGGCCCCCGCTAGAATCATAAACACCAAGATCAAGTCAACCTGCACACATGCGCTATATTAACCAAGGCTGCCAAGCACTGTGGTGGAGAGCCTTGCTTGGGCCCATGCACCATGCACCATCCTCTCTACATGTGTATCTTTCACCACTTTGACAGAGGAGTCCCCATTTTAGCTCTGATCAGAATTTCAAGAGTTGGGGAAAGGAAGATGATCATTTAATGGCTGCCTGCAAAAATGTGACGAGGTCCCTTCGAACCTGCTGCCATTCCTACCAGTGTGATACTCAATACTGATGGGAAAATCAAGTCAAGAGTGGGGAAGGCGTGCATACCAGTCTTGGAGAAGACAAGGGCTTTTCTATTGGTAGCAAAAGGGAGACCAAACTCCTAGCAGGGAAAAAGGACTAACAATGCTTTGATGGACCTCAGGGGCAGAGTATGCCTGTGCTAGGCTCCTAATAGTCGAAATCTCCTGGGGAATCAGGCCATGAGCCTTAGAATGCTGGGACATTTAACCCTGGATCTTCAAGGTGCACAACATACTCCAAAGTCCTACCAGAGGGATGGGATGTGGAAACCCTATTAGGTGAACTGGGATCTACCTCAAATGCACCTGTAACACGAGGACTTAAGGCCGAAGTTACATGGAGTTTGAAGAAGCAGAGGATAGCTGTACCAAGAATACTGATCTGTTGGCATGCAGACTAACACTGACTTACTACTTCAGGGCCCTGCTTGCTTTATTAAGATCTGTATTATTCTGGCAGACCTGTGACTGACATTGTCAGTTGATATTATTGTCAACTTTGCATGACCACCACCTCCCATTGTTTGTGCAAATAGTGTCCAGTCACGTAAGAAATCTGTGCAAGTCAATCATCCATGTATTATGATTTGTAGCCTACACTTGTTTAATCTCCCTTTCTCAATTGTGTTTCAAATACATGACCATTGGTTAAATCAATGACACTATAAGGATATCTACTATAAAATGACAAGAAAAAAAAATAACAAAGATGTCTCTAAAGTGAACTAGAGGCCGATAGAAAACATAGATTTAGGAATGGATTTGGGGCTCACACTTAATCCTAACTCCAATCTAAGAACAAGTAGTTCTTACTACATGGCCCTGCTCGATATGCACCCTCATGGAACATAGGGGTGCTAGAGCAAACTGTGGTGAAGAAATCTGATGCTATCTGGCCATCAGGAAGAATAGCACTGGGAGTCTTAAAAGGTTGCTGTCCAAAAAGCAGCCATCCAAGTGAGATGCCAACTAAGCCCACAAAGAGGAAGTCCAGCCCTGTGATCCAAGGAGTGGAAAAGACGTTCTAAATCCAAAGGGGAGAATGGTATCAGAGATTAAATGGTGAAATACTGGTTTGCAGAAAGTTGTGGATGACAGTGGAAGCCAAAATCCATTCATAGGATCTATATATGAACTCAGCCTTTTGTAATTCCCCTCCGACCATAACCTGATTTTCAGCGTATTGGAGAGATGATTAGAGTAGATTAAAATGCTAAGTTTGACTAGAATAGTTAAAACCTTGTCATTTGATCTCCTTTTTGATGCACTTTAAGCTTGATTTGATTTCTAATATTTCTTTTTCTTCTTCAGATTGGGGCTTATTCTTGTTGTATTTTGTTCTTGTTGGTCCTGTTCTTGACACTCTATAATGTATCTTTTTATGTTTTTTGGTATATGAAACCCAGGTTGGGTGAATCTTTAGACAATAAATAGAATCAGGTCCCTCATGGGTATGGCAGGGGAGGAGGGTAATGGGGAGCTGATATCAAGAAGTACAGGAAGGAAGAAAATATTTTGAAAATAATTGTGGTAGCAACTTTATGACACTGCTTGATATGACTGAATTATTGAATGGTGTGATGTGTGGATCATGTCCTAATAAAATGCTTTCAGAATTATTTACCATTACTCGTATATTAAGAAAACATCCAAATCATGTCTATAAGCTCATATGTCTGATACCAGTCTGTAAATTCCTCTTCAGTCTTATGCAGCCATGCAATAATGCCAAATGCAGGAAGATCACAGGCCAGTGGGTGGAATGTCTTGTAGATACAGTGGCGGTGGAAGCATCTCAGTGCTGGTGTGGGTCTCCACGTGGCTTCTCGAGGCCCAGGACTCTGGCTCCATCAGTGTGGCTCTATCAGCATACCTCCGTGCGGCTTGTCAACAGGAATGTCTCACACAGAGAGCGTGTGTGGCCTCCAGTGAGCTATTTATGTCATGCCTCCAATAGAGGTCATCTAGCTGAGCCCTGGTTGACAGGCTAGACTTCACCCCTTCGCAAGTTGACAGGCGATTATGTCAACAGAAATGCCCTTGTCTTCTCCAAGACTGGTGTGTGTCCCTTCCCCACTCTTGACTTGATTTTCCCATCAGTATTGCATATCACAGTGGTAGGAATGGCTGCTGGTTTGAGGGCACCTCATCCCAGTATTGCAGGCAGCCACATGCTGCAGTTAGTTGAAATATTTGGATTGGTATTCTGTCAATGATGCCTTCGGTGCAACTTACACGTCTTCCTTCAAAACCACTGGTTCTTGATCATGTGCTACTTCTTGAAACAGTTGAGTGTCAACAAAGTATTTTGGTACATTGACACAGCATATTCCATTTTCTTTGGATACTTCCTACATCATTCAATACTCTGCCCAGGAGAATCCTTCAACATTTCAACTTGAGGCTTGAGTATTTTTCTTCAGTTCTTTCAGCTTGAGATATGCTGAGTGTTTTCTTACCTTTTGATTTTCCAATTCCAGGCTTTTGCACATTTCACTATCATGTTTATGTGCCTCGTCTGCTTGGGCTGCCCTTTGAAAATTTCTGTCAAGCTCTTTTATTTCATCCTTCCTTCCGTTAGCTTTAGTGACTCTATATTAAGAGCATGTTCCAGAATCTTTTGTGACAACCACGTTGCTCTTTTCTTTCTTTCCTTCCTTTGTAACAACCTTTATTTCCCCCATGCATGATGTTTCTGATGTCATCTGACAACTCATCATGCCTTTGATCACTCGTAGTCAATGGGCTCTTGAATGTTCTCTGAATTCAAATGGGATCTAATTCAGATCATATTTTGTCTCTCAGGGACTTGTTTTAATTTTCTTCAGCTTCAGCTTGGACTTACATACGAGCAATTGATTGTCTATTTCACTGTGGGACCCTGGTCTTGCTTTTTCTGATGATACTGAGCTATCAACACCTTCCACTGATGAAGTCAATTTGATTCCTGTGTGTTGCATCTGGCGAGGGGCATGTGGATCATTGCCATGTATGTTGTTAAAAAATATTTGCAATTAGGAAGTTGTTGTTGTCACAAAATTCTATCATGTGATCTCCAGTGTCATTTCTATCACCAAGACTATTTTCTGACTGCTGATCCTTGCTGTTTGTTTCCAATTTCTTCATTCCAATAAACAGTAATGCATCTTGATAGAATGTATGATTAATTTCAAGTTGAAGAAACTTGTGGAATTCTTCAATTTCTCCCTCGCTGGCATATTGGTTGATGCATAAATTTAGGTAGTAGTGTAGCAATTGTCTTCCTTGTGGTTGGACAGATATTATCCTGTCACAGGCAGTATTATTCTTCAGGATAGATTTTTGAATGTTCTTTTTGACAATAATCATGACACCATTTCTCTTGAATTTGGCATTCTTAGCCTGGTAAGCCATATAATTATCTGATTCAAAATGACCAATACCAGCTCATTTCAGTTCACCACTATCTAGGATATTGATCTTTACGCGCTGTTTGCAGAGCACTCCGTGGGAATGAAATAGAATCTCATTGTGTTTCTGATGTGCACTTCAGTGATAGTTTCTGCTTGTTTTTTATAATGAAGTCTTACAGTGCAGTCATGAGTCCTCATTTTTATCCATTTTTATTGAGTATAGCTGCTGCTGTTATGGGGTTGTGTGTTTAATCATTATTTCGATCAAGTCCAGTTCCCTGTGGTCAACTTCTAAAGATCTGGATGTAATACGAAATATTTAATTCTTTCCTTCCTCAGTTGCTAGTCATTTTATATATTTTTCTAATTCAAACGTGAGTGCTGATTCTTTCTTCTGGTAACTTCTTTATTAGTTATGTAAAACTAGATAGTTATTTTTTTGTTTACCAGCTATCAGGAAATTGTGAACAATGAGGTGAAATTGAGAGATGGTAGGGGAAGAGAAAGTTGTGTGAAGTTGGTAGGCAGAGGGAAAGACCAAGAGATCAATGGAGATGGAGATGCAGAAACAGAAGCTGGAGGGAGGGTTGAGTGCAACTTGCTCTTCTTTGGACTTGGGGAGCGAGGATTTTAAACAAATGATGGAATGACCTGGGGATTAATGAGTCTTTGGGGGAGAAAATCCAGGATGCTCAGGAAACGTGAATTGAAGCGAGAATACTTGGAAGAGAATCACCTTGGTTCTAGCACAAGAAGGCTGGCCATAGGGATGGCAACTGTCCCCAGACACTGGTGAGACCCCCACCCATGACTTCAGAGCCATCAGTGGAAAGCACACTCATTTCCAGAAAGGACATGCCTATTTTCAATCCTGTCTCCACGTTGGCCAGAATGCTCACTGTTACAAGTTACTTAGCTTTTGTCGTTTGAGCTTCTTCTGAAAGGTGAGGCTGTAGCTTCCTCAAAGGGGTGCTGTAAGAATTAGGCAGTATCACATAAGTACAATGATGGGTCACAGAAGACTTTTAGCAAGTGAGGGCTCGTATCGCTAATATCAGAGCTGCCTGGTGTAAAGACCAGTATTAGGCAGGAAACAGATAGCTCAATTTAAGGTGAGTGGGCCTGGAGTCTCTGGATGGTACAGTTAACACCATTGGCTGCCGAGGGGAAATTTGGAGGTGCAGGTCCCTCCAGAAGCAACTCAGAAGAAAGGTCTGGCGGTCTACTTCTGAAAAAGTAGCCATATAAAAGCATTTGGATCTCAGTTCTACTGAGACACATACCGGGCACCTTGCATTTGGATGGATTCTACAGTATTGGTTTAGCAGAGAGACCGGGTACCAAGATATGGACAAAGTCCAGGTAAACATCTCAAGGACTAGAGGAGTGAGTAACCGAAGAGGACTTTACCACCCAGAGCCTGCAGGGCTGAAGGGAAGGAGACCAGATTTGCATGGAAAGGCTTGCTGGCCCCCACAGCCCCTGAGAGACAACGGACTCACTCTTCTTGCTGGTGGAGGCATCCCATAGCAACCCAGAGGACCAGGGATCCTATTGGTTCCAACCAGCTAGGTCTGAATTCTGGGCCAGAGAGAAGGATGGCCAAAGGACGGCCCCAGGGGTGGCAAGCTGGTTGAAGACAGCTAGCACGGATCCAAGGTACAGATGTGCTCGAAGGCCTCTTTTTCTCCCCTAAAACACAGAGATTATCTCCCATCTCTGGGAAGGGGCGGTGGGCTCTAAGAGCTGGGTGGTACTTGCGGAAGCCAGCTTTGGCCAGATGTGGGCAGTCTTGCGCTATCAGTTTGTTTCCCAAATTCTTGGAAAGGTCAGGAGTAATATATTCCTCCTTTCACGAGTGCAGGGTACAGTCAAAGCCCATTCCTGCTGACCCTTTGAGCATTTCAGGTTTGGAATTATTCAGATGGGAGCTCGGCTGGGATTTATCTGGGCTGTATCTACACAGAAAGACTTTAAAAAGCAAGTCCATAGTGTAAGCAAAGATAATTACAATATTTCAGGAGAGAAAGCTAAACCTACCAAAGAGAGGAAAACAGATTTTTTCCCCTGAAAAATAAAAGCTGATTTTTATTTTATCAGCAGCATTTTTTGAACATGAACAGGCATACATAATACTGTATATACATGTCACAGCTTTTAACGTTAGTTAATAAAGGTTAAATACAGAACATACATCCTTACCAAAAAAAAAAAAGTCAAAATGCTAACTTAAAACATAAGGAAACTCTATTTTGTATCAGGTTTTTCAAACATGACAAGAGGCCTCATTTCTGGGCAATGAACGAATTATGAATTCCTTTTCATAATAATCACACAGATATGACCACTTGAGATCATACAGGTGATTGGGAGGTAATATTACCTGCAGTGTCAGGGCCCAAGGGACTGATACGGCAAGTTGGGCCTGACCGCCTGTGGTGATAGACAGGCCCTCGCTGGGGACACCGCCTGGGGCAGCGGCGAGACAAGCATGACCTTGGCTTTTACAGAATGGGATAGGAGTGAGTGCCCTGTCTTTGAGTTCTGAGAAGAGTGCAGAGTTGAGATTTCCCCATCTGTGAAAAGGTTAATGACAATACCTACCTCATGGGCTTTCTCTAAGGACCACCAGGCTCCTATGGAGACATATGCTAGTCCTCACCTGGTTGCTCTGTGTGAAACCAGCCTTAACATCTCCCACTGTCAAGAGATGCCCTGCTGGCCCTGCCTGGGTTCTACCCTCACCCTGGGAGTCAACCACGGGAAGTGGCCCAGAGGAAGACAGAGGGACTTATTTGGGGCCCAGGTTTGACACAGTTCCTTCCAGGCCTTAAATCCAGCTCTGGTTTCTGAGATAGCCAAATTTCCTACCGAATCACACAGGCAGTGTTGCTGATGAACTAGGACTTAGAGTCAACAGGTATGGTTTCTAACTTCCGGTCAGCATTTACATACCAAGATCAAGTTTTTTAACTTCTTGGAGACTGTCCACAGCAGGGAGTAAAACCTCCTGTGCAGGTTAGGCACCCGACGGGGTGCTGAATTCATCAGAGTGGCTGGATGACGGTGGTAGTATTACTGCGCGGGTAGCATATTCAATTGTGTTTAAAGTTGCCAGATGTCTGGTTTTGCTCTGAGGATTTCTCCCTTGCTAGAAATTAGTGGACTGTGGGGAAAATGTGCTGAAATGTGGGAAGGGTGCGGGAGAGATGGGCGACTCAGCCCTAGGAGCCTGGGAGGGTCCTGGGCCGTCCTGCCTGCACTGGCAGGGCTGCACGGAACCACTGGGGGGTCTCCAGTTCCAACATCCTGGGCTATGCATCCTCTAAGCTCAGCCATGTGAGTGTGGCCTGGCCAAGGGAACGCGGGCCCTCCCTCCCTCATCATAAGTTCCGTTGGAAGAGATGAGTCATGAAATCCAACGGCTTGCCCAAGGGTGCATGGAAAAAGACGTCCATCATCTTAATAGTCCCACTCAGATGTCCGCGGCCTCTTCCTCTGAAAGCACTCGGTGTGAGCGATTCCTGGCGTGTCCGGGGGTACAAAAGCATGGTTCATCTTTTCAAGGAGACGTGAGAGGTTGAAAGTCAAACCCATTGGAAACAATCCTGGGCTTTGGAGACGAGTCAAGTGCTAATTATGCAAGTCCTCATTCTCCCTCGTGATGTGGACAACAGAGTTTGGGGGGATGTGGTGATGAGATGAAAGGGGAATAAGATCCATGTAGTACATACTGTCTCCATGGGGAGAGCCACAGCGATGGGCAATTGCCTGCTCCTGGACGATGCTCAGCATTACCTCAGTTAACCTAGGTGGGGTGGACTCTGCACGGAACCCCTCTGTCCCAGTGAAGTCTGAAAGAAGAGTTGGGGTTCTGCCGAGCTTGGCTTTGAGAGGGAGGTATACTCTCCCTCCAGGCCCCCGGCACCAGGTTCATGGACACGGGCAGTGGAGCAGTTCATGCGTGGCGAACAAAAGTTGGAGGAAGTTCCTCCATCACCTTACTGAGAACATGTTTTCATCTATGTTTTCCATGAAAAGAACAGGGCTCATATGTACTTGCCTCTTCACTACCTAAAAGCTGGGCTCGAGACAGAGACTGATAGCAACGTCTCTTCCCGGAAGAGATGAGCCGCAGTGCCCACCGCTCCAGGACTGACCGTGGCACTCTCTGGGTGAGGAGGGTCCGCGTGAAGAAAAGTCTGCTTTGCTTCTTTGTGTGTGGGTGGGTGGGAGGGGTGGGGAGGACAGAAACAAAGAAAGAGAGAGTCTTGAGAAATTGGCTGAATATCCTTCCTGAGGGGTGACCGCAGGGGCATGTGGGTAAGGGAGATTGGTCAGAAACAGAACCGCCATGCCTTTATTCTGCTCACCGCTCAGGGTCCTACACATCTGTCAGCTAGCCCGTGGTGCTTACTGCACGTCCTCCTCTGTCAGGAACTAATGTCTGTAAAGAGGCTTTGATTCTGTCGGAAGGTGTCGTGGGGTTGGGAGAGAGACAGATGCTAGCCTTACTTAGAAGTAGAATACTTGATATGACAAAAAATAGGAAATTATTCCCTAAAGAACTTATAGATCAATTGATTGACAGTCAGATGGTTCTCACTTGGGATCTCTATGTGATAGAAGGTAGATGCTGGTAGGCGTCATCCTGAACCTCATTTGGCAGGCAGCCTCAGCTGGGACAACTGGGGTTCTGGGCTTAGCTGGGAAGCTCATTATCTTCACATTGTGTGCCTGGGTAGACTTTCTCTGAGAAAGGCCACCTCAGAGCTGTCTGGCTTCTTCCAGAGACCCTGTGCAGGTGTGGAAACCCTCGCGATGAGTAATTTGACCTCTGGCCCTGGGTCGTGCTAGCTGGACCTGAAGCCAATAAATGGGGGCTGATGCTGATTGAGCCACAAGAAGTATGATGTAGTTTATCGTGGATCCATAGGCCAATACAAGGTCTTGGAAGACAGAAGTGCGATGGAGCTTGCTGGGTGCAGAGGGTGAACATCTCCCCTTAGAAGGCAAAGCATGTCCCTTTGCAAGAATGAAGCCATGTGCCTGGGTTCCTCGCCAAACTCTTCGTATTTTTTTCTGTACTAGATTAAAGATAGTTCCTTCCTTGGAGCTTGTGAGCTTCCTGATGAAGTATCAGAGAAGACATTGGCCAGGTTCATGTGACAGGGAATAGGACATAATGGGCTGTGTAGAGCAGCTGGGGTCTGGACTGACTAGGGAAGGGATGCTGAGCGTTTGACAGGATGCAGTTAGTATATGGAATGAGATTATCCATCTAGCATTAGTGATGGACCGTATGAGTTTCTTCAAAATGATCTGTTACAATCGACGACAAAGATGTGACTGACAGGGTCATCTTTGGGCCTAGCTACCAGCACCCCAAAGAAGGAAGAGGACCTGTGTTCTGCAGTCATGGTCCGGAGTTCGATTAAGGGCCCACGTCACTCTGCAGGGCAAATATGAGGCTTTCAACTGCTGTAAAGAGTTACAGCCCCAGCAACCAGACAGGAGTTCTGCCCTGTCCTGTATGATCACCATGAGCCAGAATTGACTGCATGGTAGCGATTTTTGAGCTGTGGGAAGTCTACGCTCCAGACTTGGGCCTGGCAAAGTGGACCTGAAGCCTGGGGTTCTCAGAAAGACTCACTCCTCTGGACTGAAAACATCTAAGATCATTAAAAAACAAACCAACAACAACATCAAAAACCAGATAAAGGCTTCCATTCCATGGCTGGAAGAAAGACCTTATGGGGCGGTGTTCTGCTCGGACACTCATGGGGCCCCTGTGCTTGTGAGTTGAAGTACACTCACGTCAATTGGCTTGTGTCCATAAGAATGGAATAAACATGATCATGGAGATTAGAAAGGTCGCCGCCCCTCCGGAATAGCAAGCCTAAATTCCTATCATCAGACAGCTGCTGCAGAAGTCCAGCCATGTTTCCAAATACATCTCTAAGATCATGCACCAGAGATGCCTGCTTTCTTTTCTGGGCTGCTAACCACTTCCTCCCTTTGGCAAGCATGAAGCAGGAGTCCGACTGAAGGCAGGCAGTTGAGGGAGACAGCCTGCACAAGTGGTGTGGGCTTCCTTGCAGTACTGCTGCGAGCTGCTTTCTGGGTTCCTGGAATTGTTGCTCATCTTGGACTTTTGTTTCAGACATTGTAATTTTGCACTAATAATGTGACAGCACAGATGGAAACCTAATCCCCTGCTTTGCTTTAGCCGTTATATTTCCCCGGGACTCCCCCAGACAGCTAATCATGACATCATTTGGCAAGAGCAGGGTCCCAGTGAATTGGGACTATCAGTGGTCCCTCCGCCACCCTCTGAGAGACCTTGCCTACTGACCTGCCTACCCCAGTGCCTGAGAGCATTTACCCTGAGGCATTGTGTACGGGCATCAGCCTCAGTAAAAAATGAATTCTGTGTACAAATGAGCTTTATAAAATTGATGTACGTATGGATTGTGGTAAGAGTTGTATGAGCCCCTAATAAAATTATTTTTTAAAAAAGTCAATTCTGACTCACGGCCACCCTTTATAAGGTTTCCGAGGCTGTGGATTTTTATGGGAGCAGATAGCCTCCTTTTACTCCTACAGAGCAGGTGCTGGCCTCAAACTGTTGTCTTTCTGTTTTGGAGTTCATCAGCACCACCAGCAAAGGGGCAATGTCCTTGGAGGGAAGTCATTGTTTAGAGGTGACTGAGTGCAGAAGGGAGAATGTGAGGCGCATGTGAGAACACCCATAGCCCTGTACAATAAGTCTCCACTTTCTCTAGGGATGGGGACCCCAGGGAACCCTTGGACCCGGTGTTACTTCTGTCAGGCATAGGGAGAGGTGCTGGTGATCATGTGCGGCAGTGGCAGGTGGGGCCAAAGAAGAAATGCTGAAAAACAGTTAGCCTCTGTTAATATTTGATGGGCAGCCAAAACACTTTTGTTCCCAAGCCCAGTGAGCCACCGTGAAAAAATAAATTGCTTTTCAAGAACATCCATCACAGCAAGTGGCTCATTTCCTTGGCCTTAAACAACCTCATTCCTAGACTCTTTCCCCCAATTTAAAACTCCTCAGATTGGTAACATTAAGTAAAATCAAAGGGGAGGCAGCCATTGTGAAGAAGGTGGGCCTCGAGGGAAGCATTGTTGGCCTACGAACAGCAAATGTTTGGGTTGGGTTGGGTCTTGTAGAGTGGGCCCGCCAAGATTCTCTTTCTGGTGTTGTGCAACGCCTCAAGATCCAAAGATGTGAGTCTGGATTCAGGAGCAAGTGTGTTGACTCCCTCAGACTCTGCCCTTCCTGGTCTTCATCTGTGAGTCCCATCCCAAGCATAGAGGTCCCCCTCCCCTTCCTCCTCGGTCACATCACTGCTTATTTCTCTCACAGTACTGTATATACTCAGGTATAAGCTGACCCGAATATCAGCCGAGGCACCTAATTTTACCACAAAAGCTGCATAAAAAACGTGCTGAAAAACTCGGCTTATACACAAGAATATATGGTAATTATTACTTCCTTTGTTCATTTTCTACTCTCCAAGTAGGGTGTCAACTTGACCAGGGCAAGATACATGACTGTATCTCCCAGCACAGAGTAAACACTCAACAAGTATTTGTGGAGTAAAGAGAAAAAGGAGAGAATTCAAAATGTGTTCCCTAACTTGAAAATACAAGGGGCTTTGGGAAATTCTTGAAAAAATTCCATTCACTACCTTTTAATTCATCTTGTCTATAAGCTTTTTGAAGCCCCCTCTTAATTAAAATGATGAATATTATGAATTCTATCACAATTTATAAAAATGTTAAGCTATAAAATGTAAAAAACGACATTATTACAAACTTACAAAAAAGAACCGATTAACATGGGAGTCTGACAACATAAATTCTTAACATTTTTTTATACCAAGAGCAGAGGGAAACTTTTCGCTGGTCCAGTAACAATTAAAAAAAAATTAACTCTTGCTTTCTAATGGTTGAGTTTGACATTTTGAGAGAAACAATAATAAAATCAATGAGCAGATTAGTGGCTTTGGGAACCCATTTCTAAACAATCTATTCCTTGAATAGATTCAGGAAATTTATTTGGAAGACAGCTATTTGGCCAACTGGCTAAAAGAGATTCATACTTGTGTCCATTCTAAAGAAAGACAATTAAACAGAATGAGAAAATTATCTAACAATATCATTAATATCACATGCACGTCAATTTTGTCGAAGATAATTTAAAATGTTTTGCAGCAGTATATCAAAGAGTAAATTCTAGAATCTCAAGCTGGATTCAGAAGAGGATGTGGAATTAGGAATATCATTACTGACATCAGATGAATTTTGGCTGAAAGCACAAAATATCAGAAAGATAGCTATGTTTTATTGACTGCAGGGAGACATTAGACTGTGTGGATCATAACATATTATGGGTAACAGTGTGAAGCATAGGAATTCCAAACCACTTCATTGTGCTCATGCAGAACTTGCAAATAGATTAAGAGGCAGTGGTTGTCAATATTTTGCTCGGATTAATTAAAATAAATTAATTTTGCTCGGATCTACAGTCTGCGCTCATGGAAACAGCAGTCAAGAAATAAATGAGGACCTCCAGGAAGATGTTCACAAGGTAGAACTAACTTCATCAGGAGCTCCCTGGGCAATTACCGGTTTAGGGGATAAGGAGGCTGAGTGGGGGTCTGGGACGTGCAGTAGGGCCAGTGTTGACCCACCCTGCCCCTCCTGTGTGCTCAGCTGAGCTGCTGCAGCAGCATGTGGCCTGGTCCCCAGGTCACATATGCCTGCATTCCCCACCCAGACTTATGAGAAGCTGTGGTCCTGCCTCCCACCACCACCACTTCATGGCCTATGGTATTGCTCACCATGCTGCCACCCTTTGTGGCTTCCACTGCCACTTCAAGGCCCGTGGCTCCACCAGCCGCCCACAGACACCAATTGAGGCTTGCGGCTCTGCCCCCATCTGCTGCCCTTGCTGCCAGTCACCCATACCCCAGCAACAAACAGGTCTCTCCCCCCCATCCTCCCCCCACCCACTGGCACCCTAGCACCATGCATGCTTTTCATGCAGCACCCTGTGTCACACACACTCTGGGGCCTTTACCTCATGCTTCCCATGCAAACAGCCTTCCCAGGACCAACCCCGCTGCCCAAGACTACCCACCCATGCTTCCTGAGAAGGCCTGCCAAGTAGAAAATCCCACCTGCCTAAGGAGGGAGCAAAACTCCAGTGAGAGAGATGCAGCATGATCCCATGGTGCAGTGGGCTCCATGAAGGCCTTAGAATCATTCTTATTGGAGAGTCAGCCCCAGTGAGATAAAGACACAGCTTAATCCCATAGTGCAACTGGTTCTAGGTAGTCCTTATAATCATCTCTATTAGCCCCTGAAAAATAATTCCTGGACTCCCAAGAAAATGGCACCAAGCTCCACCTCAATGCCCCGCAGACAACAATCCACATTAATAGCCCCAATGAAAAGCAAGAAAAACAAAACGCAATGTCTGAGGAGGACCTTAACCTAGCTAGTATAGAAGAGGCAGACTTTGAACCACAACAGAAAGAAATCCTCAGTCTGCTGCTTAGAGTCATATATCATATGAGTGAATCAATACAGAAGAAAGATGAAAAAAGTGGAGGATAGAGTCTGCCTATAAAAGGGAAATACAAGAGTTAAGGGAAAATGCAGCAGAAGCAGGGCAGAGAAAAAGACTTTCCTGCCAGACTGGAAGAGGTGGAGAGTTGGATCAGTGACCTTGAAGATAGCCAAGGAGAACTCAAAAGATGTGAAAGACAATCAAACAAAACAATCAAAGAAGTTGAAGAAAACCTGAGAACAACTAGCAATGCCATGAACAGGAACAATATCAGAATAATTGTGTTGCCAGAGCAAGACAATGAAAAAATCGACAGCCAAGATCGTGAGGGAATTCTTGCAAGAAACCGCCCCCCCCCCCAATTTAATAAAGGAGAATCAGACAATCACCCAGGAAACCAAATTAGAGACAAAATCAGTCAGTTTCTAGAAACCAATGAGAATGAGAA
The DNA here is from genome assembly GCF_000313985.2 of Echinops telfairi. NCBI lineage: Eukaryota > Metazoa > Chordata > Mammalia > Afrosoricida > Tenrecidae > Echinops > Echinops telfairi. The sequence continues at coordinate 1,250,366 of NW_022103912.1, forward strand.
AATAGCATACTCAAATCTATGGGATACAGCAAAGGCAGCTATCAGATGATGCTGGATAGAGATAAATGCACATGTGAAGAAGGAAGAGAGATTTATGGTGGACTCCCTCTCACAAAACCTTCGGCAGTTGGAAGAGAGTCAACAGACTAATCCTAATATCAAAAGAAAAGTGATAAAAATCAGAGCGGAGATGAATGAATGGGAAAACAAAAGAATGATGGAGAAAACTAACTCAGTAAAAAGTTGGTTCTTTGAAAGGATTAATAGAATAGACAAGCCGTTGGTAAACCTAACAAAATATAGGAAGGAGCAGATGTCAATATCCAGGTTGAGAGATGAAACAGGAGAAATTAAAAGACTAATTACACAGTTCTATGAATGACTGTACTCCAAGGAATACAACAATTTGGAAGACATGGACAAGTACCTGGAAAAACAAACAAATTATCCCCCATAAACATCAAGAACTTGAACAGACCCATAGCAAAAGAAGAAATAGATAAGGTTATCAAGAAACTATCGACCAACAAAAGACTTGGCCCAGATGGCTTCCCAGGAGAATTCTACCAAGCATTCAGGGAAGAGCTGACTCAAATGCTACAGAACATAGAAAAGAACAGTAAACTCCCAAACACATTATATGGAGCTAGTATAACACTGATATTAAAACTGGGCAAGGATCTGACAAGACTATAGAACTACAGGCCGATATCTCTAATGAACACAGATGCAAAAATCCTTAAAAAAATCTTGGCCAATAGAATACAAACGTATATAAAAAGAATAAGCCATCGTGACCAAGTGGAATTTATACCAGAGATGCAAGGGTGGCTCAACATTCAAAAAATCCATCAACATCATCCACCAGATTGAGAGAAAAAAGGACAAGAATCACTATTTCACAGAGGGATACTCATCTACTCTGGGTTAGGACAATAGTTAGATATGGAACTATTTGCATGGGCTCCTTTTTTCCCCAGACATAAACCTTTGATATCCTTCCATTGCCTTATATTTTAGCTAGGACCTTTAGGACTATGTTGAATGAAAGTGCGGTTAAGGGGCATCCTCTCTGTCCCCCTTTTTCAGTGGAAATGTTTTTGTCTTTTCTCCATTGATTATAATGCTGACTGTTGGTGTCTATAAGATAGTCAGGATAAATAATACCAAGGAGACTGCAATGGGACTGAAGGTTGGGGGTGGGACGTATGGAAGAGGAGAAGGGGTGGAGAGAGGAGCGTTGAACCAATAACGACAGGAACAGGGTGAGGGTGAGGAGGGGGAAGAGTTCCTGGTGATGTTTGATCAATAAAAATATATTTGAGAGGTATTACTGAAAAGTGAATGATGGGTAAACATGATAGTGTGGGAGGAGGAAAGAAAAACCAAATAGAGGAAAGAACAGGAAAGTAAAAATTATATATATAAGCATAAATATGTAGATATAGAAATATATAGATAGGTGTAGATGTATGTAAATATGTGTACATATATGTAAACACAACAAGGACGCAGATGGACTTTGGGTCTCTACTTTAATCTTACCTCAGTACAATAAAAATGTGTTCTAAATCTTACCATAGTGAATGATGGGGGGAGTGCGGAGTGGAGA